>NC_044551.1:134233434-134565378 GCF_007565055.1 Rhinopithecus roxellana | reverse complement strand
TTGGACACAACTGTATGGGCATGCTAAGTTTCATCCTTCCAAAGATGTCAGTCATATTCAGCTCCTTTGGCAGTTTCATCAACAGCACCTGTAGCACATGTGATATCAAAGAGCAAGTCAGGTTCCTTAATAAAGTGGTAAAGAAGGTCAGCCAAGATGTAGGCTTTAAAACCAAGGCCAGCTCTTCTGGGCAGGACAGTTGTGGCTGATGGATGACAGTCAAATGTAATGGGAGTCCTCATTTGACATATTGAAGGGAGCACCTCAAGGATGGGCAGGGAAAAGAACCATCAACAGTACTCACCACCAAAGCAGCAGTGAGTGCCTAGGTCAAACTGGACAAGGGCTAGCAGACAGGTGGAAATGCGAATACATCGTTAGATTTGAAAAGCCCTTTGGCAGGGCGCGGTGGCTAATGCCTGTAATCCCAGCACTTCCGGAGGCCAAGGCGGGTGGATCACGAGGTCAGGAGATGGAGACCATCCTGGCTAACAAGGTGAAACCCCATCTCTACTAAAAATACAAAAAAATCAGCCAGGTGTGGTGGCGGGCACCTGTAGTCCCAACTACTCAGGAGGCTGAGGCAGGAGAATTGCATGAAACCGGGAGGCGGAGCTTACAGTGAACCGAGATCACGCCACTGCACTCCAGCCTGGGTGACAGAGCGAAACTCTGTCTCAAAAAAAAAAAAAGAAAAGTCCTTTTAAAATGTCCATCCTCCCATAGCCCTTTGAAGCCTCCCACGTCCCCCCACTTCCTCCCAAAATGGCGTATAAAAAGGGTGATGGTTTTTAGACAAAGGCAGTGGTACTCCCCAAACAGTTAAGGTCCAGAACATCATCTTGTATATACCTGTCTTAGAGCTATCACATTGTGTACGGGGGTTTCCTGATTACTTGACAGACTCTTCTGCTAGACAAACTCCTGAAGACAAGGAGTGGGTCTTATTCATCCTTTAGCCAAACCTTACCTGTAGCTCAGCATGTAGCCCGTGGTAGATGCTCAACCAGTTTTGTTAACGTGAGAGAAATACAAGAAAGCCAAGTCAGAAATACCAATGATGCTGTTAGAAAACTTCAAAGAGGAATTGGTGGTCTCTGGTGCCAAGGTCCCATAAGAGTTCCAGCTGGGTGAGCTTCTTGCGAGGAAAGGAGCCAGAAGTCAGAACTGATAGTGTGACAATATGAGAGAAAAGAGGATGAAAGCTGTTTTAAAATTGCATCTCTCTAAGGCAATCCAAGCTTGACACATGATTTCTGGAGGTCTGGGCATTGTCTGAGTGGAGTGTTGATTGTATGTCTCCTGGAGGCTTCTGTTTAAATAACTGCCAGAGCAGGATGACTCAGCAGTCGGAGGATGAGATGCTCTTGATCTGCCTCCCTCTTTAAGTGACAAATCGCATTGCCCTGGGTGTCTGTGGCAATCTCTGATATGACACACTCCTTCCTGCCAGCCCATCAGCCAGGGTGGCAAGTCACAGTTACTAATCTGGAGACTGACCAAAATTGCTGACAGGCATGATTCCATGCTCTAAGTGTGGAGAATGATCTTTAAAATGAACTCTTATCAATAGGTTTTTGTTTCTTTTTCTTTTTCTTTTTTTCTTTTTGAGACAGTCTCGCTCTGTAGCCAGGCTGGAGTGTAGTGGTGCGATCTCGGCTCACTGCAACCTCCACCTCCTGGGTTCAAGTGATGCTGCTGCCTCAGCCTCCCGAGTAGCTGGGACTACAGGCGCATGTCACCACGCCCGCTAATTTTTGCAATTTTAGTAGAGACATGGTTTCACCATGTTGCCCAGGCTTCTCCTGAACTCCTTACTTCAGGTGATCCACCCACCTCAGCCTCCCAAAATGCTGGGATTATAGGCGTGAGCTACCACGCCTGGCCTAGATTTTGTTTCTAAGACTGAGTCTTACTCTGTTGCCCAGGCTGGAGTGCAGTGGTGTGATCTTGGCTCAATGCAGCCTCTGCCTCTTGGGTTCAAGCGATTCCCTTGCTTCAGCTTCCTGGGTACCTGGGATTACAGGCGCCCGCCACCACACCTGGCTATTTGTATTTTTAGTAAAAATGGACTTTCGCCATGTTGGCCAGGCTGGTCTCAAACTGCTGCCCTCAAGTGATCCGCTCGCCTCGGCCTCCGAAAGTGCTGGGATTCTAGGCGTAAGCCATGGCACTCAGCCTTGTTTCTGAAATTTAGAGACTGATTTTACATTTCTAGTCTGTCTCCATATGAAAGACTCTCTATTGTCTTCAGGATAAAGTCAAAATTCAATATCCTGGCCATTAGGGTCCTATAGGAACTTATCTATTCCTACCTTCCTAGAATAATAGAATCTTAATTTGTTTTGCTTTTTCTTCTGCTTGATATTGGCTTACTTCTGTTTGTTTCTTTGTTTTTGTCCCTGGCAGATAAATGGTGACAAGACAAAGCTTTAAGAATGTGGCCTAGAGGCCAGGTGTGGTGGCTCACTCCTATAATCCCAGTACTTTGGGAGGCTGAGGCGTGCAGATCACTTGAGGTCAGGAGTTGGAGACTAGCTTGACCTAATATGGTGAAACCCCATCTCTACAAAAAATCCAGGTGTGTTGGTGCACTCCTGTAATCCCAGCTACTCGGAGGCTGAGGCAGTAGAATCGCTTGAACCTGGGAGATGGAGGTTGCAGAGAGCCCAGAACACCCCACTGCACTCTAGCCTGAGTGACAGAGGGAGACTCCTTCTGAAAGGAGAAGAAAGGGAAGGCGATAACACAATATAACTAACTAACTAACTAACTAACTAAATAAATAAATAAATAATTTAGTAGCGCAGAACTTTCATGTTGGCCATTAAAAAGCAGTATTCTCTAGATTTTTTTGTTTGACAAATGTTGGTCAACTTTCAAGTAGGGATTCAAGGATAGCTTAGATACAAGAATCAAAAACTATACCTGTGGGAACAGAAAACTTAAATTTGTGATTCGGACTAGCTGCTCTGTGCTACGCTTGAAATGAGCTAAATAGGTTTCTAACTTTTTTGATTGTTTGAGACAGAGTCTTGCACTGTCACTCAGGCTGGAATGCAATGGCATGATCTCGGCTCACTGACTCCCAGGTTCAAGCGATTCTCCTGCCTCAGTCTCCCGAGTAGCTGGGATTACAGGCGCACACTGCCACACCTGGCTAATTTTTTATACTTTTTGGTAGAGATGGGTGTTTCACCATGTTGGCCAGGCTGGCCACTTCCGACCTCAAGTGATCCACCCGCCTAGGCCTCCCAAAGTGCTGGGATTACAGGCGTGCACCACCACACCCAGCTGGTCTCTAACATATTTTTAGGCATTATAAATGCTTTAATTTGTCTGCAGGGCTGATTCAAATTTCAGATTATGTTTTTGCAACCCCTGGTTCAGATCAAGGGAATGACAATCCACACTACCCACAACCCCACTATTCACCTCTACACCATCCTTCCTACTCACTGCAAACCATTCTCTGAGAGGAATTTCCTTGGCTACATCAGTATTGTCTCTGGCGAACAAGGACTTTGGGTCACACATTTTGTGTTTCCTCAGAGTTTAGTTCAGTGGGTCCTGTCCACGCTGTGGCGCTTAACACCGTTGATTTGATTTGACTTTGAAAGAAGAGCTCTCCACTTACCTCCAATCTCTGCAGATTCCACTCAAGGATAATTGTGAATTGTGGTTTTTTTATTTACCCCCCGGAGTTTTCATTGTTAGCCTAATTATTATTTGCAATATTAATTTCTTTTGGCAGGCAGTAGCAATTTAACAAATCTCTTTTGGAGCCCAGAGAGAAGTGTTTCCACTTGAGATAAATGTTTGGGTAACAATAATGAAGAGAAAATATTCAGACTTTTTGTGATTCTAATTCACTTGCAAGTTTTACTTTTTCTGCTTTGAGATTTTCTGTAGCTGTGAGTCCTTAGGAAATCCACTTTGGTTTACTTATAATATTTTTAAACAGTATTTTAAAATGAAACAAAGTAAAACAACATGTTGTTTCATCAGTTTATTGTAGACATGTAAAAATGCATATATAAGACCAAGCGCTGGCCGGGCGCGGTGGCTCAAGCCTGTAATCCCAGCACTTTGGGAGGCCGAGATGGGCGGATCACGAGGTCAGGAGATCGAGACCATCCTGGCTAACACGGTGAAACCCCGTCTCTACTAAAAAATACAAAAAACTAGCCGGGCGAGGTGGCGGGCGCCTGTAGTCCCAGCTACTCGGAGGCTGAGGCAGGAGAATGGCATAAACCCGGGAGGCGGAGCTTGCAGTGAGCTGAGAACCGGCCACTGCACTCCAGCCTGGGCGACAGAACGAGACTCCGTCTCAAAAAAAAAAAAAAAAAAAAGACCAAGCGCAGTGGCTCACACCATTACACTCCAGTCTGGGCAATAGAGTGAGACTGTATTTCAAAACAAACAAACAAACAAACAAACCGTAGATAAGCACACAGAAGAAACTCTGAAACATCTATAATCTCACAACCAAGCAATAATAATGGTAGATATTCTGGAGTACACACTTTACAAAGCTGTTTGTTTGTTTATTTGTTTTTGGAGTTGGAGGTGAGGAGGGGTTGAGAAGGTGAAGTTGGAGGTGAGGTCTTTGTTGTTGTTGTTTGAAGCAGGGTCTCACTCTGTGGCCTAGGCTGGCGTGCAGGCCGCTATCTGGGTTCACTGCAGCCTCGCCCTTGTTGGGCTCAAGTGATCCTCCCATTTCAGCCTCCTGAGTAGCTGAGTAGCTGGGACTACAGGTGTGTGCCACCACGTTCAGCTGAAAATTTTTTTTTTTCTTGTATTTTGTAGAGATGGGGTTTCACAATGTTGCCTAGGCTGGTCTCGAATTCCTGAGCTCAAGCGATCTGCCCGCCTCAGCCTCCCAAAGTGCTGGCATTACAGGAGTGTGTCACTGCGCCCAGCCATTAGAGTTTTACCATGTATAAGGAATACTGATCATGCTAGTTTGTTACCTACTTTTCAAATTTAATAATAGATGGCACACCCTTTTCTATAATGATTTAGTTGCTCTAACAATTTTTTTTTTTGCTATAACAATTTATTCTTTTATGGCTTCATAATACATTTAACCAAACCTTATATTTCCCATTACTATATAATGCTACAAAGACACTTTTGTAAATAAATATTTATCTGAATATCCTATTCAGCCCTGAAGGTAGGCTTCTTAAATTGAATGTCATGATATTTCTGAAGCTGTTTTTTCTTTTTTTTAATAGATGGTAGCCGGGCACTGTGGCTCCCACCTATAATCCCAGCAGTTTAGGAGGCCAAGGGGGGCAGATTACTTGAATTCAGCAGTTTGAGACCAGCCTGGCCAATATGACAAAACACCATCTCTACTAACAGTATGGAAAAAAAAAAAAGATCATAACATTTATCTTTAGAAAGTTTGTATCAACTTGGCCGAGCACAATGGCTCACTCCTGTAATCCCAGCACTTTGGGAGGCTGAAGCCGGCAGATCACATGAGGTTGGGAGTTGAAGACCAGCCTGACCAACATAGAGAAACCCTGTCTCTACTAAAAATACAAAAATTAACCAGGTGTGGTGGCACATGCTTGTAATCCCAGCTGCTCGAGAGGCTGAGGCAGAAAAGTCTCTTGAACCGGGGAGGCAGAGGTTGTGGTGAGCTGAGATCGTGCCATTGCACTCCAACCTGGGCAACAAGGGCGAAATTCCGTCTCAAAAAAAAAAAACACGAAAATGTGGATCAACATATACTACTATGAGTGCTACAGATTTTTAGAATCACCATGATAATCTCTCTCTGAGCCAAATACCATGTGTGTCTGTGTGTGTGTGAATTAGCAAATATTTATTGTGCACCTCCTAAGTTCTAGGCACAGGAAGAGTGAACAAGGTAGATAACTTACTTTTATTTTTAAATTTGTAATTAATTAATTACTTGTTTTTGAGACAAGCTCTGGCTCTGTCACCCAGACTGGAGTGCAACCTCTGCCTGCCAAGTTCAATCAATTCTCGGGCCTCGGTCTCCCAAGTAGCTGAGACTACAGACGCCCGCCACCACACCCAGCTAATTTTTGTATTTTTAGTAGAAATGGAGTTTCACCATGTTGTCTAGACTGATCTCAAACTCCTGATCACAAGTAATCAGCACGCCTTGGCCTCCCAAAGTACTGGGATTACAGGAATGAGCCACCGTGCCCGGCCTATTTTTATTTTTTTATTTTAAGACTAGTCAAGTGTACTAGTGAGAAGCGGGGAAAAGTAGAACAGAGAACTTCAATCTTATTGATGGAATTGTGCAATGAACGAATTATCTAATTTCAGGCTGAGTTATATACTGTGAAGAAGAGTAAAGCAGTATGTGTATGCATTTGTGTGAAACTACAGTGGGGAGTGGTTATCATTTTAAAAAAAAAATTTAAATAATGTACTATTTTTATTTTATTTTATCTCAACAGTTTTTGAGAAACAAGTGGTTTTTGGTTACATGGATAAATTCTTTAGTGGTAATTTCTGAGATTTTGGTGCACCCATCACCTGAGCACTGTGCACTGTACCCAATGTGTAGTCTTTTATTTCTCACCTCCCTCCCACCCTTCCCCCCAAGTCCCCAAAGTTCATTATATCATTCTTATGCCTTTGCATATTCATAGCTTACCTCCCACTTATGCGTGAGAACATATGATGTTTAGTTTTCCATTCCTGAGTTCCTTCACTTAGAATAATCATCTCCAGTTCCATCTAGGTTGCTGTGAATGCTATTATTTTATTCCTTTTTATGGTTGAGTAGTATTCCATGGTGTATATGTACCACATTTTCTTTAGCCAGTCGTTGGTTTATAGGCATTTTGGCTGGTTCCACATCTTTGCAATTGTGAATTATGCTGCTGTAAACACATGTGTACAAGCGTCTTTTTTATATAATGACTTATTTTCCTTTGGGTAGATACCTAGTAGTGGGATTGCTGGATCAAATGGTAGTTCTACTTTTAGTTCTTTAAGGAATCTCCATACTGCTTTCCATAGTGGTTGTACTAATTTACATCCCCACCAGCAGTGTAAAAGTGTTCCCTTTTCACCACATCCCATCCAGGTCAACATTTTCTTTTCTTTTCTTTTCTTTTCTTTTTTTTTTTTTTTTACAGATAGGGTCTCACTTTGTTGGCCATGCTGGTCTCAAACTCCTGAGCTCAAGTGATCTGCCCACCTTAGCCTCCCAAAGTGCTGGGATTAGGGGCATGAGCCACCACACCTGGCCCAACATCTATTATTTATGTTTATTGCTATTTATTTTTATTTTATTTTATTTGAGACGGAGTTTTGCTCTTATAGCCCAGGCTGGAGTGCAATGGCGCCATCTCAGCTCACCGCAACTTCTGCCTCCCAGGTTCAAGCAATTCTCCTGCCTCAGTCCCCGAGTAACTGGGATTACAAGCATGAGTCACCACGCCCGGCTAATTTTGTGTTTTCAGTAGAGACGGAATTTCTCCATGTTGGTCAGGCTGGTCTCGAACTCTTGACCTCAGGTGATCCACCCTCTTTGGCCTCCCAAAGTGTTGAGAATACAGGTATGAGCCACCAAGCCCAGCCTCTTTTTATTTATTTTTAAATTATGGCTATTTTTACAGGAGTAAGGTGGTATACCATTGTGGTTTTAATTAGCATTTCTCTGTAATTAGTGAGGTTGCGCATTTTTTTTCATTTTTTTCAGATGTTTGTCAGCCATTTATATATCTTCTTTTTTTGTTTTTTTGAGATGGAGTTTTGCTTTTGTTGCCCAGGCTGGAGTGCAATGGCATGATGTCAGCTCACCACAACCTCCGCCTCCCGGGTTCAAGCAATTCTCCTGTCTCAGCCCCCCGAGTAGCTGGGACTACAGGCATGCATCACCACACTGGGCTAATTTTGTGTTTTTAGAAGAAGCGGGGTTAAAACCATGTTGGTCAGGCTGGTCTCGAACTCCCAATCTGAGGTGACCTACCCACCTTGGCCTCCCAAAGTACTGGGATTACAGGTGTGAGCCACCATGCCCGGCCGGCCATTTATGTATCTTCTTTTGGGAATTGTCTATTCATGTCCTGTGCCCACTTTTTGATGGGATTATTTGTTTTTTCTTGCTGGTTAGTTTGAGTTCTTTACAGAGTCTGGATATTAGTCCTTGGTGGAATGCATAGTTTGTGAAGATTTTCTCCCACTGTGGATTGTCTGTTTACTCTGTTATTTCTTTTGCTGTGCAGAAGCCTTTTAGTTTAATTAGTTCTCATCTATTTATCTTTGTTTTTATTGTTGCATTTGCTTTTGGGTTCTTAGTCATGAACTTTTGCCTAAGCCAATGTCTAGAAAAGCTTTTCTGATGTTCTTTTCTAGAATTTGTATGGTTTCAGATCTTAGACTTAAGTCTTCAATCCATCTTAATTTTTGTATAAGGTGAGAGATGAGGATTCAGTTTCATTCTTCTACATGGGCATGTCAATTATCTCAGCATCACTTATTGAATGGGATGTCCTTTCCCCACTTTGTTTTTGTTTGCTTTGTCGAAGATCAGTTGGCTGTAAGTATTTGGCTTTATTTCTGGGTTCTCTATTCCATTCCGTTGGTCTACATGCCTATTTTTAGGGTATCACTATTTTAGATAGATGGTCAGGGAAGCCCAGTATAAGCATGCAGTATCAGAATAGAAACTGTTTCTAAAACTAACACCTTTTTTTTTTTTTTTGGAGACGGAGTCTCGCTCTGTCACCCAGGCTGGAGTGCAATGGCGCGATCTCGGCTCACTGCAAGCTCAGCCTCCTGGGTTCACGCCATTCTCCTGCCTCAGCCTCCCGAGTAGCTGGGACTACAGGCGCCCACCACCACGCCCGGCTAAATTTTTTGTACTTTTAGTAGAGACGGGGTTTCACTGTGTTAGCCAGGATGGTCTCGATCTCCTGACCTTGTGATCCACCCACCTCAGCTTCCCAAAGTGCTGGGATTACAGGCATGAGCCACCATGCCCGGCCAACTAACACCTTTTTATATCAGAAACCTGTGAATTGGAACAAGTGTATAGAGGAAATAAACGTTCCCTAATTAAATAATATTTAACCCTAGCAATTTGGTTTCTTTTATCTTTTAATGTGTTCAGTTTTTGTTTTCCTATACACATATTGATATATTCTTAGAATATTGCTGGGCCAGGTGCAATGGCTCATACCTGTAATCCCAGCACTTTGAAAGGGAGGCTGAGGTGGGTGGATTGCCTGACCTCAGGAGTTTGAGACCAGCCTGGGCAACATAGTGAGACCCTATCTCTTTCTCTCTCTCTCTCTCTTTTTTTTTTTTAGATGGAGTCTTGCTCTGTCGCCCACGCTGGAGTGCAGTGACTCGATCTCGGTTCAATGCAACCTCCTTCTCCCAAGTTCAAGCAATTCTCCCGCCTCAGCCTCCCAGGTAGCTGAGACTACAGGTACGTGCATACCACTATGCCCAGCTAATTTTTGTAATTTTTAGTAGAGATGGGGTTTTGCCATGGTGGCCAGGCTGGTCTTGAATGCCTGACCTCAGGTGATCTGCCCACCTTGGCTCCCCAAAGTGGTGGGATTACAGGCATGAATGACCACTCCTGGCCAAGACTCCATCTCTACTAAAAACACAAAAAATTAACCTGGCCTGGTGGCAGGCGCCTGTGGTCCCACCTTCTTGTGAAGCTGAGGTGGGAGGATAGCTTGAGCCCAGAAGGCAGGGGCTTTAGGGAGCTGAGATCATGGCACTGCACTCCAGAGTGAGACCTCATCTCCAAAAAAAAAAAAAAAAGATACTGTTGAGCATACTGTGCATATACTCAGCATATGTGCACCATAGTAGCCATCATCATTTTTTCCAGCCAGTGGATCTAGTGAGGAGGCTCTGTGCTTGGAAACTTAAGGTTTTGTTTTGTGGGCTAATATGTGGGCTGAAATTGTTACAATTGCAACAGTCCTCTGTAATTTGGTTTAAAATATTCACTTTCCTCCTTCTCCTAAACAGGCGGAGTGGGATATATACTTTTTTGTTTGTTTGTTTTGTTTTTTATTTTTTGATATGTAGTCTTGCTCTGTCACCCAGGCTGGAGTGCAGTGACACAACCTTAGTGCTCACTGCAACCTCCACCTCCCGGGTTCAAGCAGTTCTCCTGCCTCAGCCTCCCAAGTAGCTGGGACTATAGGCGCACGCAACCACACCCGGCTAATTTTTGTATTTTTGGTAGAGAAGGGTGTTTCACCATGTTGGCCAGGCTGGTCTCAGACACCTGACCTCAGGTGATCCGCCTACTTCCACCTCCCAAAGTGGTGGAGTTACAGGCGTGAGCCACCTGGCCAGGACAGGTTTATTTATTATTTTTAATAAGTGGGTTAATGTATTCCCTTGGGTGAAAGTAGATGTGCAACATTTTAGATATCACTGGAGAAACCACAGAAGACCACAGGGTAGGGACTAGGCATTAATAGTGTTGAGATGAACACTACCAGTAGGAAAAGAACTTGCCAAAGCAATCTTGCAAATTCTTGGAGAATATCCTGCCACCTCTGGAAAAAAGGGAAAAAAAGCCACAGTCAATTCTGTCTCTGTCAGATGTCTAAATAGCACCTTTCTCTTCCACAGATTTGCAAAACTAGGGGTCTTTTGTGACCTTTTTCTTTTGTGTAGTCCTTATCCCAATGCATCAGCAAGTCCTGCTGGCTCTACCTTCAAATTAAAGCCTGACTCCAACTACCTCTCATCACTTCTGTGGTTACCACTAGGGTGCACAGCACCTTTCTGTCACCTGATTACTGAAATCGCTTCTTTAAAAAAACTTTTTTATTAATAGATTAACATTTTCTTTATTTTCTTCTTTCTTTTTCTTTTTCTTTTTTTTCTTTTTTTTTTTTTTTTTTTGAGACCGAGTCTCCCTCTGTCGCCCAGGCTGGAGTGCAGTGGCGCAGTCTTGCCTCACTGCAAGCTCCACCTCCCAGGTTCCCGCCATTCTCCTGCCTCAGCCTCCCAAGTAGCTGGGACTATAGGTGCCCGCCACAATGCCCGGCTAATTTTTGTATTTTTAGTAGAGATGGGGGTTTTGCCATATTGTTCAGGCTGGTCTTGAACTCCTGACCTTGTGATCTGCCCGCCTCGGCCTCCCAAAGTGCTGGGATTACAGGTGTGAGCCACCGTGCCCGGCCCATTTTGTTTATTTTTAAATTTTTAAAATAATTTATTTCTATTTTTATTGCCTTTTCCTACATACTCTGAAGATTATTGCAATGAATTTTTTTTTTTTTTTTTTTTTTTTTTTTTGAGAATCTGGCTGCAGCACTGCCAGATTCTAATTAGCCTGCTTTTGTGCTTGCCTCCTCTCTCCACCTCTCACCCCAGGCCCCACACGTCCTTCTCCCATCAGTAATCTTGTCCGCACAAAACATCAAGAGCAACTATATCTACGTATTAGTTAAGGTATAGACAGGAAAGAGATGCCCACACAAACTAATTTCAAGACTGTTTAATAAAAGAACAATTTACAAAGGTAAGGACAGGTTTGAGGGAAATAAAAAATGAATAGAGCAGTATCCCAGAGTGCAGGAAGTGGTTACAGGGAATGTACACAGAGAAATAGCCAGGCTTTGGATGGAAGTTCTTTGATTTCCTTCTGACAGTCCAACCCCTCTTCCCCTCACCCCTGGCACAGGGCAAGGGGAGGAGAATAAAGAGTGGATCTGGAGGGGCAAAAAGAAGAAACTCTTCTAAAATGTAAATCAGAGATTTTTATTCCCTTTTCTGAATCCCCTAATGTATGCCCATCTCAGAGTTTAGAGGGATATATACCTCTTCTCTTCTTATGGTTTTCTTTTTTGTTTTGAGACGGAACCTCACTCTTGTTGCCCAGGCTGGAGTGCAATGGCGCAATCTCGGGTCACTGCAACCTCCGCCTCCCGGATTCAAGTGATTCTCCTGCCTCAGCCTCCCGAGTAGCTGGGACTATAGGCATGTGCTACCATGCACGGCTAATTTTTGTATTTTTAGTAGAGACAGGGTTTCTCTCCACGTTGGTCAGTCTGGTCTCGAACTCCTGACCTCAGGTGATCCGCCCGCCTCGGCCTCCCAAAGTGCTGGGATTACAGGCGTGAGCCACCGCTCTTGGCCTGGTTTTCTTAAAGAGAGATTATTCCTAAGCACCTCCTGGGCTTTCTGTCTGCAGACACTCCGCTCCCGGAAAGATGACTGACTTACTGATTGATAAATGTGGAATGGAACACCAGGCCTGGCTCTTGACTCTCTTGGGAAGGAGTCAGCTAGCAGAAAGCAAACATTCTGTTTTGCTCTGCTGTCAGGTAAGCCTTCCTCAGGTTCTTTCCGCCTAATATTGGGGGTTTAGGATTAGTAAGTCCCCTTAGCTAACAACCTAAAGCAGCATCTAACAACTGGAGCTTTATCTGTAATGAAGTTGATCTGCTGGTTTCCATCTTTACTTTGAAAAGGAACTTCACTCACTCACCAAGTGCTTTTTGGAGAGCCTGCTATGTGTCAGATATTGTTCTGCTGCTAGAGATACATTCGAGAGGGGGAGAAAAAGAAAAAAACAGACAAAAATCTCTTGCTTTATTGTACTACTTATTTAAAACCTGGTTGGGGAACAAGGACACAATTTATAGGGGGAATCTCCTCTGAGACCTTCAATTTATTTATTTATTTATTTACTTACTTACTTTTGAGATGGAGTCTTGCTCTGTCGCCAGGATGGAGTGCAATTATGCGATCTTTGCTCAGTGCAATCTCCACCTCCCGGGTTCAAGCGATGCTTGTGCCTCAGCTGCCCAAGAAACTGTGACCACAGGCGCCCGCGACCACGCCCAGCTAATTTTTTGTGTTTCTGGTAATGATACGGTTTCACCATATTGCCCAGGCTGGTCTCAAACTCCTGAGCTCAAGCAATACGCCCGCCTCAGCCTTCCCAAAGTGCTGGGATTACAGGTGTGAGCCATGGTGCCTGGCTGCCTTCAACTTTATTCAGAGCAATGTGCTCATTAAAATACAAAGTTCTGGCCCGGTGTGGTAGCACTAGCCTTTGGTTCCAGCTACTGGGGAGGCTAAGGCACGAGGATCGCTTGAAGCTGGGAGGTGGAGATTTGCAGTGAACCGAGATCCCACCACTGCACTCCAGCCTGGGCGACAGAGCCAGACCCTGTCTTAAAAATAAGTGAAGAAGGAACGAAAGAAAAAATAATAATAAAATAAAATAAAATAAAATAAAAATAAAGTACTTCTCATAGCCTACAAAGCTCTTCCTGGTATGATCCCTGTGCCTTCTGTCCTCATCTCTGGCCTCACTCCCGCTCCCTTTCTGGTCATGTTGGCCTTCGTGCTCTTGTTTGGTCACATCAGGCATAGTCCCTCCCCCGTCCTTTGCACATGCTGTTCCCTCTGCCTGGATGGCTCTTCCTCTACATAACCACATGATCTGGTGCTTCGCTTCTGTCAGGTATCTGTTTACCTTCACAGAGAGGATTTTCCCATCCACCTACAGAAAACGAACCCATCTCTGTCTTTGTCTATTTCCCTTCCCCAATTTCTTTTTATTATTTATTTATTTATTTATTTTTGAGGCAGAGTCTCGCTCTGTCACCCAGGCTGGAGTGCAGTGGTGTGATCTCAACTCACTTCAACCTCCATCTCCCCGGTTCAAGCGATTCTCCTGCCTCAGCCTCCCAGGTAGCTGGGACTACAGGTGCGTGCCACCATGCCCAGCTATTTTATTTTTTTTAATAGAGATGGGGCTTCACCATGTTAGCCAGGATGGTCTTGATCTTCTGACCTCGTGGTCCCCCTGCCTCGGCCTCCCAAAGTGCTGGGATTACAGGCGTGAGCCACTGCACCCAGCCCCAGTTTCATTTTTCTTCCTATCACTTATCACCACCACATATACATAAATGTGTTCCATTTTCCTCCTTGTCTAACAGAGGGGAAACACTTTATCTGCTTGCTCTGTTGACAGTGACTGTGATGATGCACATATACTTGTATCATGCTTATTTGTTAGCCAGACAAGGTTCTAAATGTTTTACAATGATTAACTCATTTAATTTTATATCATATCACCTCATATCAACCTTCCAAGGTAAGAACTGTTATCATTTATACTTTCTAGATAAAGAAATTGAGTCACAGAGAGATTACAAAATCTGCCCAAGGTCACAGAGCTAGTAAGGGGTGGAGCAGATATTTAAACAGAGTCAGATTGTATCCTTGATGAGAATTACAAACAGGAACAGAGCAACTGGTTTTGTTCATGTTCTACCCTCAGGGCATAGAATGGTGCCTAGCACTTAGTTTAAATGAATGAATAAATGAAAGAATGTTATGTTTCTTAGAATTGTTTTGAAGATTAAAAATAGTTATTAATGTAAAGGGCTTAAATCAGTCCATGGCACATAGTCAGAGCTCAATACAGGTTAAGAAAAAACAGAACTTCTGGTTTAACCTTGGGCTGTATCAATACCCTCTCTCTTTATGTTCTGAACAGTAATTAGATATTGTAATGGGTTCTCAACTTAAAATTTGAAGAACAGTTCTCAAGCTATGCTCAAATCTATCAAATGTATAATTGCTGGACTCTGAAATGGACTAATGTCTTCAGTGCTAAAATCAAATAATGGGATTTTTCTCAACTCACAGAAAACATCAAACAAGTGAATAGGATTTTCTAAATTTTAGGTGTTTCTCCTATGTATTTTTCTTAAAACATCAACTACTGCATCTTATCTGTTGGGTACAAGAGTGAGTGAATAAGTAGCAAATACTAACAGGCTAACAGGAAAAGATGGAAAGAGCCCTAGTTGGAAATAAGAAAGCAGCCATGGTTTATTTGTAAATATAAGATCAAGGCAATGTGATTTACAAAACCAACATTGAATATTCTTGAAAAAGAAATTAAATAAATGCATAAATATTTGTTTATCTGTCTACGTATCTCCATTTAGATTTAGATATGTAGATACATCTTTTTGTACTAAATCAGAGTTTTGGGGATTGAAATAAATTCATCCACATTTTATCATAACACAAGGAGCACCTTTAATTTCAGGATATTCTGCTTCCTGAACAAGTTAAATAACCATTGAACTAGGAAAGCAAAAACAAAAAGTAAAAACCTGGCAAACTCAGTGTTAAGAGATTTCCTGCTGGCTCCCTCTCCACTTAAAAGAGGAAACCCACAAGAACTTTAGCAGAACTGTATTTGCAGTGTAATTTTGGTCTGAAGTTTCTTCTCCACTCAAATGGAACTCAATCTGGATTGCCAAGAAGTATAGTTCTATAATTTTATTTTATTTTATTTTATTTATTTATTTATTTATTTATTTTTTTTATTTTTTTTTTTTTTGAGACGGAGTCTTGCTCTGCCACCCAGGCTGGAGTGCAGTGGCCAGCTCTCAGCTCACTGCAAGCTCCGCCTCCCGGGTTCACGCCATTCTCCTGTCTCAGCCTCCCCAGTAGCTGGGACTACAGGCGCCCGCCTCGTCGCCCGGCTAGTTTTTTGTATTTTTTAGTAGAGACGGGGTTTCACCATATTAGCCGGGATGGTCTCGATCTCCTGACCTCGTGATCCGCCCGTCTCGGCCTCCCAAAGTGCTGGGATTACAGGCTTGAGCCACCGCGCCCGGCCTATTTTATTTTTTGAGATGGAGTCTCACTCTGTTGTCCAGGCTGGAGTGCCGTGGCATGATCTCAGCTCACCGCAACCTCCACCTCCTGGGTTCAAGCGATTCTCCTTCCTCAGTCTCCCCAGTAACTGGGATTACAGGTGCACACCAAAATGCCCGGCTAATTTTTGTATATATATATATATATATTTTTTTTTTTTTTTTTTTTTTGAGACAGAGTCTCGCTCTGTCACCTGGGCTGGAGTGCAGTGGCCGGATCTCAGCTCACTGCAAGCTCTGCCTCCTGGGTTTACGCCATTCTCCTGCCTCAGCCTCCCGAGTAGCTGGGACTACAGGCGCCCGCCACCTCGCCCGGCTAGTGTTTTGTATTTTTTAGTAGAGACGGGGTTTCACCGTGTTAGCCAGGATGGTCTCGATCTCCTGACTTCGTGATCCGTCCATCTCGGCCTCCCAAAGTGCTGGGATTACAGGTTTGAGCCACTGCGCCCGGCCCTAATTTTTGTATTTTTAATAGAGATGGGGTTTCACCATGTTGACCAGGCTGGTCTTGAACTGACTCCGTGATCTGCCTGCCTTGGCCTCCCAAAGTGCTGGGATTACAGGCATGAGCCACCGCACCTGGCCTAGTTGTATAATGTGATTCAAAGACTGTAAAGATAACTCACATAGACTATTAATTTTTTAAGTATAACTATCAAAAAAATTATAATTTTTGTGTTTAATTTATAACAGTTATAAAAGAAAAACCAACATACATTTTTCAGAAGTTATTCAGGAGCCTACTGTTATCTTGCTTAATTATTTTTGCAAAGTGATAGTCTTAATCCAGGCACTGGATGGCAAGAAAAATTTGCACCTTGAGAGTAAAAATGTGAAAATCACATGTCATTTGAAGGGCCTAATTATACTTTTGGAAAGGGCATTGAACTTAGCTGTTTTCATTAGTGGGCACTGACTGTGCAAATTCCCACCTCAATAGAGCTTTGCTATTGCCCCCAAACCATGCCCTTCGTGTAAATATCAGTGCAATTTCTACCGCAAGCAAAAATTATGGGGATATTAACCAGATCTCTTTGAACAATTTAACTGAGTTCCCCCTGGCTGTAATGAATCTCCCCTAGCAGTCAGCTGAAACATGTTTATTTAAACTATTTAAACATTTACTTGGTGCAAGATAGAGGAGCAGCAGCAGCAGCATGTTTAACGGCAATTTTCTTAACAAAAAAGGGAGAAATACATATATGCTTTTATAATAACTTCTTCTTACTTTACAGAAAGGTGATACGTCCCAAATCTAAAAAAGGGAAAGATATAAAATTTTCTTCAAAAATCACTTTTCAAAGAAACCAAAAAGCAAACAAATAAAACCCCCAAAACTTGGAATGTCCTCGTTCGCTAGTTTTCCTTTCCTCTTCAGTGTTGGAATTTCATCTCTTTCCATTGTATCTTTCATGTTGGTAAATCCCCTTAGATTTAAAAAAAAAAAATTTTTTTTCTTCCTTAGGCTATGTTATTGAAACCAGTCTAGTTTCACCTGTAAGATCTAGGCAGCCATGGGAGTAATTTCTTCTTCTAACAGAATGAGTCTCTCTAGCTCAAAGAATCAACCTGGCTTTCACAAGCAAGCCACAAAAAAACGTTATCAGGCCTATGGATCAGTCTGAGACCTGCTCTGTCTTCCTGGAACAGTTTCCACATCTGGTAAGAAGTGTATAATATGCTTCAGAAAAATGTATATAGAGGTGGAGCTGGAGGACTCCCTGTTTAAAATGTGGATTAATAGAAAAAAATCACAAGGAACCATGTATTGTGATCACAAGATACAGCTGATCCTCACAGGTGCCCAGCCTCATAAAAGACACAACTCAGCTTCTATTGCATTTTATTTTATTTTTTAAAAATATTTGTTGTTTTGTATTCCCGGTAGAATGACTATTCTGTTGCATTTTAAACACATCTGGTCACATTACACAGTAAAATAAATAATTTCCATGTCTCTATTCCTGTTGCCTTGTATAGTTGTGGTTCATACATCAACTAGCCCGTTTTGTGGTGCCTCAACTTTGCCTAGAATGTAACACAAATGTAAACCTCAAAGTATCTGAAAAACTAATGCTTATATTTCATTTTTTCCTATATCTCCATTCATTATAACCGATAACTTTTCTATAGTTATATAAAAATAATCTTTATGTTTCTACACAGAATGTAAAAGAATTAAAGATTGCATTTCTTTTTTTTTTCTTTTGAGATGGAGTTTCACTCGTCACCCAGGCTGGAGTGCAATGGCGTCATCTCGGCTCACGGCAACCTCCACCTCCCGGGTTCAAGCAATTCTCCTGCCTCAGCCTCCCAAGTAGCTGGGATTACAGGCATGTGCCACCACGCCTGGCTAATTTTTTAATTTTAGTAGACACAAGGTTTCTCCATGGTGGTCAGGCTGGTCTCGAACTCCCGACCTCAGGTGATCCTCCCACCTCGGCCTCCCAAAGTGCTGGGATTACAGGCGTGAGCCACTGAGCCTGGCCAGAAGATTGCACTTCTAAAACTAAAGTTGAAATATTTAGTTTACCATGTAATTAAAAGTTACAAATAATTGTAGCAAGTTAGGAAATTGCACTTGTAGCATGTAATTGTTATTGACAATAAATGCAAAGGTTTATAAAATTCAATTGCTATTCTAATACTTGGACCTCATCAGCCAGTCATAAGCCAGCCTCTAGGAAATTTTCAACACAAACACATGTTCTGCATTTATGTACCCTGAATCTCAATCATAAGGTATATTTTAAATTCTAAACTCAAGAATAGTCTCAATTTATTTATTTATTTATTTATTTTGAGACGGAGTCTTGCTTTGTCACCCAGCTGCAGTGCAGTGGCACGATCTCAGCTCACTGCAACCTCTGCCTCCCAGGTTCAAGCAATTCTCCTGCCTCAGCTGCCTGAGTAGCTGGGATTACAGACACTCGCCACCATGCCCTGCTAATTTTTGTATTTTTAGTAGAGATAGGGTTTCACCATGTTGGCCAGGCTGGTCTCGAACTCCTGACCTCAGGTGATCCGCCCGAGACAGCCTCCCGAAGTATTGGGATTACAGGCGTGAGTCACTGAGCCCGGCCATCAATTTTTCAATAATGACAATGAGGTTGGCCAGAACCACTAAGTCTATTTCTTATTTATTTATTTATTTATTTATTTATTTATTTATTTATTTATTTTTGAGACAGAGACGCTGTCACTGACTGCAGCCTCGACCATCTGGGCTGAAGCCATCCTCCCACGTAAGCCTCCTGAGTAGCTGGGACTACAGGTGCATGCTGCTGCACCGGCTTATTTTTTAATTTTTGTAGAGACTGAGATCTTGCTCTTCTGCCCAGGCTTGTCTTGAACTCGTGGACACAAGCCATTCTCCCACCTCAGCCTCCCAAGCTAGTGAGATGACAGGCTACTTCACTTTTAGAGTTTAAGATGGTTGCTACTGCCTTCATTATATCTCATTGACTTTATGAATCCAGTTCATAAAAATTTTACAGTGAAGAACGCAGTTTAACATATGTGCTGGTATCCTCAAGTTTGTAGGTGAAAATGAGGACAGAAAGAAAAACAAGTGTACCGAAAAATTTATGGGTGAATGAGTTCTCTATTTTCACCCCTCACAATCTACCATGAAGTCCTGCCTGTTCTACATTAAAGATCTACTTCTCACTTTTCTTGTTACCATCCGCCAGACCTAGTTATCATTATCTTTCACCTGGACTAGTGCAGAACTTCCTGACTATCTTCTCACCTTTCCTGTTGCCCCTGTTAATTTATTCTGCGTGCAACAGCCAAAGAGGTGTTTAAAAATGTAAACTAAATTATCTGACCACTTTCTCACAAAGGTATCTCTTTGCACTGAGAGTCAAATCCATACTCCTTGGCATGGACCACGTTGCACTACATACCCTGGCTCCTCTTGTTTTTCCACACTAGTTCTTTTGTTTTGTTTTGTTTTTGTTTTCTGAGAGAGGGTCTCACTCTGCTGCCCAGGCTGAAGTGTGTGGCATGATCACAGCTCACCATAACCTTGAAATCCTGAGCTCAAACAATCCTCCTGCTTCAGCTTCCCTAGTAGCTAGGACTACAGGCACATGCCACCTCATCCAGCTATTTAAAAATACTTTGTCATGTAGGGATAAGGTCTTACTATTTTGCCCAGGTTGGTCTCCAACTCCTGGCCTCAAGAGATCCTCCTGTCTCACCTCCCAAAGTGCTAGGAGTACAGGTGTGAGCCACTGTGCCCAACCCCTCACTGTTTCTCATTTACGAGCTATACATCGATCTTTTTCCTGTTTCTTTGATGTGCCAAACACTTGCTTCTCCTTCTGCTGGGAACAATTGCCTCTGGTTTTTATTTTTTCATCCACACTAAATTTATTGATATTCCAACACAGATAGTATTTTCAAACAACCAAGTTATTATTTTTGTCATTCCCCTTTTCTCTGAGCCATTGAGGAGCTGTTGCTGGTTAATCATGCTGTTTTCCCTTCCTTCTTAGGCATACAGGAGACTCTACTTCTTAACTGACCAGTAGTCAGTTAAGGCCATGTGGTCAGTGCTAGACAATGAAATGTGAGCCTAAGTAAGATATGTCACTTCTGAGCTGAGGTCGTGGCCCCTTTGGTATTTGCATGACTCATTTCCCATTATCATTCAGGTCTTGGTTCAAATGCTGCTCACTCAAGGATCCCTCTCACCTCCAACCCAGTCACTCTGCTCACGTATTTCATAGAACAAGGACCATTTAAAAATTGCTTGCACTGCTTTATCTCCTGTGTCTAGTACAGTGCCTCACACACAGCAAGTGCCCAAGAAATGTGTTAATTACACAAAGTGGAAATTAGAAACAGCCATCCATCTATTTATCACCCATCTATGCATCCATTTACAAATTCATTCAACAACTTTTACTGAATCCCCATTATGAGTCAGGCACTGTGCTAGACGATGCAAAAGTAGATAAAGTAAGATCCTAGCCCTTGAAGTGCTCATAATTGTGTTGGGACTGTAAGACATGTGAGCATATAATTATAATGCCATGTAGTATGTGGGCAACAAGAGCTAAACTCCGTCTCAAAAATGAAATGAAATGAAATAAAATAAATAAAATAAAATAAAATAAAATAAAATAAAATAAAATAAAATAAAATGGTTCCCAGTGTAGTGGCAAAGTGCTGTTTAGTATTCCTAAGCACAAGACACCTGTGATACATCTTACAGATAAATCCTTGTATTAGATAAGCTTCATTCCAGCATAAATTATAGTGCTGTTGGCCATAAGTATATTAAGTAATTGTCTTTCTTTTTTCTCTTTCCTTTTCTTTGGAGACAGAGTCTTGCTCTGTTCCCCAGGCTGGAGTGCAGTGGCGCAATCTCGGCTCACTGCAACCTCCGTCTCCTGTGTTCAAGCGATTCTTGTGCCTCAGCCTCCAAAGTATCCAGGGACTACAGGTGCATGCCACCACACCTGGCTAATTTTTTCTATGTTAGTAAAGACAGGGTGTCACCGTGTTGTCCAGGCTGGCTTCGAACTCTTGAGCTCAGGCAATCTGCCCACCTTGGCTTCCCAAAGTGCTGGGATTGCAGGCATGAGCTACCGTGCCTGGCCAAGTAATTGTAAACCAAAAATAAAATTCTAAGGCCCCCCAAGCATCTGCACGGATCTCTCCTCTCAGCCAAGGGCATTCCAGAGTTAACCTGAAGATCCAGTTCAGGTCGTGATGGAAGCTGTTTTAGACATACCTCATTATACTCCTCCAGCATCAACATCAATACTGCCCTTCAGTTTGATAAGACACATTTACAATCTATTCTCTCTAAAGCCTGCTACATGGAGGCTTCATCTGCATGATAAAATTTTGGTCTCCACAACCCCTTATCTTAACCCAGACATTCCTTTCTGGTGATAATAACTCTTTCAATCAATTGCCAATCAGAACACATTATAATCTTCCTATGACGTGGAAGCCCCTCCTCCCTTTGAGTTTTCCCGCCCTTACAGATCCAACTAATGTAAATCTTACGTTTATTGATTGATGTTTTATGTGTCCCTAAAATGTATAAAAGCAAGCCATACCCCAATAACCTTGGACACATGTCAGAACCTCCTGAGGCTGTGCGATGAATGCATCCTTAACCTTGGCAACACAAACTTTCCAAATTGATTGAAACCTGCCTCAGATGCTTTTGGGTTCGGATCTTTAAACAGAAAAACATATAAAACAAGGTTATGTATTGATCAGTTGACAAAAACGTTGTCACCAAGGGCTGTAGCAACCTAATCTTGTATTTTCCCTAAGGAGCAATGCGTCACTATTCACTAATTCAGTGTTTGTGGAGACTTTACATAACATAATTGCCATGAATAATGAGAATCAACACATTGGAGACTTGCTTTAAAAACACTTGAAAGAGGCCAGGCACAGTGGCTTACACCTGCAATCTCAGCACTTTGGGATGCCAACGTGGGTGAATCTCTTGAGCTCAGAAGTTCAAAATAATCTGGGCAACATGGTGGAACCCAGTCTCTACAAAAAATACAAAAATTAGCTGGGTGTGGTGGTGCACACCTATAGTCCCAGTTACTTGGGAGGTTGAGGTAGGAGGATCAGATGGCTTGAGTCTTGGGAGGCGGAGGTTGCAGTGAGCAGTAATTGCACACTGCACTCCAGCCTGAGTGACAGAGTGAGATCCTGTCTCAAAAAAACAGAAAAACAAAACCAACCCACTTGCACTTTAGTTGATGATTTTTTTTTTTTTTTTTTTGAGATGGAGTCTTACTCTGTCACCCAGGCTGGAGTGCAGTGGCACGATCTAGGCTCACCGCAATCTCCACCTGTTGGGTTCCAGTGATTCTCCTGCCTCAGCCTCCTGAGTAGCTGGGATTACAGACGTGCACCACCATGCCAGCTAAGTTTTGTATTTTTAGTAGAGACAGGGTTTCACCATGTTGGCCAGGCTGGTCTCAAACTCCTGGCCTCATATGATCCACCTGCCTCAGCCTCCCAAAGTGCTGGAATTACAGGCGTAAGCCACCGCGCCCAGCCTTTTTTTTTTGAGCTAGGGTCTCACTATGTTGCCTAGGCTGTGTTCTCCCGCTCCTGGGCTCAAGTGATCCTCCCACCTCAACCTCCCAATTAGTTAGGGCTACAGGTGTACACCGCCATGGCTAGCTTCTTTAGTGGAATTCCGTACAAACAAGAACATTGGGATATTCAGAGTAACTTCATTCTTATTAATACCAGAAGTACCAACCTATGTCTATATTTGATCTGTAACCCAGCAAATGCTAATATAGATCCAAGGACAAATCTAATTTATGCCACTCTAACTAGGGTTTTTCTGGTTTTGTTTAGGTCAACCTGGTACGTGGTGAAATCAAATGTAAACATACTGTACAAAAGCATAGATTTATTTCCAAATATATGACTTAGAAGACATTTTGGGGCCGGGTGCGGTGGCTCACGCCTGTAATCCCAGCACTTTGGGAGGCCGAGGCGGGCGGATCACAAGGTCAGGAGATCGAGACCACGGTGAAACCCCGTCTCTACTAAAAATAAAAAAAAAAGCCGGGCGCCGTGGCGGGCGCCCGTAGTCCCAGCTACTTGGGAGGCTGAAGCAGGAGAATGGCGGGAACCTGGGAGGCGGAGCTTGCAGTGAGCCGAGATAGCGCCACTGCACTCCAGCCTGGTGGACAGAGCGAGACTCCGTCTCAAAAAAAAAAAAAAAAAAAAAGACATTTTGGAAAAAAAAGATTTTTTTTTTCTTTAAACAGGGAAGCATTCTTTCTCCCAGTCAAACTCACATCCAGGACAAGACGTTAAAGAAGAATTGCCTTAAAGGGAGAGAGGTTGTCACAAATGCTCTCCCCATGAGCCTGCAGGTATATGGATAGTCCTTGCCACTGGTTACTAGTGTGTGCAAAAGGTATTGAATGCAATTATGGAGAGATCTTGGGAGCAAAGAGGTAAAAACATCAATAATTATTGCCCGAACATCTCTCACATGATTAACTTTGGCAGAGAATTGGGTACAAGCGTGTGATAATTGGCATTGTGTGGTGGTTCATGCCTATAATCCCAGCATTTTGAGAGGCCAAGGCAGGTGGATTGCTTGAGCTCCCAGCTTGGGCAAATGTGGTGAAACTTCATCTCTACACAATTAAGTGAATTTTTTTTCATATACATATATGTGTGTGTGTGTATATATACATATATATTTTTTTTAATGTGTGTGTGTGTGTGTGTGTGTGTGTGTGTGTGTGTGTGTTTTCTTACCTAAGAGATAAGTGAGTTTTGACTTGGGAGAAAGGTCAGGAAAAAATCTAGACCAGAGCAGTAGTTCTTAAATGTGGAAGACATTTAAGAATCATAGGCATTAGGAGATATACGTAATGTAAATGATGAGTTAACGGGTGCAGCACACCAACATGGCACGTGTATACATGTGTAACAAACCTGCATGTTGTGCATATGTACCATAGAACTTAAAATATAATAAAAAAAAATCATAGGCTGGGCAAGGTGGCCTGTAATCCCAGCACTTTGGGAGGCCAAGGTGGGTGGATCACGAGGTCAGGAGATCAAGACCATCCTGGCCAACATGGTGAAACCCCGTCTCTACTAAAAATAAAAAAATTAGCTGGGTGTGGTGGTGTGCGCCTGTAATCCCACCTACTCAGGAGGCTGAGGCAGGAGAATCTCTTGAACCCAGGAGGTGGAGATTGCAGTGAGCTGAGATTGCGCCACTGCACTCTAGCCTGGCAAAAGAGAGAGACTCTCTCAAAATAAAAAAAAAAAATCATGCCAGAATCGAACTAAAATGCAAATGCCCAGTCCCACCTCCAGAGATTCTCACTCAGTAAGAATAGCTGCAGTTCCAGAAATAGGCATTTTCACAAGTGTCCCAGAAACCCTGATGTAGATTGTCCTAGACCACATTGAGGTGCTGATGGAATGGGCAGCCAGCTTCCAGAAGCTGGAGTACCTGCTGATAGTCCTTCCTGCCATTTACTCTGATGCAGGTCTATGCTGTGTTCTGAGGACAGTAATGCATAGATGGAGTGACTCTGGAAGAAGAAAACTTGCAAGGATGTGCTGAGCAATCTGGAAGTATGACAAGTCCTGAAAATAAACTTTGTCCATGTATACATTTTCCCATAACTCTTCCTGTTCTTTTGGGAGCCTAGAGCCACTATTTTCTGAAGAAAATAAAAAGACAGTATGTTGGTATTGTGTTGGAATAGGGCCTTTCACAATTAAAGTGGTGATAATCATTGTTTCTAAATTTATATTTTAATGTTAGTGATTCATAGGGAATGAAATTTTAGTCTTTAACAGTCTAAATATCTGCATGCCAAAGAATAAATTTGCCCAATAGTAATACATTTCATATGCTTTTGTGGATAATTTTCTGACTTTAAAAGTCAGCTGCATTCATTTCTCAGGGTCACTCTGACCACTTTTTCATTCATTCATTCAACAAATATGTATCGGCCTGGTGCGGTGGCTCATGCCTGTAAACCCAGAACTTTGGGAGGCCGAGGCGGGCGATCACCTGAGTAGTCAGAAGTTCAAGACCACCCTGGTCAACGTGGTGAAACCCTGTCTCTACTAAAAATACAAAAATTAGCTGGGTGTGGTGGTGCACACCTGTAATCTCAGCTACTTGGGAGGCTGAGGCAGGAGAATGGCTTGAACCTGGGAAGCAGGGGTTTCAGTGAGCCAAGATGGAGCCACTGCACTCCAGCCTGGGCAACAGAACGAGACTCCGTCTCAAAAATTTAAATAAATAAATAAATAAATAAATAAATAAACCAACACAAATATGTATTGCACTTGAGATACCTTAGTGTTCACAAACTTGAATACTAATAGAGAAGACAGAAAATAAATATAATGAATAAGAAATAGAATAAATTACATGTTATAAAGTGTTAGTGCTATGGGAAAATATACAAGGAGAGAGAAAGAAGAAAGAAACGAGGCTCCGTAAAGACTGGTGCAGTACCAGTTTATAATTTTTTTTTTTTTTTTTGAGACAAGATCTCACTCTGTCACCCAGACTGGAGGGCAGTGACGTGATCTTGGCTCACTGCATCCTCCGCTTCCCAGGTTCAAGTGATTCTCCTGACTCAGCCTCCCAAGTAGCTGGGATTACAGGCATGTGCCACCATGCCAGCTAATTTTTGTATTTTTAGTAGAGATGGGGTTTTACCATGTTGGCCAGACTGGTCTCAAATTCCTGACCTCAAGTGATCTGCCTGCCTTGGCCTCCCAAAGTGCTGGGATTACAGGTGTGAGCCACCTCGGCCAGCCCAAAATTTAAAATAGAGTTTTTAGGGTAGGCCTGTCATTTGAATAAAGACTCAGAGAGAGTGAGGAGACAGGGTATGCAATATTTCAAGCAGAGGAAATGGTCTGTGCAAAAGCTCTAAGGCAGCAAAGCTGCATGGAATATTTGAAAAAGTGCCAGTAGTCAGGTGTAGCCAGAATGCCATGTGCAGGGAGGAGGTCACCACAGTGATGGTGATAAGGGAGTAAGTGCAGAGAGCAGAGAGCCTCATACACCATTGTAGCAAATTTGGCTTTCACTCTGAAAAAAATAGGGAGCCACTATTGTCAGAAGTCATGTGACTTGATCCAGTTTTTCATTTTATTTTATTTATTTATTTATTTACTTATTTTTTTTGAGACAGAGTTTTGCTCTGTCACCTAGGCTGAGTACAATGGCACGATCTCGGCTCACTGCAACCTCTATCTCCTGGGTTCAAGCAATTCTCCTGCCTCAGCCTCCTGAGTTGGGACTATAGGCATGCACCACCACGCTCAGCTGATTTTTATATTTTTAGTAGAGATGCGGTTTCACCATGTTGGCCAGGTTGGTCTTGAACTCCTGACCTCAAGTGATCCTCCTGCCTTGGCCTTCCAAAGTGCTGCAATTACAGATGTGAGCCACCGCACCTGGCCTTGGCTTTTCATTTTAAGGGATATCTCTGACTACTATGTTGAGAATAAATTGTTAAAGGGGCAAGGGTGAAAGCAGAGATAATGTCTGGAGGTCAGTGCAATAATGCAATGTCAAGGTGACAGTGACAAAGACCAGGATGGTAGTTGTGAACATGGTGAGAAATGGTTGGAGTCTGGGTATATTTTGAAAGGAGAGCAATTTAAGTTTCCTGACAAGTTGGATATGGGATGTAAGAGAATGACAGAATTCAAGGATGCTTCTTTGGACTGAGCAAACCAAGTACAGAGATGGCATTCACTGAGATTGTCATTCTTTGTTTTACCTAACACTGTACTGTATTCAAAAGCCAGCCAGTCAGTATGAACTTAATCACGTTGAGGCATGAATGCACATTGCTTAGCCTCTGGAATGGGTAGCTTTCAAAGAGAAATTGCCTGTTTTCTAATCCTGGCTCACTGCCTACTAGCTGTATTACTTAACCTCTTAAACTTGAGCAAATTACTTAACTTCTCTGAGCCTCAGATTCCTTCCCTGTGAAATGGGGATAATAACAGTACTACCTTGTGGAGTTGATAATGTTCAGGGAACTGATATATGAAAGAACTTAAAAACAGAACCTGGAAAACCTGGAATATATTTCAGCTAACAGTATGATTAAAATAGTGGATGAGAAGAGACTGCTAATTTTTTTTCCCGTATTCCATTAGAGTTGGTTTTCCCCTTTTCTTTCCAGAATGAGTCACTTGGTGACTTTTAATTAGGGAGTTGCAAACATTTATGGGAACTTAGATAAAAGGTAAGTATTATTTTCTTTTGTCTGTCAGATGATTGTTAAAGATGGACAAGATCATGCCACTGCACTCAGCCTAGGTGACAGAGCAAAACTCTGTCTCAAGAAAAAATTAAATAAATAAAATGAAATGAAAATAAAAGAAAAAAAAACTTGTACATATGAGAGGAAATGTAGACACATTCAAACATTAAAAATTAAAAGCAGTTATTCTCAGATTTATGCTTAATGGTGTTAATGATGTTAGAATGAATAAAGAAAGCAAATTTCAAAAAAAAAAGAGAACTTAGATATCATGTGACTCAATCCTTTCTTTATTCATTTTACATTGTTATGTAATCTGGATGCCAGTGCCTGTCACCTGTTTGGAGGCAACTAGACCTCTAATATTTAAATAACTCGTGCCCTTTTTACAATACAGTGGAAACTCAGCATCTATCCCAGTAATCCTCGAGGGGCTAACATTTTAGTCGTTCTACTCCAGTTTGCTGTTATTTGTTGGCATCTCAGGCTCTGCCCTCTCTGATGCCTTTTTTCCATCCTGTTCCCAACATTTATTTATTTATTTAGAGACAGAGTCTCGCTCTGTCACCCAGGCTGGAGTATGGTGGTGCGATCTTGGCTCACTGCAATCTCCGCCTCCCAGGTTCAAGCGATTCTTGTGCCTCAGCCTCTTGATTAGCTGGAACCACAGGCATGCACCACCATGCCTAGCTAATTTTTTTATTTTTAGTAGAGACGGGGTTTTGCTGTGTTGGCCAGGCTGGTCTCGAGCTCCTGACCTCAAGTGACCCACCGGCCTCAGCCTCCCAAAGTACTGGGATTACAGGCCTGAGCCACCGCACCAGGCCTCATGTACCCAACATTGGACACAACCTAAATTACTCCCATTTCACAAAGCACCACTAATACAAGGTCAAGGGTGTAAGTTTTACTGGAATTTGTATTAACTGTAAAGGGTTGTGGAGCTGCACAGTACAGGAAAAAAGTTCAAAATCATTACAATGACTCTACTACAGTCTACTAATTAGTCCCTGTCATAAAGAATTTCTGTATCTCCTTAATAGATCACTTCCAGTTATATTTTTGCCACAGGTCTCTCCTCCCTAGCCACCTCCCATTCCCAAGCCTTCTAATTCTTATTTTATTATGCAAAGCAGTTTAACAGTTTAAACTCTTCCTACCTATGCTTTTCAGTGTCTCATCTTTAATAGCAAGCAGATTCATTAAGGTATATTGATAAATGTAAGTGACATTTACTCCAATACATGTCACTGCGAATAGCAACTGCACTCCAGCCTGGGCAATGAAGCAAGACCCCATCTCTAATAAAATAAAATAAAATGTATTTTTAAAAAAGAAAAGCACAGAGATAAGAGAGCTTAGAGCAGACTCGCCTTATCTAGTGATGATGGGTTAAGGAAAGCTTATTGGAATTAAGATAGATGTGAATGATAAGAAAATAAAGAAGAGGCCGGGCATGGTGGCTCATGCCTGTAATCTCAGAACTCTGGGAGGCTGAGGCAGATAGATCACTTGAGGTCAGGAGTTCGAGACCAGCCTGGCCAACATGGTGAAACCCAGTCTCTACTAAAAACACAAAAATTGGCCAGGCATGATGGCAGGTGCCTGTAATCACAACTACTTGGGAAACTGAGGCAGCAGAATTGCTTGAACCTGGGAGGTGGAGGTTGCAGTGAGCTGAGATCATGCCACTACACTCTAGCCTGGGTGACAAGAGCCAAACTCAGTCTCAAAAGCAAAAACAAAACGAACAAAGAAGATATAGAGGAGTCAGACAAAGCTATTGAGTAACTTAAAGAAAGCCAATATGGCTCTAGGGTACTTGGTGTGAGGCTGCAGAGAGAAGCCAGCCGGCAATCCTACAGAGTCTCGTAAGACAGGAAGCTTATCATGATCTAGACTAGCAATGGGAAACCCAGACTCCAGCGGCTCTAGCAGAGAAGGGACTAGAGAAGGCAGAAGTAGAAACAGGGAGGCCAGTGGAGAGACTATTGGAGAAGTCCAGGTAAGAATTTACAGCAGCACAGTTGAGGGTTCCGGCAGTGCACATGGCAGAAAGGGTTTGTGCTGAATTATTTTCTCTCCCTGTGTATACTAAATTATGTCCTAAGGGCCCTGGGGCACATTGCATATTTCAAATAAAAAGAAACAAAGCTATTTCTGCATCAAGGTTTCTCAGCCTTGGCGCTATTGACATTTTGGATGGGATGTATCTTTGCTGTGCTGTGCATTGTGGGATGTTTAGTAGCTTCACTGATTTCTACCCTCGGGTGCCCATAGCAGCTCCCACCCCCAGTATGACAACCAAAAATGTGTTCCAGACATTACAAAATGTTCCCTGGGCCTGGGAGTACAGAGTGAGGAGGGCAAAATTGCCCCTCTTGAGAATCACCGTTCTATAGGGACATAGATATTCATTTGTTTGAAATTATCTGAGACAGCCGGGTGTGGTGGCTCACACCTGTAAACCCAGCACTTTAGGAGGCTGAGGTGAGAGGATCACTTGCCTGGGAGTTAGAAACCAGCCTGGGCACCAGGGTGAGATGCCGTCTCTACAAAACATGTTAAAAAAATTAGCCAGGCATGGTGGCTTGTGACTATGGTCTCAGCTAATAGGGAGGCTTAGGCAGGAAGATAGCTTCAGCCAGGACTGCCAAGTTACAGTAAGCTATGAGCACACCACTGAACTTCAATCTGGATGACAGAGCGAGAAACAATCTCTCTCTCTCTCTCTCTTTTTGAGACGGAGTCTCATTCTGTCACCCAGGCTGGAGTGCAGTGGCCTGATCTCAGTTCACTAGAGCCTCCACCTCCTAGGTTCAAGCGATTCTCCCACCACAGTCTCTCAAGTAGCTGGGATTACAAATGCTTGCCACCATGCCTGGCTAATATTTATTTATTTATTTGAGACAGGGTCTCACTCTGTCACCCAGGCTAGAGTGAAGTGGCATGATCTTGGCTCACTGCAACCTCTAACTCCTGGGAATACAGGCATGCACCACCATGCCTGGCTAATTTTTGTATTTTTTAGTAGAGACGGGGTTTCACCATGTTGCCCAGGCTGGTCTTCAACTCCTGACCAACAAGTGATCCACCCACCTCGGCCTCCCGAAGTGCTGAGATTACAGGTGTGAGCCACCATGTCTGGCCGAGAGAGATTTTTTTTTCTCTTAAAAAAAATTATCAGATACATGTTAACAATTAAAATTTCTAGAATGGCTTCTCTGAAAATAATTGAGATGAAAATTAAGACAACAGGAATTTTTTGAAAGGATTCTATAATGAAATTAAGGTTTATATGGGTACTAAGGAAAAAAGAAGCTGAATTGAAAAGGGGGTTTTGTCCATTTATTCAATCTTATGTTTCATTATGTCAAACTAGGTGTTGTACAAGCCTTATGTTATTATAGGAAAAAAATACCAAAATAAACCCCTTTTTTGGCCTCAACTTTTATAAGAAGATGTTTCTCAAGGTTTTCTTCTTTCAGCTCTGGCATGATCTCCCAGAATGACTGAGATGTACTCCTGATTATTTACATAACATTTCCTTAAGAGGAATCAGGCACATTGCAAAGGCAGATGCAGAGAGTAACTTAGAAGAGTTTTGGCTGATAGTTGTTTTTTCCTCTTCTTGATCATAGGGTCTGAATATTTCAGATTCACACAAAAAATAATTTAGGTTTAAGAGTATTAGAGGCTCCATTTAAGCCTTCATTATTTAAAACTGGCAAAAAAAGTTGTGTTGAATAAATTACTATCTGAAAATCTCTAAATTTGACTAGCTGCTGAGATCACATTGGGAAAGAAATCTGGCCCTAAGTTAGCTTTTTTAAATAGTCATAACTTGTTTTTAAAAGGGGAAAATTAAATTAGTGTAAGGATTTGAATATCTTTGGTCTTATTGGAAGCAGATCTGCTAGTATTGTTGTAGAATGTAAAACTTTTTCTTGTCCCCACCCCTCTCCTTTCATCCCCAAGCCCCAGCTCTCTTCCCAGTCCACACTCAGTACAACCCACAAACCGTCAGTCTGGCAGCCACTCTTAAAGGCCTCATAGCAGGAAAAGTTCTCTTGGATTTTATCTTTTCCTTCTATAGACATGTTCATCTGAATGATCTGTGATTTAGTTTCCAAATCATTATTTGCAGATAAGTGGAGTTTAAAATATTTATTGTTTTTAATTTAAAGCATTGTAGTCCAAAAACTTTTTGTAGGTGTGGAGACAGAGTCTTGCTATGTTGCCCAGGCTGGAGTGCAGTGGTGCCATCATAGCTCACTGCAGCCTTGAGCTTCTGGCCTTAAGCAGTCTTCCCACTTCAGCATCCTAAAGTATTGGGATTACAGGCGTGAGCCACTGCACCTGGTGAGAAGGCACTGCATTCTGAATGTGTAAGTATAATCTTTGATAGGCTCCTTCCTTAGACCCTAAGCACTTCAGCGTGGGCACACAGAATTTTCTGTATTGTTTCAGGACTTTTCTTCTAGGACCTTTTTTTTCTTTTTGTTTTTTTTGAGATGGAGTCTTGCTCTGTCACACAGGCTGGAGTGCAGTGGTGGGATCTCGGCTCACTGCAACTTCAGCCTCCCTGGTTCAAGCAATTCTCCTTGCCTAAGCCTCCCGAGTAGCCGGGATTACAGGTACCTGCCACCATGCCCAGCTAATTTTTGTATTTTTAGTACAGATGGGGTTTTGCTATGTTGGCCAGGTTGGTCTTGAACTCCCGACCTCAGGGGATCCACCCACCATGGCCTCCCAAAGTGCTGGGATCACAAGCGTGAGCCACCGTGCCCAGTCAGCACAAATTAAATACATAAATGCTGTATCTGCTAACAGGTCCACAACCTGTCTACCTCCAATAAATGACTATTTTAACTGGTCTTAAAAGTCTTGAGATGGACAACTGATCCTGGAATGTTTTTCATATCTGTTACTTCATATCCTCAGGGCATTTTAGAAGGTGACTATGTGTTCTTTAAAAATGTGGCTATTGGTCGGGCATGGTAGCTCACGCCTGTAAACCCTACACTTTGGGAGGCCAAGACTGGTGGACCACTTGAGGTTAGGAGTTTTAGACCAGCCTGACCAAGATGGTGAAACCCCATCTGTATTAAAAATACAAAGAAAAAAAAAAAAAAAATATTGGCAGCAGGCACCTTTAATCCCCCTTACTCAGGAGACTGAGGAAGGAGAATCACTTGAACCCGGGAGGTGGAGGTTGCAATGAACTGAGATCGCACCGCTGCACTCCAGCCTGGGTGACAGAGCGAGACTCCTTTTCAAATAAATAAATAAATAAATAAATAAATAAATAAATAAATAAATAAAAATGTGGCTATCATAGTATAGTGGATAAAGAATAGGCAACTCCCTGAGTATGACTTTTGGAAATGTCCTATGCTTGTTTAGGCCTTACCTTCCCATCTATAGTGAAGATGATAATCAAACCTACCCGCATCCATGAGCATGCCTTTCACTTAGTTCTGTACTGGCCTCCCTCATGGTTTTCAAACGTGTGCTACCGTTTCTGGCATCACATGCAGACAGAACAACATCCAGTGCAAGAAGATAGGCTGTTTCTTCCTTTTATTTTACTTTAAGGGAGAGGCAACATTTCCCAGATGTCTCATGGTTCACTGGCCAGAACTGATTCATGTCCTCTTCCTTAAGCAGTCACTGGCAAGGGGAGAGGGTTTATTTGATTGTCTTTTTCTCTTTCTTTTTTTTTGAGACAGAGTCTCAGTCTGTCACCACGCTGGAGTGCAATGGCGCGACCTTGGCTCACTGCAACCTCCACCTCCTGGGTGCAAGCACTTCTTCTGCCTCAGCCTCCCAAGTAGCTGGGACTACAGGTGCATGCCACCATGCTCAGCTGATTTTTGTATTTTAGTAGAGACAGGGGGTTTCACCGTGTTGGCCAGGATGGTCTCAATCTCTCAACCTCGTCATCCACCCGTATCAGCCTCCCAAACTGATGAGATTACAGGCGGGAGCCACTGTGCCCGGCCTTGATTAACCAGGATTCACCCTCAAGTCACTTTTGAGGGATGGATGCCATGAATAAATTAGAAATTCTGTCAGCATATAAGTGATCATTGTAAACTGGGCCACGCAATCATTTTGCTATACTATCTTATAGGATTATTAGAAAACTAAATGCTTTGACTCCTGCGAAGTTCTTAGTAATGATGATCATGGCACTTGCTGTGTGCAATACATTGTCCTTTACACATACAGCTTTACATTTACAGCAATCCTTAAAAACATCCCATTAGCTATGTGTGTATTATTGTTGTTGTTTTTCTTTTTTAGAGATGAGGTCTCACTGTGTGGCCTAGGCTGCAGTGCAGTAGTTACTCACAGGCACGATCATAGGGCATGGAAGCTTTAAACTCTGTATTGGTCCATTTTCATGCTGCTGATGAAGATATACCCAAGACTGAGTAATTTATACAGAAAAACGTATTTTTGTTTGTTTGTTTGTTTTTTTGAGAGGGAGTCTCGCTCTGTCGCCAGGCTGGAGTGCAGTGGTGCAATCTGGGATCACTGCAATCTCCACCTCCTGGGTTCAAGCGATTCTCCTGCTTCAACCTCCCGAGTAGCTGGGATTACAGGCATGCACCACCATACCCAGCTAATTTTTTTGATTTTTAGTAGAGATGCAGTTTCTCCATGTTGGCCAGGATGGTCTTAATCTCCTGACCCCAGTGATTCACCCACCTCAGCCTCCCAAAGTGCTGGGATTACAGGCGTGAGCCACTGTGCCCAGGAAAAAGGGTTTAATGAACTGACAGTTCCACATGGCTGAGGAGGCCTCACAATCATGGTGGAAGGCAAGAAAGAGCAAGTCACAGCTTTCGTGGACAGCCAGCAGGCAAAGAGAGAGCTTTTGCAGGGAAACTCCCATGTTTAAAACCATCAGATCTCATGAGACTTATTCACTACCATAAGAATAGCACGGGAAAGACCTGTCCCTGTGATTCAATCACCTCCCACTGGGTTCCTCCCATAACGCAATGAAATTCAAGATGAGATTTAGGTGGGAACACAGTTAAACCAGATCATTCCATTCTTGGCCCCTCCCAAATCTCTTTTCCTCATATTTCAAAACCAATCATGTCTTACCAACAGTCCCCCAAAGTCTTAACTCATTTCAACATTAACTCAAATTTTGTGTCCTTTGTAGGGACATGGATAAAGCTGGAAACCATCATTCTCAGAAACTCTCGCAAGAGCAGGAAACCAAACACCGCATGTTCTCACTCATAGGTGGGAATTGAACAATGAGATCACTTGGACACAGGAAGGGGAATATCACATACCAGGGCCTGTTGTGGGGTGGGGGAAGGGGGAGGGATAGCATTAGGAGATATATCTAATGTAAATGATGAGTTAATGGGTGCAGCACAACATGGCACATGTATACATATGTAACAAACCTGCACATTGTGCACATGTACCCTAGAACATAAAGTATATATATAAAAAAAAAGTTCACAGTTCTAAGTCTCATCTGAGACAAGGCAAGTCTCTTCTGCCTATAAGCCTGTAAAATCAAAAGCAAGTTAGTTACTTCCTAGATATAATGGGGGTACAGGCATTGGGTAAATACAGCTGTTCCAAATGGGAGAAATTGGCCAAAACAAAGGGGCTACAGCCCTATGCAAGTCTGAAATCCATCGGGGCAGTCAAATCTTAAAGCTCCAAAATGATCTCCTTTGACTCCATGTCTCACATCCAGGTCACTCTGATGCAAGAGGTATGTTCCCATGTTCTTGGGCAGCTTCGCCCCTGTGACTTTGCAGGGGATAGCCTCCCTCCTGGCTGCTTTCACAGGCTGGCAATGAGTGTCTGTGGCTTTTCCAGGCACACAGTGCAAGCTGTTGGTGGATCTACCATTCTGGAGTCTGGAGGATGGTGGCCTCCTTCTCCCAGCTCCACTAGGCAGTGCCCTAGTAAGTACTCTATATGGGGGCTCTGACCCTACATTTTTCTTCTACACTGCCCTAGCAGAGGTTCTTCATGAAGGTCCTGCCCCTGCAGCAAACTTCTGCCTGGGCATCCAGGCATTTCCATACATCATCTGAAATCTAGGTGGAGGTTCCCAAACCCCAATTTGTGACTTCTGTGTACTTGCAGGCTTAACACCACATGGAAACTGCCAAGACTTGGGGCTTGCACCCTCTGAAGCCACGGCCCAAGCACTTCGTTGGCCCCTTTCAACCATGGCTGGAGTGGTTGGGACACAGGGCACCAAGTCCCTAAGCTGCACACAGCACAAGGACCCTGGGCCTGGCCCACAAAACCACTTTTTCCTCGTAGGCCTTTGGGCCTATGATGGCAGGGGCTGCCGTGAAGACCTCTGACATGACTTGGAGACATTTTCCCCATTGTTTTGGGGATTAACATTAAGCTCCTTATTACTTATGCACATTTCTGCAGCCAGCTTGAATTTCTCCTCAGAAAATGGAATTTTCTTTTCTATCACATTGTCTGACTGCAAATTTTCCAAACTTTTATGCTCTGCTTCCCTTATAAAACTGAATGCCTTTAACAGCACCCAAGTCACCTCTTGAATGCTTTGCTGCTTAGAAATTTCTTCTGCCAGATACTCTAAATCATCTCTTTCAAGTTAAAAGTTCTACAAATCTCTAGGGCAGGGGAAAAATGCTACCAGTCTTTGCTAAAACATAACAAGAGTCACTTTTGCTCCAGTTCCCAACAAGTTCCTCAACTCCATCTGAGGCCACCTCAGTCTGGACTTTATTGTCCATATTCTATCAGCATTTTGGACAAAGCCATTCAAGTAGTCTTTAGGAAGTTCCAAACTTTCCCACATTTTCCTGTCTTTTGAGCCCTCAAAACTGTTTCAACCTCTGCCTGTTAACCAGTTCCAAAATCGCTTCCACATTTTTGCATATCTTTTCAGCAGCACACCACCCTACTCGTACCAATTTACTGTATTAGTTCATTTTCACGCTGCTGATAGACATACCAAAGACTGGGTAATTTATACAGGAAAAAAGGTTTAATGGACTTACAGTTCCATGTGGCTGGGGAGCCATCACAAATCACGGTAGACGGCAAGGAGGAGCAAGTCACATCTTACCAGGATGGTGACAGGCAGAGAGAGAGTTTGTGCAGGGAAACTCTCATTTTTAAAAGCATCAGATTTCATGAGATGTATTCACTATCACGAGAACAGCACGGAAAAGACCAGCTCCCATGATTCAATCAACTCCCACTGGGTTCCTCCCACAGCACATGGGAATTCAAGATGAGATTTGGGTGGGGACACAGTCAAACCATACAAACTGCTTGGCTCAAATGATCCTCCTGCCTCAGTTCCCCCAGTAATTGGACTACAGCTGTGCACTGCCACACCTGTCTATGTTATTATCTTAGTTTTACAGATAAAAAAGCTGTGGCACAGACAGATTAAGTAACTTGCCCAAGGTTTCAAGTTTGTAACTGGCTAAACTGTGGTTAGAACCCTGACAATCTGCCTCTGGAAGCTACACACTTAACTCATGTTCTGGTCCTGGAGCAAATGTGCTTAACCATACTCCTGATGTTATAATTTGAATTTGTCCCCTGAAAAATTCAGGTGTTGAAACTTAATGAACAATGTCATGGTATTAAGAGGTAGGGCCTTTAAGGGATGATTATGTCACAAGGGCTTCTCCCTCCTGAATGCAATTAGGCTCTTTTAAGGGAGGCCTCACACAGCGTTTTCTTGTCTTTTGAGGTTTGCTTGTCCTTTCACCTCATACCATGTAAGGACATGGTGCTCCCCTCCTCTGGAGGATACAGCAACAAGGTGTCATCTTGGAAACAGAAAGCAGTCCTCACCAGACAACTGCACCTGCCAACACCTTGATCTTGAACTTCCCGAACTTCAAAATTAAACTTTTGTTTTTCAAAAATTACCCAGTCTGTGGTGTTCTGTTATAGCAGCACAAATGAACTAAGACACCTGGCAGATAGTAAGTACTCGGCCCCCGTTAGCTGTTATTATAATCTCTGCTGGCCTATGTTTCTCAGGCAATGTTTACAAGATCTTTCTTCTTTTTCTCTCTGTCCTCTGAAGACATGGAAAGACATTCACATTTTAAAAAAAAAAAAGTGGGCTGGGTTCATGGCTCACATATGTAATTGCAGAATTTGAGAAGCTGAGGTAGGAGGACTGATTCAAGCCAAAGTCGAGACCAGCCTGGGCAACACAGGGAAACCTGTCTTTACAAAAAATAAAAAAGAAATTAGCCAGGCATGGTGGTATGTGCCTGTGGTCCAAGCTACTCAAGAGTCTGAGATGGAAGAATTGTCACAATTCACTTAGACAGAACCTGCCTTGTCACTGAGGCACTTAAATTGATGACCTCTGGGCTACATCCCAGTTTTAAATTTTTTCTCAGAGATCTTAATTAATCTGTTGGAGCCCAGGAGGTTGAGGCTGTAGTGAACCATGATCACACTATTGCACTCCAGTCTTAGGGAACAGAGAGAGACCCTATCTCTAAAGAAAAAATTAAATTAAATTAAATAACTAAATGATAAAAGTAATAGAAAGGGTTTGAACATAAATTTAAAAGAAGTGTTTTGCAAACTCTATATCATAAGCTTTTTTTTTTTTTTTTTTTTTTTATTTGGAGACAGAGTCCCACTTCATTGCCCAGGCTGGAGTGCAGTGATGTGATGATCTTGACTCACTGCAGCCTCTGTCTCCCTGGTTCAAGTGATTCTCATGCCTCAGCCTCCTGAGTAACTGGGATTACAGGTGTAAGCCACCACACCCAGCTAATTTTTGTATTTTTGGTAGAAACAGGGTCTTGCCATGTTGTCTAGGCTTGTCTATATCATAAGCTATTAGTGGGCCATAAAACCTATTTAGTGAGTCATGACCAACATTTAAAAAATAAAATATAACATCATAGAATAGGGTAAAACAGTGGAACTGAATAAAAAACATTGGGGTACACTCATATAATGCAAAAAGTTTCATCTTTTGAAATTTTTGTCTCAATTATATGTGTACATTTATATATGTATTCTAGCTTGCCAAGTAAAATGTAATGGTGGTCAAAAAAGCTTGAAAAATCTGCTCTAAAATCTTGCTGCTCAAATTGTGAACCAGCAACATCATGTCTGGGAGCTGCTTGGACAATGCTAATCTCAGGCTCCATCCAGACCCGCTTGAATGAGAAATTGCATTTGACAAAATCCTCAGATGATTTTCCTTTGCATACTGAAGGTAGGGCTGGTCATTACCTGTTAATTCCACGTGCCCCCACAGGGTGTTCTCCAGGTGCTGGGTGAAGAGGAGAAGTGACCATAGCTGCAAAATGATGCCCTGGTGATCCGTCTGATCCTCAGGCTCCTTTAGGATGACTTCGTTAAAGGAAAATTCTGAGAACATGGCTCATTGGCTCACTGACTTCCTTTTTTCTTCTTTCCTTTTCTGTCCTGAAAATGATTTTTTTTTTCTCATCTCTCTCTCTTTCTCAAAACACACACACACACATACACACACACACACACACACACATTCTCTCTCACACACACACACACACACACATTTCCAGCTTTTGAAAAAAGTTGAAAAATCCAGCAACACAAGCTGATGTTTCTAGAGGGCACCAACCAGCTGGAATTGAGTAGCCCCTGTGTACACTGGACAGAGCCCAAATCCCCTGTTCTACCCCCTGCACACAATTCACTTAGACAGAACCTACCTCGTCATTGAAGGCACTTAAGTTGGTGACCTCTGGGCTACATCATCCCAGTTTTAAACTTTTTCCTCATAGATCTTCATTAATCTGCAGTAATTAGATCCTCTTTGGATTTGCTCACTCAAAATGATTTGTTTTTTAAATTAAACTTCTCTGTAGTCCCCCCAGCTACTCAGGAGGCTGAGGCAGGAGGATTGCTCTAGCCTAGGAATTCAAGGCTGTAGTGAACTGTGATCATGCCTGTGAATAGCCACTGCACTCTAACCTGGGCAACATAGAAAGACCTTTTCTGTAACAAAACAAAACAAAACAAAACAAAACAGAACAACAACAAAAAAAAAACAGGTGCACTTGGTCTTGCAAGCCATCTGCTTGGCCTTCTTCCAAGTGTACTTTCCTTCCTTTCATTACTGCTCTAAAGATTTTAATAAACTTTCATTCCTGCTCTGAAACTTGCCTCCGTCTCACCTTCTGCCTTATGCCCCTTAGTTGAATTCTTTCTTCTGAGGAGGCAAGAATTGAGGTTACTGCAGATCCATATGGATAACTACCACCAGTAACATATTTGATGCCACATGATTCTGGCACACTTTAGCACTGTTACCTAGTAAATTTCCTTCTTGCCTAAGCCACTTTGAGTCTTGCCTTCAGTTGCTTGCAGCCAGAAACATCCTTCTTTACACCTTGCCTTCTTCACCTGGAGGCATCTGACCCCCATGCATGGATTTTCTTCTTTTTTTCTCTCTCTCTTCTGCCTACTAACCAACTCCCAGAACAATTCCTCTTGGCCATAAGTGACTCTGTTCCTCCTGGCTGATTTCTCAGCACACCCTGACAAGTGGCTCATGGGGGTGGGAAGGACTTTAGGGTCCATACTGAGTAGATCTGAGGCACTAATGGCCCTCTTGGACAGGGTTAAAGCCTAAACTGTGCAATGTCTGGGGCTTCCTCTGCTTTTTCATCTAAAATCCGCTGCTTCACAAAAACCTGCACCACCCATTCTCTTTTCTCTGTATGTGTTCAAAATTTATTTAAAAACACATACATATGGCCGGGTGCGGTGGCTTACACCTGTAATCCCAGCACTTTGGGAGTCCAAGGTGGGTGGATCACCTGAGGTCAGGAGTTCAAGACCAGCCTGGCCAATATGTTGAAACCCCATCTCTACTAAAAATACAAAAATTAGCTGGGCATGGTGGTGGGCGCCTGTGGTCCCAGCTACTTGGGAAACTGAGACAGGAGAATCGCTTGAACCCAGGAAGTGGAGGTTGCAATGAGCCGAGATCGTGCCACTGCACTCCAGCCTCGGAGACAGAGCAAGACTCCGTCTCAAACAGACAAAAAAACCACACATAACACACACAGACGAAAACAAACAAACAAACAAACACCTTCTGATCCTTGAGTCAGCAAGAATTTAGCTAAAGTGTGTTATTCCAACTATAACAAAAATATATCCCCCTGGACCTCCTGTCATTTGTAATTGGCTTCCATTTATTACATTGCAAGCTCCCACTCTGCTTCTAAGGTCTTTTTTTGCAGTGATCTTACAGTCACTTCTCAACTCCTTTTAGTGGAGTTTTGATCTTCTTTCATATACTCCCTTGCAGTGTCTCCTCAAATGTTCATCCTGTTGTTCCATTTAGTCTATCAGAGACTTTAGTTTGTTGATCCGAGAGGATAAATTAATGTACGTTCCAGTTTAATGTGCTCCAGAGTAAAGTGCCTCAGGCTATGAGATGGGCTAGTAATTAGCAGAGACAGAATACTTGAGAGGACGTACAAATGTCTTTTCAAAGAAGGCATTTGGGGTAGAATTGGGAAAGGTGCAGACACAAAGAGTGACAAGATCTGAGTTTTCTCCTGTGAATAATAATTGTCTCGTTGTGATGGGCTTAGCCTTCCCTTCTATAATAAGGATGTTTCTGGCTGCAAGTAATTAAAGGTCAGGCTCAAAGTGGCTTAGGCAATGATGGAAATTTATTAGCTCACAAAGCTAAAAAGTGCAAGAGGCAGTCAGGTTTCAGGTAGAATCAGATCAGGGCTCCAGCTTGACTTCTATTTTGAGTCTCTCAACTCTGCTCCTGTCTGTGTCTGCTTCATTTATATCCTGGCTTTTTTCGCATTAAATAACAGCTGAGGTAACTCCACATACAACGATTTCCAGAGGAAAAGAGAACACGCGTCCTGACAACTCTTTGGCAAGAGCAAGAAAATTTCCCAGAAATCTTCCCCAAATTATTCTTGTATCCCTCTGGTGAGTACTGGGTCATTTACCCATCCTCCAGCTATTCATGGTGGCCAAGGTGATAAGAATAAGCTCACCAAGGCTCACTGTTTATTAGCTCACACATACCTCAAGGTTAAAAGTTGTGGAGTAGGGAACACTTATCGTTAAGGAGGGGTACAAAGTTGGACAGAGACACCTATGTTAGAACCTATGCAGTCAGGAAGAAACTTCATTTCTTTTGATAATCCTCTTAGTTGCTATTTCACATACAGAAAAAAATTTAAAAACACTTTTAGGGTTGCCCTTCTCTTTCCTTCACAAGGATGATTTTTTTTTTTTTTTTTTTGAGAAGGAGTTTTGTTCTTGTTGCCCAGGCTGGAGTGTGATGGTGCAATCTTGGCTCACCTCAACCTCTGCCTCCTGGGTTCAAGCGATTCTCCTGCCTCAACCTCCCAAGTAGCCGGGGTTACAGGCATGCACCATCATGCCCGACTAACTTTGTATTTTTAGTAGACACAGGGTTTCACCATGTTGGTCAGGCTGGTCTCAAACTCCTGACCTCAAGTGATCCACCTGCCTCAGGCTCCCAAAGTGCTGGGATGACAGGTGTGAGCCATCACGCCTGGCCAAAGATGAAATTTTAATAGTAAAAGGAGAAGAAAAGCAGCACTGGTAACAATAGCATCCCCACTTTCTTGTCTTTATCGGCTTGGGGTCATTACAAAACACCATAGACTAGTTGGCTTAAGCAACATGAATTTATTTTCTTCCAGTTCTGGAGACTGGCAAGTTCTAGATCAAGGTGCAGGCAGTTTCCACAGGAGGCCTACATGCCGCCACTGTGCTGCCACCATGTCTCTAGTGATCCCTGAAAAGTTCCAGCATATTTTGCGAGTACTCAACACCAACATCGATGAGTGGTGTAAAATAGCCTTTGCCATCACTGCCATTAAAGGTGTAGGTCAAAGATATGCTCATGCGGTGCTGAGGAAAGCAGACATCAACCTCACCAGGAGGGTGGGAGAGCTCACTGAGGATGAGGTAGAACGTGTGATCACCACGATACAGAATCCACACCAGTACAAGATCCCAGGCTGGTTCTTGAACAGACAGAAGGATGTAAAGGATGGAAAATATAGCCAGTTCCTAGCCAATGGTCTGGACAACAAGCTCTGTGAAGACCTGGAGTGACCAAAGAAGATCTGGGCACAAAGAGGGCTCTGCCACTCCTGGGGCCTTCATGTCCGAGGCCAGCACACCAAGACAACTGATCACCGTGGCCATACTGTGGGTGTGTCCAAGAAGAAATCAGTCTGTAGGACTTGTCTGTTAGTTTATATACCTTAAAACAAACAAACAAACAAAACAAAACAAAACAAAATGGTGAAGGCTGACTCAGTTCCCCAGTGAGGGCCCTCTTCCTGCCTTGCAGACTGCCATTTTCTTGCTGTGTCCTCGCATGACAGAGAGGTCAGATTTCCTTCTCTCTCTTCCTCCTTTTTTTTTTTTTTTTTTTTGAGGTTGAGTCTCACTCTATCACCCAAGCTAGAGTGCAGTGGCACGATCTCAGCTCACTGCAACCTCTGCCTCCTAAGTTCAAGCAATTCTCCTGCCTCAGCCTCCTGAGTAGCAGGGATTACAGGTGTGTGCCACCACGCTCGGCTAATATTTTTGTATTTTTAGTAGAGACGGAGTTTCTCCATGTTGGCCAAGCCGATCTCGAACTCCTGACCTCAGGTTATCCACCTACCTAAAGTGCTGGGATTACAGGCGTGAGCCACTGTGCCTGACCTCTCTTCCTCTTTTTAACAAAGCCATAGTCCTATCAGATTAGGGCCTTACCCTATGAACTCATTTAACTGTAATTATCTCCTGAAGATTCTCTCTCCAGATACAATCACATTGTGGGTTAGGGTTTCAATATATAAATTTGCAGGGGACACAATTCAGTCCATATCAGTAACCCAAGTGTTAATCACTGTGAGAGCTGAAGGGTGGGGTGGGATGAAGTACAAAAGAAGTAATGAATCTGTTTCCTGTTTTCAGGAGCTTATGGTCTTGTTGGGGAGGTAAGAAAAATAAATTATAAATAAGAACAAATGCTGTGAGGTAGAGTGAATGCTGAGGGCACTGCAGAGTGACAGGGATCAATAAAGGTTGGAAGGGGCCAGGAAACTTTTATTTATGTATTGAAATGGGGTCTTGTTATGTTACCCAGGCTGTTTTTGTTTGTTTTGTTTTGCTTTTTAACACAGTGTCTCACTCTATCACCAGACTGGAGCGCAGTGGCATGATCTTGGCTCACTGAAACCTCTACCTCCCAGATTCAAGTAATTCTCCTGCCTCAGCCACCTGAGTAGCTGCGATTACAGGTGCATGCCACCATGCCCAGCTAATATTTGTATTTTTAGTAGAGGCGGGGTTTCACCATGTTGGCCAGTCTGGTCTCAGACTCCTGATCTCGAGTGATCCGCCGGCCTCAGCCTCCCAAAGTACTGGGATTGTGGGCATGAGCCACTGAGCCCGGCCCCAGGCTGGTTTTGAACCAGGTTCAGGTGATCCTCCTGCTTCTACCTCCCAAAGTGCTGAGATTATAGGGATGAGTCACCAGTGGCCGACTGATCAAAAAAACTTCACGGAGGAGTTGACACTTAATCTGGGTTTTTAGAATGGTTGGAAGGGAGTGAGGAGTGTGCGACAGGACAGAAACCTAGACCAAGAGTGTAGCAATGGCGGGCCAAATACCACCTTGTTCTTAGAGAAAACGGACTTTCTAATTGAGGCAGTGGAGTGAATCGGTGAAGAGAGTGGTTCCTTTAATAGAAATCAGAAATTCCAGGAAGGAAGGTGTAGGGATGTGGTTAGATATATGAGGAAAGATGAGGAGTTCATTTTAGAAATACTTGTTTTGAGAAACTGGAGAATTTACCAAGTAAAATATCTGTAATGTTATTAATAATAAGGGCAAAGAGATGAGTGAAAGTAGGACTGATGATAATAGATATTTAAATCATCAAAGGGTTGATAATTTAGGCTGAGAGAATGAATGATCTTTTTGAGAAAATACGAAGGGTGATATATGTAAGAAGAGACCTTAGAAGACATCACCATCACCAAGAAGGATCCAGCAATAGTTAATGGCATAATAACATGAAACTGTTGGAAATGTAATGGATCCAGTTCTAATTTTCTGTTTATACATAGCATTTAGTGTTAAGTAAAATAAATGTTTGTTGATTGACTTGATAATTGAACGAATGTTAGAAGTTTAAAATTCAAAAAGCCTAATGTGCATTAGGGATTTAAAGAAAAAAAAATATGTATATGTTATATATAAGTGTGTGTGTGCATGTATTTTAAATTTAGAGATGGGATTTTGCCGTGTTGCCCAGGCTGTGAACTGCTGAGTTCCTTTTTCATTTGTTTGATTTTTTTTTTTTTTCAGGGATGTTTTGAAGTCAAACCAGTTTTTCCACTTCCATTTAATTAAGTGTTTTGAGCATTATTTATTATTCATACACTGAAGAAATGAAAAGCTGAAGAGGTTCTCCCATCACGTGAAAGGATTAATTAGTTCAGTTTTCCGAGGCGTCATCTGACTGTCAGACAGTTCAGGTACATTCACTGAGGCATTTCCAGTGGGCAAGCAGCCTGGGAGAGCACTGCGCTGTGACCTAGTTTTCCCTTTGGAATCAGGTCCTCTCTCCTGCGTTTACCTTGGCCTCTCCCACCCCTTGGCAGATCCACTCCCATTGACCTTTCTGTCTGTACCAGCAGCTGCTGCTGACAGTCCAGCCTTACTTACCTCTGTGAAAACAGTGTATAGCGGTCTGCCTTTAAATTTCCTATTCCCATCTGGACCTCCTTTAGGAGCTCAGCGCTGCTCACAATTGAACCTGAAATTCTAGGTCTTCTAATCTCTTCTCTCCAACTGGCAGTATTTACCACACTGATGTCTAGTTCTTGTGGAGTCTTGTTGTGGGATGCATGAGTTTTATGCTAATGGAGGTGTTTCTGAAGACAAAGCCTTGGGTCAGATAAAAGGTTAATTGATATGTGTAGTGTGACAGTAAAATGCAAGGACTTTAAATTCAGATAGTCTTGGATGTGGATTAGTTTTAATTTGACAGGTGTGTGATTTGGGACAGTTGCTCAATCTTTTTGTGAACATTATTTCCCCAACTAAAAAAAAATAGACAAAATACTAATCTTTGAAAGTTGTTGTAAGGATTAATAAGATAATGTACATAAAGAGACCTTGCACAATACCTGGCATATTGTAAGAGCTTGATAGGACAATATTTATATGACAGGCCAAGAAAATATGTGTGCCATTTTCCACTTCCCAAATCCTTTTACATGGGTTTAGAAAGGAGATTAAGAAAGACAAACATATGATCTTTTCCCTAATTTCAGAATATACGCTCCGAGTACTACCTGGTCAGAGCTTTTTGATTCCTATGTTATTTTGTAAGCTAGTGCTTCACAGTGCTAAAGAATAGTGCCTTAGAGAACTTAATGCATTAATAGATTTTCCTTAAACTGGAACTTTTTTTTCTCCTTTATTGAATCAAGAAAGCTAAGTGTCAAACAGGCATATAGATTATACTCTAAGGTAACAAAACTCTATTACGTTGTATTTCATTAGAGCTGAATCAAAGTCATTTTGGAAGAAATTGTGCTGTGTAACAAGAGGGATTGGTAGCAGAGACTTTTTGCTACCATTTTCTCCAGGCTTTTCCATTCTGTACTTGAGTAGCATTGTCCCAAATAGAAATATCCCAGGGTCCTTTTTTCCTCTTGAAAGACTCTAATGTTAAGACTAAATTGGAGATTACCATGGAAGTAAACGACATTAAGGTGTACAGAGAAATATTCAACCTCCCTTAGAAGGAATGTTTCTGCTTACCTTATGGTCTTCCTGTTTCCCTCCTTTCATTATGTAAGCCAGAGTCAGCAGTACCTTTACCATAAATAAGCAGGCAAGTGGCTTCGCAGTGGCTCCTGAGTACCAGCCAACTCTTATACCAACTACGACTCAAATGTTGTTTCCACAAATTAGTTTCCTTTTGTGTATACACACACACACACACGCACACACACACACATACATAAGTTATAATGTATAATCAAATATATTTCTGGCCGGGTGTGGTGGCTCATGCCAATAATCCCAGCACTTTGGGAGGCAGAGATAGGCAGATCGCTTGAGGCCAGGAATTCGAGACCAGTCTGGCCAACATGGTGAAATCCTGTCTCTACTAAAAATACAGAAAATTGGTCAGGTGCAGTGGCTCACACCTGTAATCCCGGCTACTTGGGAGGCTTGAGGCAGGAGAATCGCTTGAATCTGGGAGGCGGAGGTTGCAGTGAGCCAAGATCGTGCCAGTGCACTCCTGCCTGGGTGAGAGTGAGACTCTGTCTCAAAAAACAAAACAAACAAACAAGCAAACAAAACCCCCCCAGAAAATTAGCCTGGTGTGGTGGCCCATGCCTGTAGGCTACTTGGGAGGCTGAGGCAGGAGAATTGCTTGAACACAGGAGGCTGAGGTTGCAGTGAGCTGAAATCCTGACACTGCACTACAGTCTGGGTGACACAGTAAGACCCTGTCTCAAAAAAAAAAAAAAAAAAAAAAAAACCAGAAAAAAGAAAACTCAAATACATTTCCTGATACATAATTATGTAGTAGTAAATACATAATTATTTACTGATAATTTCCTGGAGGTTTTAAAATTTACATATTGGCTTAAACAGTATACATTAAAATTACTTAACACTCGGCGAAAATACCTATCTTCATGCTGGAATTAGGAAGATTTTAATTACTTTACATGGAATTATGACTAGATAACCAAACTAACCCCAGATTACATAGTATGTGGCATTATAAAAGAAAGATCTCTCCTGAATTTCATTTCCATTGAAAAGACGTACAATATTTGGCTAGAAGAAATTTCAGAAGTCATGGAAAACTTTCACTTCTCTTGAGAGGAATGAAGAAACTAACATCCAGGGAGTTTACTGATGGGTGCATTGCATTGTGATTGGCTGGCTGTAGGAAGACTGGGAGTTAGAATTAAAAAATATATATATATTAAACAAATTACTTAAAAAAATAAATAGAGTTGGGGTCTTGCTGTGTTTCCCAGGCAGGTCTCAGACTCCTAAGCTCACGTGATCCTACCGCCTCAGCCTCCCGGAGTGCTGGGATTATAGGCGTGAACCACCAAACCTGGCTAAAGATTATTAATTCTTAATTCAGTACACTTCCCAGAACACTGTGGTCACTGGATAATTTTGTGGCTACCCTTGAAAGAATGTGGTGAGCTTCAACTGTTTTGAAATAAGGTAGTGGCCTACATAGTAGTACAAATTATTTCCTAGAGAAAAATGAAATTGTGTAAGTTCTTGCTTTAATTTTTAATTTATTTTTATGTGTTTTTTTTACTTTTTTATTACTTATTTTATTAAAAATTTTAAATTATTTTTTATCTTAACTTTTAAAAATTTTTAAATTTTAATTTTTTATTCTATTCTTTTATTTTTTATTTTTAAATTAATTAATTAATTAATATTTTAAGCCAGTGCCTTATCCATTAGGTGACTGGGGTTAAATTGTGCAAGTTTTAAGCTGCAATATTGGTTAAAATCTAGGGAAATTATGAATGTTACAATAATATGAAATCTTAAAGCCTGGATACAAGGCTATGGTATTTTAACTCCATTGTATCAGGCACTCTAAGTAGAAAGATATTGCTGAAAGGGTCTTTGTTTTATAGATTAGGAAACAGGAAATGGGGCCCCCAGAGAACTTAAATCACTTGTTTAAGTTCATTGGGCCACTTAGTGGATGTGGACCAGAATTTAGATTTCTTTCTTTCTTTCTTCTTTAAATTTTAGACCCAGGGGGCTACATGTGCAGGTTTGTTACAGGAGTACATTGCATGTAACTGAGGTTTGGGCTTCAATTGATCTCATTACCCAAAAGAAAACATAGCACCCAATAGGTGGTTTTTCAACCCTTCCCACACCCACCTTTTGGAGTCCCTAGTGTCTGTTATTGCTATCTTTACGTCCTTTGTACCCAGTGTTTAACTCCTACCTATAAGTGAGAACACGCAGTGTTTGCTTTTCTCTTTCTGTGTTAATTTGCTTAGGATAAAGGCCTCCAACTGCATTCATGTTGCTACAAAGGACATGATTTAATTCTTTTTTATGGCTGCATAGTGTTCCACTGTGTAGATGAACCAGATTTTCTTTATTCAATTTGCTACTGATGGGCACCTAAGCTGATACCGTGTCTCTGCTATTGTGAATAGTGCTGTAATAAACAAGTGAGTGCAGGTGTCTTTTTGGTAGAATGATTTCTTTCCCTTTGGGTATATATACAGCAATAGATTGTTGGGTTGAATGGCAATTCTATTTTCAGTTCTTTGAGAAATCTCCAATCTGCTTTCCACAGTGGCTGGACTAATTGACATTCCCACCAACAGTGTATAAGTGTTTTCCTTGGCTCTGCAACCTCACCAGCATCTGTTATTTTTTGACTTTCTAATAATAGCCTTTCTGCCTGACATGAGACGATATCTCATTGTGGTTTTTTTCTTTTTTCCCCCACAACAAAAACCACATTCAATCTCATTGTGGTTTTGTTTTTCATTTCTCTGATCATTAGTGACACAGAACTCAGGTTAGTTGTCTCCTATTTTGAGTACTCACCCACCACAGTACCAGTGTCTAGGAAAAAAATAGTTTCCTTTAATCTCTATTGATTTTACAGTTCAGGATTGAGTCTGCTCTGTAAAGTTAGGAATAGCTAACTACATTTACTCTAAACAGGAAGCTCTTCCTTATGGATACTATACTGTTATCATGGTCTATTTTGGGGAGAGAAGGAGAGTGTTATGGGCTGAATTATATCCTCCAAAAAGAAATATTGAAGCCCTAACCCCTAATACCTCAGAATGTGGCCTTATTTGGAAATAGAGTCATTGTAGATGTGATTAGTTGATATGAAGTCATGCTACAGTAGGGTAGGCCCTTAATCCAATATGACTGGTATCCTTATAAAGAAAGAGACACAGGGAGAAGGAAGCCATATGGAGAGATGGAGATACACAGGGAGAAGATGGCCTTAAATCAATGGAGGTGGACTTTGGAGTGATGCAGTTACAAACCAAGAGATGCCAAGGATTGCCAGCTGTCAGTCCACTTTGTGTTGCTATAAAGGAATATTGGCTGGGAATGGAAGCTTGTGCTTGTAATCATAGCACTTTGGGAGGCCGAGGTGAGAGGATTGCTTGAGGGCAGGATTTCGAGGCCAGCCTGCACAGCATAATGAGACACCATTTCCAAAAAAAAAAAAAAATAGCTGAGTATGGTGGCACACACCTGGAGTTCCAGCTACTGGGAAGGCTGAGGCAGGAGGATCAGTTGAGCCCAGGAGATTGAGTCTGCAGTGCTGCAGTGAGTGAGCTATGATTGTGCCAGTGCACTCCAGCCTGGGTGACAGAGCCAGACTCCATATTTTTAAAAAAGAAATAAAGTAAAGAAAGAAAAAAAAAGAAAAAAGGAATACCCGAGGCTGGGTAATTTACAAAGAAAAGAGGTTTATTGGGCTCATTGTTCTGCAGGCTGTACAAAAGGCATGCAACCAGCATCTGTTTCTGATGAGGGCCTTAGGAAGCTTTCAGTCATAGTGGAAAGCAAATGGCAAGCATAGTGAAAGAAGGAGCAAGAGAGTGATAGGAGAGGGAGGTGCCAGACTCTTTTTATCAACCAGATCTCCCATGGACTAATAGAGTGAAAACTCACTTATTACCTTGGGGAAGGCACCAAGCCATTCTTGAGGGATCTGCCTCCATGACCCAAACACCTCCGGTTGGGCTCCACTTCTAACACTAATCACATTTCAGCATGAGATTTGCAGGGGCTGAACATCCAAACTATAACATCAGGCGCCACCAGAAGCTAGGAGAAGCGAGCAAATATTTTTTCCCTACAGGATTCAGAGGAATATGGTCCTGTCAATACCTTGTTTTTGCCACCTCTAGTCTCCAGAACTGTGGGAGAATACATTTCTATTTTTCTAAGCTTTGTGGTGATTTGTTATAGCAGCCACAGGAAACTAACCTAGGGAGCAAGTCAATGAGAGAATTCATTGGGACCTTCCCGATCAGTCTACTGATCAGTTTGCTCAAGACTCATGAAAGCTCACCAGCTTGGGGCATTTGTCCGTGGCTTCCCTTATACAGCATGGATTCCTATGGCTTTTCCTCACAAAGGTTTTCTAGAATTGGCTTTCCAAATGGGAGGAAGAATGGTGAAAGAGAGGGAACATAACATTTTCTTCTCTTCTTTTGTATTTGGAATTGACAAACTAGAGAAGAAAGCATGTATGATTTTATTGCCGTAGGTTCTGTATATGCATTTATAGGCTACCAGCATACTATTAGTTTGCATGATGCGTGTGCTGTTATCTTAGTTTCTTGCTGTTTTCCTTTTATTCTAGCCATCTTAATACTATTCTTTGGGATTCAGACTTGTCAAGCTGTCTGGATTATAAAAGTGTGCCTTGTACTAGAAGGTGGAAATGTGGAATTTCCCTAAAAAAAAAGCAAAAAAAAAAAAAAAATCAAAAAAAAGCAAATAAACCAGATCCTCCTGACTGCTTATTCTAACAATTTGCCCTTCTCTTATTAAGTTGTGAATTAATTTGACAAAAATTACCTAATAAGTATAAATTCCTATATTCTATAAGAATCGAACAGCTTTTCCTTTGGCAAAAATTCACATTATCTAAAATAATTACTGCATAATACTTTGACTATCATTACTTTTATCATCATTGTTAGATCTATGAGTTGGAGAACTGTGTTTGTTTTCTGAGACAGGATCTCACTCTGTTGCCCAGGCTGGAGTGCAGTGGCATGATCATGGCTTACTGCAGACTCCACCTCCCAGGGCTCAGGTGATTCTCCTACCTCAGAATCCCAGGTAGCTGGGACCACAAGTAAAATTAGCCACAGTGCCTGGCTAATTTTTGTGTTTTTGGTAGAGACAGAGTTTCTGCGTGTTGCCCAGGCTGGTCTTGAACTCCTGGGCTCAAGCAGTCCTCTCTCCTCAGCCTCTTAAAGTGTTGGGATTACATGTGTGAGCCACTGCACCCATGAATTGGTGAAATTCACATCATTTTTTAAGGTTAAAAATTAAGAGAGTATATTTTAATCTCTCATTTCCTTCTATTCACTGGTAAGACTGTTCTACGTAACTAGTAAACAGACTTCCAAATTATACAAAGTTATGTTCTAACTTACTGTCTTATTGACTTCCCCAGAGACCTACCAATGCCAGAAGTAATAATTATTATTTGGACAGGAAATTGATGTGAGAACTTATCTAGGTCTTGAATTCAGAAGTAGCAAAAATCCATTTCCAGTTAGAATTAGCTATGCTGTGTTAGAGATTTGTAATATAAATGTCGTAAACATTTGTTTTCTTGAATAACGTTAGGATATATATTTTTGACATGTAAATGCTAGAAACTATTCCAAAGCAACTTTATTTAAGTTGGTATTTGCGAAGGTGGTTCAAAAAAATTTTTTTCCTTATATGTTTAACTTTATGCTGTCCAGCAGTCAAATACAGTGATACTGGTTCCATTTCCAGGTAGACATACCTTTGGATTTTCAAACCACTAGTTGTCTTGGATTTGCAGTGATCCTTCCATGTTCATTCATTCATTTCATTTCCTCATTATTTTTCTCAGTTTTTTTTTGTTAAATATTGCAGATTATATTTCTCAAAAGTCAAAATAAACTATATTAATAAAGTTTTTGTCTAGTTGGAAACATTTGTCTCCCTTCTGTATTGACTTTGATATCAAAAAATTAAAAGGTAGAATTATGTCATTATTTTGTCATGGAAGTTTTGAGAAATGCTGATTGCTGACATAAAAATTCCAAAGGTAAGACTGGGCGTGGTGGCTCATGCTTGTAATCCCAGCACTTTGGGAGGCCGAGGTGGGCAGATCACATGAGGTCCAGAGTTCGAAATCAGCCTGGTCAACATGGCGAAACTCCGTCTCTACTAAAAATACAAAAATTAGCCAGGCGTGGCAGTGCGCACCTCTAATCCCAGCTACTGGGGAGGCTGAGGCAGGAGAATCACTTGAACCCAGGAGGCAGAGGTTGCAGTGAGCTGAGATTGTGCCACTGCACTTTAGCCTGGGCAACAGAGTGAGACTCCTTCTCAAAAAAAAAAAAAAAATCCTGAAGGTATAACTGCCTACTGACTCAGTAGTTACAAAGTTCTATCTCAAAAATGTCATCTGGGTCATGTGGGTCAGTGTTCTAGGGTAGATCTTGACAGTTGACTTTTCTAATGAGCTTCTGTGGGATGCCATTGCTGCTGGTTTGGATATCACTCGAAATAGCAAGAATGTAGTCATCACTTTGTCCTTTCTGGAAACAGAACTCTTTCTACTGAGAAACCCATTTTATGTGGTATAAAATATGACCCAGGTGTTGGCCAATCACAATCTCTCTTAAGAAGTGATTTTGGTGCCAGATACGGTGGTTCATGCCTGTAATCTTAACACTTTGGGAGGCCAGGAAGGAAGATTGCTTGAGGTCAGGGGTTCAGAACCAGCCCGGGCAACATAGCAAAACCCCATCTCGACCAAATATACAAAAATTAGCTGGTGTGGTGGTGCATGCCTGTAGTCCTAGCTACTTGGGAGGCTGAGGTGGGAGGATGGTTTGAGCCTGTGAGATGGTGGAGGTTGCGATGAGCGGAGATTGCACCATTTCCGTCCAGCCTGGGTGGCAGAGCCAGACCTGGACTCAAAAAGAAAAAAAAAAAGTGATTTTTGGGACTCTAGGTGGTATGTCATCCTTCAAGTATAAAAGGGGTCATCTTTCCTGGTCTATCTAACATGAAAAAGTAAGGCTAACATGAAAGAATAAGGCCAATATAAAAAGGGATAAGATGAAGCAATAAAAAAGTATGTCCCCGGGGCATTATTTGGATTCCTGGATTCAGATGTGTTTAATATATTTTATTCCTGGAATTACAAGTTAATATATTCAGATTTTTCTTAAGCAAGTCTGAATTTCTCCCTATCCTACAACCAAAAGTACTGGTAAATATACCAAGTTCAGCCATTCAACAAATTATAACTAATGGCAATAGGACTTTGATCAAAGTGTAGTTGAGTTAATACAAAAGCAGAAGATAATTCATGCTCTTATGTAACCTAAGGGACGTGTGCTGAACTCAACGTCTATAAGTATTCTAATACAGTCTTAGAAGCAATGTGGTGACTGTCCAATATAACTGATTTACAGCATTATCTTCTTACTTAAAAGATGTGTAACGCTTTGGGAGGCTGAAGGGGGAGGATCACCTGAGACCAGGCATTTAAGGCCAATCTGGGCAACAAAGCAGGACTCTTGTCTCTATAAAACACTAGCTGGGCATGGTGGCACATGCCTGTGGTGCTAGCTAATCTGGAGGCTGAGGCAGGAGGATAGAGACCCAGTCTTGGAAAAATAAAGAAGTATAAGCTCACACCTCCAGTGGTGAAAATGACCTTGGGTAGCTACTTTTCCACTTTGTAGATGAGGAAATCAACTTGCATTTTGTTCTATGCTCCATCTAAAGTTACTGAACCCAGAACCTAGGTCTACCCTTCTCATTCTACAAGTCCCCTCTTCCACACTTTCATTGTTATTCCTTATTATTTATTTATTTATTTTTAAACAGAGTCTCACTCTGTCACCTAGGCTGGAGTACAGTGGTATGATCTTGGCTCACTGTAGCCTCTGCCTCCCGGGTTCAAGTGATTCTTGTGCCTCAGCCTTCTGAGTAGCTAGGATTACAGGCGCATGCACGCCCGGCTAATTTTTGTATTTTTAGTAGAGATGGGGTTTTCCCATGTTGGCCCGGCTGGTCTTGAACTCCTGACCTCAGCAGATTCACACCTCAGTCTCCAGAGGTGCCGGGATTACGGGCCTGGCTTGTTATTCCTTAATGTATTAAGACTTTATTATGTTATCGCTGGCTTCTGGTTGAGTGCAAAGGATGACAGTACTTCCTAAACTTAAGTGGCTATAAATGTATACAAAATGTATACATTTGTATGTCTATGCCAGGCTCTGTGGCTCTTGCCTGTAATCCCAACACTTTGGGAGGTCAGCAGGATTGCTTGAGACCAGGAATTTGAGACCAGCCTGGGCAACATAGCAAGATATCAGCTCTACAAACATTAAAAAAAAAAAAAATTAGCAGGCATAGTGGCACGTGCCTGTAGTACCAGCTACTGGGGAGGCTGAAGTGGGAGGGTCTCTTGAGCCTGGGAGGTAGTGAGCTGTGATCACATCACTGCACTCCAGCCTGGGCAAAAGCGCAAGACCCTGTCTCAAAAAACAAAACAAAAAAACCCAAAGTGTATGTCTAGATGCCTCTTTGTAACGTACTTCGCATGTGAATATGTATTTGGGAAGAAATATTGGAGAATCATATAGTAAGGCCCATATACAACTTGATAACTCATGCATGAATGTATAAACACTGTAAGAAAAATTCTAAATGTGACTCCAGAAGTACTTCTAAGGTTATCAGACACTGTAAAATTGATTCTTTTAAGACAAATAATATTCACTGTTTTTAAAATTTAAAGAAATTTAGAAATATTCTTCAAAAATTAGAAATTAATGTAACTTTTAGGCCAGGCGTGGTGGTTTGCGCCTGTAATCCTAGCACTTTGGAGGCTAAGTGGGGTGGATCACTTGAGTCCAGGACTTTGAGACCAGCCTGGGCAACATGGCAAAATCTCTACAAAAAACACAAAAATTAGCTGGGCATGGTGGGGCATGCCTGTAGTCTCAGCTACTTGGGGGTCTGAGGCAGGAGGATTGCTTGAACCTGGGAAGTCAAGGCTGAAGTGAGCCGAGATCCTGCTACTGCAGTGCAGCCTGGGCGATGAAGTGAGACACACTCTTAAAAACAAAAAAAATGTAACTATGTTATGTTTATGTACTCTTGAAATACTGGTAATTTCAACACAACACAGTGAGAAGGAATTGGTGCCTGTAAGTGAATTATTTTACCTGGTTAAGTTTGCTTCATATTTAAGACTGAAATTTAGAGTCTGGACATGGTGTCTCATGCCTATAATCCCAGTGCTTTAGTGTTTGAGGCCAGGAGTTTGAGATCAGCTTGGGTAACATAGTGAGACCACGACTACAAAAAAATTAGAAAATTAGCTGGGTGTGGTGGTATGCACCTATAGTCCTAGCTACTTGGCAGGCTGAGACAGGAGGACTGCTTTAGCCTAAGAGTTGGTCAGTAATTTTCTTTAGTACAGACCTAGATACAATTCTTACCCAGAATGGCTTAAAATGGAGTTTAATTATAACAGTTTAATGTATTTGCATGTATGGTGAGTTACTAATATGATCAAGATTCAAATAAATCTCCAAACAATTATACAAAACAGAAAAAAACAAAACACTTTATTTTCCACAAGGAAGAGCAATAGGAAAAATTAAATCATTTCCCACATATTGTTTTCTTAAAACAGAGCCTACAAGAACATATTCAGCACCAAATAAAAAAGGAAAAAAAAAGAGAAATTACAAACAGCCATAGAATATAATCTATAAAGCAAACATTTAATATTGCACTTTGTTTTGCTAACATTTTGGATTTTACTTTTCCTAATTGAAAAATCAGGAATCTATCTTGAATACTGGAATACAACTGTGAACCTCACATCTTATGTCAGGAATTGACCAATATTTTTAAAAAAGTAATGCCTCTAAAGAAATACTTTTTAATGGGGAAAATAAAACTTTATTTGATAAAGTTTTATACATTTTAAAGTTTTATCACATTTTGTGATCCAGTGCCAATTATCAGAATATTGGTCATTCTTGCTTCATGTGTTATTTGTAAGAGTATATAATGACAAGTATTCCAATGCTATGCATATCAACAATTGTTCCCTAGTCAGACATAAGAGAGAAAAGGGATTTTCTGACAATCCCCCCCAAAACAAAAATAAAACCACCAAATGCCCTTTATGCCAAATATTCCATTAGCTTTTTTTGAGGGGGACATTCACAAAATGATTTAACAATAAAAAAATACTTCACCCCCATTTCCTTATTATCTAGTATTAGTTTGCTACGGGAGCCCAAACCCTTTAACCGAATCACTTAAAACGCGATTCATTTTTACACTGGGCTTTCTTCACCCTGTCAGCATTTTTCAAACATGAATTGTCTTCCATGTTTTCTTAAAGGCCACTTATGGAAAAGCCTATTTGTTTTGTATGAGCTTTAAGACAGTATTTAACCAGGTCAAGCACCAAGCCAGAGCTACTATTATTTTCAACCACTTTATTAACTGTGGGGTTAAATGGCAGGATAGATGTAACACCCATTTTACACGTATGTTGCAACATCAGAGATGCTGGTTTTCTTTAAAAACATCAGAGCTGAATTCCTTCTAAAATACAACAACAACAACAACAAAATAAGTACACTTGGTACCTTGGAAAATGCTGAAATGCTATCACGAATGCTGGTATATTTGTTATGAGCCAACAGAAAATTACCTTTAATATAAACTATAATTTACTGATGTGATTGTTCTTCCTATGTAATCTATACATGATCAAAGTGAGTGATTTCTCATGTTTAGCAAATTGTTCTTTAGGTAATGAAAAACAGTATTCTCATTAGAAAAACACAAAAATACAAAAGATTTATCGCAGCAAACGTTCTAGTATTTTAAATTTTGAAGTTATATACTTTTGGAATAAAGTTGAGTTTTCATGCTATATCAAGCTTGAGCAAGATAGCAAAGGTACAAATTGAGCTCTCTAATCATAATCTTAATATATGTATTCCTGCTCATTAATATACTTTGCACCAGCAAAAACGATTTCCAACATATGTGTTTTGGAGGTAATTAAGTAACTCTGTATAAAAATAAATGCACTTTTCCCTCCTTTCCCCAGTGAATGGAAAACTTCTATACTTTTAAAATAATAATAATAAAAATAATTTTTAAGAGCAACAGCCCTCAACTCTTTGCTGGTGCCTGCCATACTGCCTTTCTTCACTCCATTCTTAGCTCAGCTAGTTTTTCTTGCATGTCATGATAAAAAGGGAATGTGGGTGGGTTATAACTTTTGTGTATGTCCCGTTTCCAAATTTCCCTCTCCAAAAAGCCAACCAAATAAACGAACAAACAAAAAAAAAAAACAGTGCAACAAAACACAAATAGCATTCCAACAGTTTGGCAAGTGATGCGTTCACCTGAGATTAAGTGATTTTAGGCAGTCAGTAACAAAATGCTGCTTTGCTGTAATAGTAGAAAGGCAACAAATTTTTAAAAGAAACCAAGAAGGTATACAATCTTGACAGTCTCTTATTAGCTTCCTCCTCTCATCTCTTTTTTCCCCACATTATCTGTTGCGTATCTACTACAGTAGGCTGCAAAACATACAGCAAAAAGGATTGGCTTGAAGGCATTTGATGTTTGTAAATAAATCCACAATTGGATCCAAGCTGAAGAGGTGATACATGGTCAGCCTAGTAGGACAATTCTGAGCATGTGCATACGCAGGTAAAGTCCAGGCTATGTTAAATTAAAAAAAAAATGTCAGTGCGTTTTTTCATGTTAAAGTTTTTTCAAAGCTTTCTTTTGTTCCTTGTTGTGCTGACCACAAACAAGTTTTAAGAGTATCAAGAGTCTGGCAAAAATAGAAAAAAAAAAAAAAAAAAAAAAAAAGCTGTAGTGACATTGAACCGCACAATGTAAGCATTGAGCATGTGCAAATTTTCAAATCAAAAGAAGGAAATCATCCCTCTTTACAACGTGGTGTCTTGACACGTACGACCATAGGCTAAGAAGACTGCTCTGAGTATGTGCCAGTTTTAAAAGAGAAAAGCTTAGATCTTCAAGCATGTTGGAGCAGTCCCAGAATGTTGCTGTAGGCTTCTAAAGCATGATCACTGGTTGTTTCATGTATTCGCCATTTTTCTGGGCAAAAGCAATTCCACTTCCTCTGAAACGTGTCTCCAAGATACTTCTCTGTCCTCAGCCGGAAGAGATACAGTTCGGAACCCACATCAACTTGATTCAACCAAGCGTTCCTTCAACGAGAGGGGCAGGATGGTCTATCATCTGCTGACTGATCAGGATTTGGATCAATCTAGAAAGAAATGAGAAAAAAGTTTACAGAGTTATTTCATGAGGTCTAGGAAGAATGCAGCAAATGACTACAATTCTGAATACTAGTCAAGAAATGTAATCAGAGAGAGCATACACAGCTTGTTAGCATATTGTATCCAATTATAGCATATTGTATCCAATTATTCTCTTTTCATATCTGAAATGCTATGTGGGGAGGAAAGGGTGCTGGTACCTATAAAGTACCTGATATTTAATTACTGGATTAACAAGATTTATAAAGGTATGTCTGAATAGTCCCCTATTTCACAAAAATTAACAGTAAAATTTTATCATTGAAAGAAGACTTGCTTAGTACTTTAGTAGTACTTAATTAAGACCTCAATACACAATGTAGAATATCTTCATAGCAATCATCTCCTTTTGTAAAGTACCCCTTTTCATCCTTCTACAAAAAAGTTAACTCATTGCTTCCTCTGACTTTGGAAAAATGAAATTGTGTAAACAATTCTCTTTGTTTATACAATGTGCAAACAATTTGTTTACTCACATAAACAATGTGCTTATGTGAGGTAATAATTCATGGGTGTAAAACTCCAGAGATGGCCAAAAATGCAGTGTGTGTATCAGGAGGTAAAACTGCTGAACCCAAAATACTCAAGAGGTTTCCTCTCACCTTCTTTATCTTTGGAGTGGCTTTCATATGTATGTATTTTTAATGAAAAGTTGCTTCTCAGGTACAAAAAGAATGGTCACAGAAAAGCAAATTGTTGGGTTTAATATATTTTTTACTGAAAAAGCTTTTGGATGAGACCCATCCACTTGCATTTAAATGTGGAACAACCCAAATTGCCTCAGAAGCTTTAGGTAAAACACATTTTTGAAGGAAAAAAGTCAAATAACTCTCAGTTAAATCACACCCTGAACATATTTCAGGGTTTTAAAAGTTGCAAATTATCTTTCGTGCTTTTTAAAAGGAGGCAGAATTTTCCCACAAATTGCTTAAAAGTGAACTATACTTAGATTGCCATTCTTTTTAAAATGCCTCCTTGGACAGCCAGGGAGCCTCAAATCAAGCCAGAAATGACTGACTTATAATAAGCAAGACAGAAATGTCGAAGTAAAAATGTAATGACAAAATCTGTAGCAAGTGACAGAACACTTTTAGCATCTAACAGAAATTTTATGTATTAGAAAATAGATAGAAAAAAATTATGTCTCATCAAGAATTCTGAATATTCTATAATCAATGAATGAAGAAGATCTCATATTACTGCATCCAAAGGAAAACTGACCCTTCCAGTTATGGTGTTTAAAAAAAAAGAGAGAGAAATTTGATGAACCATCCCCCTGATGTTTAATTTGGGAGTAATATTTCAGTGTAAAACAGCTATGTAAATTACAGTAACCAAAAGAAAAAGCTGATTCTAGTAATTTACAGAATTATTTTGGTATCAAAACCAACTCCAAAACCCCTTAAAAATGTGTACTAGTGGCTAAAGTCTGAAATATCGTGAAATTGCTGGATACCCTACCTACTTACTCCTTGTCTTTACATATACTGTTCTTCCTGTCTTTTGAGGACTACTCATTCTTCAAAATTCAGCTTAACAGTCACCTTTTCAAGAAGCGCCACCTGATTCCCAAGACCCAATAAGCTGCTCCTCAAATGAGCTGTGCATTTTAACACATTATTATGTAATATTTTGCTTCTTAGCTTGTTTTCCTCAGTAGTCTGTGGGTTTCTCCTAAGGGCCATGTTTTATTTACATTTAAGTGCTTAGCTGCCATCAATATGAGATAAATGAAAATAGTCTAACCATGTGGGAATGTTGTTTTAAGATGTTACCACAAATACATTATTTCTTATGACTAAGAATGTCAAAATATGCAAGAATTGGAAAAGAATCATGAATAAGATAAATTCTAGCTATTTAATCAGTGTTTGCAAAATGCCAGTTCTTCCTATTGATGCTTGGATATACAAAATTCTTCCTTCAAAAAATGTGTCTCAAGATACAAGTTTAAGAGAAAAAAAAATTAGTAATTCAACATGAGGTTAGATCATTATCTTAATTAATTCCCTAATAAGTGAACAGTCCTACCTCTGTCTCAAACTTAGTAAATACTGATGACCTTAATCTTAACTTTTACTCTGTCGTTTTAAATTATTTGTTCTGTTATTATCATGACAATCAAGATCTAATTACATTTAAAAAAAAATGCCTGCAATGCTATTTCCCAAGACAGCCAGTTCATTTCATACTTAAGGAGTAGGTACTTACCTCTGAATAAAGAGGCGGAGGCAAGAACCGAAACTCCTGGATATATGCAAACAGTGGTCCTTGAAGCGCTCTCTCAAAGTCATCACAAGCATTCACTGGTGCAAGATTGTTCCGTCTTTGTTCCTCTGTTACCACTTCTGCATAGCTGGGTGGTGCTGAAGGAAAAAGATACACGCAATTCGAACAGCATGTTCTTATGCATGTCAAAATACACAAAATAGTAGGTATTAAAAAGCAATGTCAAAGTAAAATAATAATTATTTGTTTGGTGATTAAAACTATAAAGACATATAATCAAAACTGAATATTAGGGGCACATCTACTTTCTTTAGGGGAAGATTACGTTCATCTAGGGTCATAAAATATCAGAAGCAAAATAATTTTCTTGATAATAATAGTAAGAGATTAAGCTTAGTTATGTATTATCAAATTACCTTCAGGTCTTTCAGGAAGTGATAAACTGAGCCAGTTCATATTCATGCTACACTGACTGCTTACACTTGAGGTTCTGCTACCAAATGGATGTAGAGGAATGGTACCGATGACAAGTGGCAAATTAAGAAATAAATCCATAGCTCCAGGAATATCCACATATACCTAAACATTGCAAAGAAATATTACGTTTAGAATGCCAAGTATGATATCTTTTTCAAATACTAATAACCATTTTAATGTTATTTGAAACCCCCATTTACTTCATTTTTTATCTTACATACATGAAAAGTTTCTCTTTTATGTATAATTCTGTATAGTACATTTACATATAAGGTATAATTATAAGTCAAACTATATAAAGAGTTATGTATTTCATATGTCACTATATATGGAATTAAAAAACCTGGATATAAGACAAAATTATGTCTCCATAACTTTAAGATTAAAAACAAAACAAAACAAAACACCAAAGACTTCTTGGGCCAGGCACTGTGGCTCAGCCTCTAATTCCAACACTTTGGGAGGCCATGGTGGGTGGATCACTTGAGCCCAGGAGTTCAAGACCAACCTGGGCGACATGGTGAAACTCGATCACTACAAAAAACACAAAAATTATCCAGGCCTGGCTACAGGCACACTTGTAGTCCCAGCTACTTGGGAGGCTGAGGTGGGAGGACCACTGGAGCCCAGAAAGCAGAGGATGCAGCAGAGCTGAGACTGTGCCGCGGCACTCCAGCCTGGGTGACAGGTGTTTCAAAAAAGAAAAAAGAAAGGAAAAAACCTCTTAAATGTGTACATACCATTAGTGAATATTCCACACGGATTATACTACAGTCGAGGATAGAGGGAGAAACTGGTGGAATTTTCAGCAACTTGCCATTCCACGTCTCTGTCTTTCCAGATGATAAGGATTCCCCACGCAAATTAGCCACAAGCTGTTTTACTTCCTTCATTTTCCCTTTGGCATAGAAGGCCTGTGTTTGGTAAATGGCTGCCTTTGGCACCACCATTCGGGAAGAGCAGTTCTCAATCTCAGCAAATATCTGAATTGATTCACCTAGATAGGGAAAAATATATACATATCTACTGTTAGAAAAAAAAAAAAAACAAAAGAAATCAAGATTCTTTTTTTTTTGAGATGGAGTCTCGCTCTGTCGCCCAGGCTGGAGTGCAGTGGCTGGATCTCAGCTCACTGCAAGCTCCGCCTCCCGGGTTTACGCCATTCTCCTGCCTCAGCCTCCCGACTAGCTGGGACTACAGGTGCCCGCCACCTTGCCCGGCTAGTTTTTTTTATTTTTTTTTATTTTTCACTAGAGATGGGGTTTCACCAGGTTAGCCAGGATGGTCTCGATCTCCTGACCTCGTGATCCGCCCATCTCGGCCTCCCAAAGTGCTAGGATTACAGGCTTTAGCCACCGCGCCCGGCCAAGAAATCAAAATTCTTAAAGCTAAAGTAAGAAAGAGCAACTAACATGCACGAAAAGGTGTCCTAGGAACTGCAAATAACTTAAGAGTCATAGAAATGAACTAATCAGTAGCTATTTGAAAAAGGAAACTACATTCTACTTTGTGAAAAAATCAAATGGAAAAGCACAATTTGTTATTTCACAAAAGAATACTATATTATGTTGAAATTTAATAGTCATAAATTTATACACAAAAGCTAAGTGAAGAAAGTTTTTTGTGGGAATCTACCTCATACATACCTGGGGTATAGCCCTTCCTTTCAATTTTGGCACTTAAGGATATTGGGCCTGAGGTACAGAACCAGCAACAGAGTGTCTTTTCTTTTGTGCCTGCTTGGGGTGACTGTAAGAAAACAATTTAGAGAAAAAGGTCAGTGTATGGATTAGTACAATCAATACCAGAACATTTTAAAATATAATCCTAAATTTGTGGAAAATTAAAAATTAAAACTGGTTTTGCTTTTTTTTGTATCCAGATATACTTATTTTTTAACTAACCGATGGTTTTGAATTATACCATTACTTTTATTTTTATATAAATTTCCATTCAATTAGAAAAAAAGGTACAGCGTGTACAGCCTTTCCCATAAACAGTTTTTTAGTTCACACTATTTACAAATACAGTAATTAAAAACCAACCAAATAAAAAAAACCCTTTCCACATTCCATTTAAACTGCCTTAAAAAGGCAGCACAGAAAGCAATCTGACTATAATTCCAAATGTTAACATCTTTCTTTGAGAATAAAAAAAAATGTAAAAAAGGAAAATGCCCATTTCTTATTTGCTTTAAAGATGTTATCATTTGTTTAAACCAAATAAAGTTTTAAGTCAAATTTGATTTATTCTCAGACAAATGCAATTAAAAATAGATTCTTTTAAAAAAGGAGTTAAGTTTTTTTATGAAAGGAATGATTCCCCATTATTTGACAACTATCCCTCTATTGGAATAATAAAGTATAGTACAAATTTTAGATTATGATATTGTCAAGTTACGTGATACTGTATTACAAAAAAAGATACTACTGTCCTTCTTCCACTCAAATCATCCAAGGACCAGATTTGTTTTTTGTTATGGCTTTTGTTACTCATATTGTGAGTAAGAGATACTTCACATCATATACTGGTCTTAGTTTCATATTTACTTAAAGATACTACAATGTCAAAAATATGAGCATATTTTTCATTAATTTCAGTGTTCTTGACTGTATTTAAGAAAATGTATATTTATGAAATTTTAAAAGAAAACCAGTATTTTAAAATTATGACAACTGCATAGTTTAGGTGATTGATTATTCTTTAATATTTATATGCCAAAAACAAAGAATGAATAATTCAGTCAATTCTTACCAGTAATGAAGGAGTGTTGATATCTATATGCTCAAAGACTGTAAATTCCTTCTTTAATTTTACTGGTAGTAGCCAAGGCCTGTGCAATTCGGCTTTCACCCAATAGCGCACACTGCCATGTCGGCCTTCGAATGAGGTAGCAAGTGGTCTGTGCAGAATATAAAGGTCAATATATTAATTTTATACCTCTTTCTAACAATTACACAGTAGGTCAGAATAGAAGTGTTAATATATTGTATTGTTTATGTACCAATGAGGTATCAAACATGTAATTTAAAAAATTTCCAAAGGGATAAGTCATTGGGGAAAACACTTTCTATTTCCAAGTAACAATAAACAATAAATATCTTTAAAATTTTGCTTTAAAAAGCCAGAAGAATACAATCCATTTAAACTAAGAGGAGGCTACTTTTAATGATGGTGGCAAAATTATGAAAGTTTAATGGACATTTTTTGAAAAGGCCAAGAATTCAAAAACAAAGTTGAGAATGGTTTAACTATTTCTACTGATAAATTCTAGACACTGGTTAAACATTCAGACCAAATTCCCTATAGTACTCCACTTCTCATTAGCCAGATTATCATCTTTTTATAGTAACTAATTAAGGTCTAGAAAAAGCCTGGAATAGTCATTATAGTTTCAAAAATTTCACATTTCGTAAGTTTACTGAAAAACTACTTTTATATCTCTCAGTTTACTCATTTTCTAATTCTTATGTGGCTGTTCTCTAACTTTACAGGCTTCAAAAGAAAAAGTCCTCTTGATCTATGTCAAGAGAATCACATTTTTTTTTTAACTGTCAGATTTTACTTGCGAAAGGCTTTATTTTAGCCAGTTCAGTCTCTTTCATAATTTCATTAGTAAAATACTCAATGTTCAGTTAGTTACAAGGAAGAGTGCTAGCTTAGATTAGTATAAGGAACACTGGTGTTTTCACATTTTTTTTTTGCATTTTAGACTCCCATATTAACTTGTATATAGCAGAGAAATAAAATCTTAAACTATATGCTAATAGTTATCCAAAATTTATGTTAAATGACTTTGGTTTACAGACAGAATTTTAACATTAAATGACCCTGAAAATACTCAGGCCCCATATTAGCCTTATTCTATCGACAGACTTTAATATTTTTCTCAGGAATTAGATAAGGGCATTATATTCCAAATAAAATTCTCAAATAATATAGTAAATAGAATTTTCTAAAAAATACCATTTATGATTTCTCTCTTTATATAACATCTCAAGCACTAGAATTAACAAATGTAGAATTATGTACATTTGTCACCTGACAAAATCTTATATATTCTGTTTATTCTCCAGAATAATCGGCACAAGTGCCATTTTGCAGGTTTTAGTATTTGCTAAAAGGCATTTTTTTTTAAAAAAAGTTTGTATAATCTCTTCCAACAATCTGTCAGTAATTCAAGAATATACCACTTTCCTTTTTCCTTTCTTACTAGATTCCAAGTTTTATATCAATGTATCCTTGATGTATTTTTCCTTTTAAGCTTGGGTCATATCTCTTGTGTGACCTTCCCATTAGTTCTTTGTACAGAAGTTATTAAGTTCATATCAGGAGAACAACATTTCTAAAGTTAGGATATTCCTAATTATTTTTACTTTTGAAAGTTACTGCTATTCGTTAGTATTAGCAGAAAAGGTGGAACACAGAATTTTTTATAAATTGAAGCTACTGAGACTCGATAGGGTCTTTTCTCATAATGATAACTGATAATAAACTAAGTATAAAGTGGTTATTATTTGACTAGCACCTTCCAATTCACTCATGTTAAAGGAAACACTATTCCTATTTTAAAAGCCTCATGAACATTGGGATAGAATACTGAAAATTGAGTATGCTTTCTATAATTTTGCCATGGTAGATTAAAAAAGTAGCTTCTTATGTTTAATATATTGTTTTCCTCTAGCAAGTTCCAGTCATGAAAAGGGTTTTTTTTTTTCAACTAAAAGTGTTTAAATTTAGAATACTTAATTTTAAAGTAATGCTCTGATCATGGGTATGTATAAAAATGCCTATTATTTATAATACTTACGTCTGTGGAAGCTCGAAGCTGAATGCATATTCATGCCTTCCTGAATGAATAGTGTGGAAGCCTTCTTCGGAATTATCATCATCTAAAACAAACATAAAAAGAAAACAAAGAATTTATTATTTGACATTTACATACTCCGCAGGGTGGCATAACTTTAAAGATGCTTACATAATAATTAAGACCACAAAACAAGCTTTGGAGTCTGAGAGATCCGAGTTCTAATTCTAACTTCATCATTTCCTCTGGACAAAATAAAAATCCCGTTTTCAGCTGCCTTATCTGTAAAATGGGGATAATGAATACTCACACCCCACAGACTTTTGTTTTTTTAAATGGAAAATGACCCAAACTGTTGATAAAATAGTATATATACTCAAAAGGCTCGGGTCTCACATCATGGTAAGATAATGCTATCTTTGTCTCCAGCTGTTTGCTTAAATTTATCGCATGAAGACTACAATGTATCAAATAAAAACTGTTCAGGCAACCCTTTTAAAATATGTCAGTTTAGGGGGAATAATGCCAAAGATGTGAATAGGATACTCCAAAACCACTAGAAAACTTTGTCAAATAGATGGAGTAAAAAAAAAAAAAAAAAAAAAAGGCACACACATTGATTTTAATGTCAGTTTTGTAATTAAAAATAATTATTTATTGACTTAAAGTGATCACAACACTCAGTCCTAGCAACGATTAAAATTTGCATAAACTATACCTTAGATCATTACCAAGAACCGCATTTAGGAGGTGCCTGCTTATAAGGAAACAATATTGTCCGACATTCTTTAAGAAGATGAAGTCTAATTATTAACAGTTTCCAGTTTCTATAAAAAAGGGATGACCTTTCATTTTACAACAAATTTTTTTGGTCAAATTTGGTTTTCAAGTGGCATGAAAATAAAGAAATATAATCGAAAATATGGGAGGGGGTTCTAGATCATTAAAATGCTTATTTAGCGTTCTAAATAATTACAGAAATATCTTTTAGTTTTCTCGGTGTAGAAACCTTTACGATTAGCCCCCAGAGTAGAAAAAACTGGCATATTATTTAACTTTCCTTCAGCAAAGTATTGAATATACACAAAAAACGTGATGCCTCCCTGATATCAAACGAGAAAAGGGGGGAAAAGCATGTATACGTCGATACTTTTATTTAAAAATCACGATACTTTTATTTAAAAATTGTATGTCTCCATACAATTTTCCTCGTCCCCTGTGCAAATCCCCTGAACAGATTTCAGAACCAAAAACTAGCTGATGAGCTGGGGGCCATTTAAATTCGCTCCCCTCGAAGGCGCCCGAAGTTCGCCTTCCTCTCCCTTTCTTCCCTCTTCGCTCCCTTTTTGTGCCAGCTCAGCAGTCTCATTGAGGCGAGCGGCGGCGGCCGCGCCGTGGTAAACAAGTGCCGGGCTGTCAATCAAGAACTAGACCGGAGCAGGAGAGGACCGGCCTAAACCGGCGCGAGCAGATCCCAGCCGGCCTGCCCGCGCGCCGCCGCCGCCGCCCGCGCGCCCCGCTATACATACGGCATACGTCGCGCGGCGCTCGCGCCCGTGCCCGCACAACCTAGCCTGCTGGACGAGGGGCGGGGCGAGCGAGCCGCGGCGCTTCCGCTTTACACGCCCCAGCCGGCGACCGGTTCGATCTGGCTCGGGCCACTCTGACACCTTTAGTTTCGGCGAGGGAAACTGGGGCAGCCGAGGGGAGGCGGGGGCCTGAAGCTTTCAGAAAACAATAGGGGAGGGGGCAAATGATACCCTTCTAAGCCCCCACCCAGATTTCGATATTGGAATCATTTTCTTTCTTCCCCGGGCCAGCCTCTGCTCTGTCTACTCAGGTCAACTCAAGGTAGCCAGTGTGGCGACCGGAGAGGTCGGGGAACACGCTTTGTTTCAGAAGCGTTCACAGGAGTCCCCTGACACCTCCCACCCGAAAGATAGCTAAGGGGGGGGTCTTGCCAACCCTTCCCATCCAACTTCCATCTGAAAAGGATTTTCTGCTAAAGTTGGGTCCAGGGCCATCCGGCACCTGTAAGGCCGGCAGGAGCGTCTGCCCTCAACTCAGCTAAAGCCTGAAGTCGTTTCCTTTCGATGGTCCTTAGCAGGCCCAAAAGAGGGGCGACAGAATGTGATGTGACACGTGCCGGGCGCCCCCAGAAGCCCGGGAACAAACGTGAGTACGGACTGGGTGGGGGTCGCTCTGGAGGGACCTTTACCGGCGCACGCCGGTTTCCTAGCCTCGCCCCAGCAGCGGCGCGAGCCCCCTCTCCCCACCCGCCCGCGCCCAATCCAATCAGCGCCTGCCATCGCCTTAGCAACAGGCTAACAAACCTGGCTCCGCCTATCCCAGGCGCCCGGGGCGGGGTCTCAGTTACCAGGCTAGTTTGAGAGCTCCCAATTTCAAGTCATTGAAACTATTCCAAACTGAGCTCGTCTACGCGTTGCAGGGTTTGGGGGGCATTTTGTTGGGTGTGCAGGGCATTTAGTTTTCTTTACCATGAAATCATGGTGTAACTAATGAAATTATATTTGTCCTCACAACTCATTGTTCTACTTTTCCCCCATTGCAAGTCTCAACCTCTTGAAGAAAAATCTGTTTCACCCATTTCATAAAAGATTGCAATATTCAGAAAGATAGAAACACAAACTCATCTATCTGCTTTTCAACAAATACCAAGATTGTCATTAGGCATCTGCATCTCCTATCAGTGTTAACGCTTGGAGACATTAATTAGTTATTTCAGGATGCAAAGTACCTGTATCTACGAAAATCCTACTAAAGAACTGAGTTCACCTCAGTAGTTTCAGAAATCATGCATTAATACTGCCCCTCAAAGCATCCTTCATTTCTCACTTGCCTTAGTTCAGTCATCAGCACCTCTCCAGGATGTACGTTTTTAATATAAAAAAGAAGGTAAAATATGTCTCTAATTTTTTTCTGAAAATCGCCAACATCTGAACTAAATACTGCATTAAAAAGGAGAGGCACAAAAATTACATAACCAGTTTTAACATTATATTCTTCTTGGGCTAGGAATTAAGTCATCGCCACCACCTGACGCGTGTAACCAATCTGCTGAGAGCAGAACAAGCGCCCCTCCTCACCACCCCCCAGAACTGGTCCGAAACAGGATTGAACCGCTTCTAACAAAGGGTGGAAACTTAGAAAAACAAGCCTAGACTCTCCTATATTTCCACAATGTAACCATTTAAACAATAGATTGGAAATCTCAGGACTCCTTCTCCCTTTGACAACCCTTTATCTCCCTCTTCTAACCAAAAGTCAAATCCAGTGTGCCCTATACTTTTCAATTCCATTTGACTGGCATGGGTTTCAAATTGAATGCACGTTCCAAAGTTAGACATGATGCTCGGAAAAGAAAATTACTGATCCTAAATGGCTTCTAAAACTGACTCGATACCTATCATAATGACAGACAGTACCCTTTAAAATAAGGAATGCTGGGTGTAAATTTTTAAAGGAATGGGAAAGAATAGAGAAAAAACACGTGGGGTGCAGATACCATATGTCAAAATAAGCCACATAAACCTTTTATGAAAGCACAGTGATCAATTCTTTAAAGTCTTTTGCATTCCAAAATTAAAAATGAAACACGCCCATTAAGCCTCTTAAAAATGTTATTACATTTCTTGATCGAAGTTCAGGTTTTACATCTTAGGTTGCAAGTAAAAGGGCAAAAATCTAAGACTGCAGCTTTTAGCAATTCATTTGAAAATATATTAGTAAAACGATTGAATTGGATTCAAGCAGAATTTATAAGGTGCAAATGGACTACAAGCGCGTATGGCACAGACCAAGCCGGGTATAGAGGCAGTTGAATAAGTGTAGTTTGCAGTCACTTTGCAGATGCCTGCATGCATTACGGCTTAACATACGATGAACGTCAAGGAGAATCCAAACCTTCCAACTTTGCTAACCTTTATCAAACTGCTTAGTTATACTATGAGTAGAATCACGTTAATTCAGAAAACTGAAAAGGTACGTTTCCAAAGAAAATGAGTCTAATGACTTCTGAATAACAGAAAAACTTACCTCTTTCGTGCCCAATTAAGATGTCTTTATGGTTGAAATATTCTACTTCTTCAGTGTAATTCTGTGTATAGGCAGTATTGGAGCCGGCGTTTCTAGATTCAGTCCAGCGTACTTTCGCATGTCCTCTTGCATGAATTTTAAGAGATTTTACTCTGATTTCCCCAGTAACTTCTAAATTTACCCTTCCTGAGACAGTATCCCCACTAGAATACACAGGGACATTGCTGTCATTAAGACAGTCAAAGCTTATTGTCAAACTCTTCACCTTTCCCAGCACCATGTTTATAACAAAATCTATAAAAATATAATGTAAGACAAAAAAGTCAAGATCGCATATAAAATGTGATCTTCACTTAACACTGATCGATATTTTTGCCGTGCAAAATGCTTGCAGGCCGGATCAGTGATTCTCTACAAATAGTTCATTGAGATTTCTTTAAAAGTCAGGGCAGCAGAAGCTGCTGCTCCGCGCTCCCGCTCGTCTCAGTGGTCTCCTTACAAAGACGGGCGGCTAAAGGCTGCCAGCTCACTTTAAGAGCAGCTTTGTGAAAAACAACCCCAGTGCGCAGGCGCAGGCCGCGGCTCCTGTCCGCCCTCCCTGCGCGCCCCCTCCCGCGGCGCGCCGCGCCGCGCCGCGCCGCGCTCGCTCCTTCCCTGGCTCGCTCGCTCCCGGGTACAGTAGTTGTAGAGTTAGGGGAAGGAGATACTGGAGCTGCCGGCCGGCTGAACCTGACTTCTCTTCATTGTGGGCTCCTATTGGTAGGCAGGCTGCCGTATACCCCCGACGTGCTATCTGGAGCCCCTTACTGAGCACACTCTACTGGAAAGATAATGGCAGAGTGGGGTGCGAGGAGACAAGGCCTGGGTGGGGAGTTTGCAAAGCCAAGTAAGGATAAACTGCAGTGACTACCCCAAAGCGTGCGTTACTGGCACTGCAGCGTTTTACCAACTGCCTGGATGGGAGGAGGAAAAAGTGATGTGTGAAGAGAGATGGGGGAAGGGAGAAACCGGTTGGGCAAGCGGCCGATTGTTGAGCATAATCTAACGAATTTTCAAAGAAAACGTAATAAAACTGGACAAGAAGTATTGTTCATAGACAAGAGCATACTTGGCTTGGATTTTTTTTTTTTTAAACCAGTACTTTGTAGGCAGGGTGGAAATGAACTCAGTGGAGGTCAAAGAAACCTTAGTCCTTTGAAGAGCGAGGTAGAGAAGCAAGTACAATGTAATCAATAGGCTTTTTTGTCTCCTCAACTTCTTTCTCCTACATCGCTTAATTAGATAGCACCGAAAACAACCAAGTTGTTTCCAGGATGACACGGGTGGGGGCTGGGGGGAAGCTTGACCACTTCCTCGAAGGAAGAAAAAGTCCTTTTTAAGACACCACCTACGGCTAGATTTGCAGAGTAAGACATGATTACAACTCCTGTGTCCAGAGGAATAAGAATAGAGTTCGGCCTAAAAAAGTACCACCTTATAAAAGGCGTATGACATAGTGGTTTAGCTGACATATTGTTTGCAACAGAATCGGAAAATCTTTGTTAGAAATTAGTGAAGCGCATAAAATTGTTTTTAAAAAGCATGATTTGGTATATAAATAGGGGTTAACTGTGAAGCTTTAATTTTCGGCCGAAAGAGCCTTGGACCATTTAACGTAGTAATTCTCATGATACATCTTAAATATAGGTACATTTCTCTTTTTATTGTGAATGTTTGGTAAAAAATAGCAGTGCTTTCGTCACATCACACTGGGATTCAGAGCATAACAGCATAAACTCATCTAGATTACTGGCAATCAACAGAACTGCCTTACAAGAGAAATGTAGAAAGAAAAAATTATGAATCTGGTGCTATCTCTCTCTCTATATTTATGTATGACCAAAAATACCTTGGAAGATCTTTGGCTGTCCGTGTCTAAACATTTTAGATTCTTTTGCGTAGTGTATTTGGGTAGGTTGGGCCTATGAGTCACAATAAACTAAACTTATTGGTCTTGCTGTTTTATTTCAAAAGAAACTAAACTTTTGGGGGCTGGATTTTAGTTGACAAGGCAGTATCTTGGACTCAACAGCAATATATAAAAAGTATTAATATGCAAACTAGACAATTAATGAGCAGGCCATTTATTTCACAGTTTAGATCGCTATGCGTAAAATTATAAATTTGCATATTTAAGTGGGAAAAACAGTCTTAGCTTCCCCCCCTCTTGGTTGACACCTGGTGGAAATTCTAGGTAAAGTACCTGGGGCCTTGTACTAGCTTTGATTACAGATACTACTTGTGTTTTTTCTCCACCTAGTGGTAGAAGTGGTGAATTTCCTAGAATGACAGCTTTTCCTCAGCATAATGTCAATAATATTTAATAAGCATTCAAAAACCACTGAGCAAGGAATGGATTTAAAAGTGTAGTCCACAATGAATACATAAATTCATTGCACATTTGTGTCTACATTTATGTTAAAAATTATTAAGGGTGAGTGAACAATAGCTGAATTCAGATTTTTTTAGTAAAATTTATTTAATTAGAATATAACTTATTTCAGAAAAAAGAATTAAATACACCAGAATTGCATTTAATAAAACAGAACTCTAAGAAATTTATCTGTAGTTTGGGAAATTGTTTTAAAATATTAAATGTTTCATTCCTGTTACTGTATAGTACATTATTCTTTGTGTTTGAAGCTTTCAGGATCTTTTGAATGGTTGTCTTTATTTTGCTATTTTTAAAATTTTCTTTTTACTGTGTCTTCTTAAATACTTAGGTAACTGGCAAATTTCCAAGAAATTCTTACCAGCTGCCATTTTCATTTTGATTTTTTGAGATGGCGTCTCAACTCTGTCACCTGGCCTGGAGTGCAGTGGCACAATCTTGGCTCTCTGCAGCCTCCACCTCCCAGGTTCAAGCGATTCTCTTGCCTTAGCCTCCAGAGCAGCTGGGATTACAAGCATGCACCACCACCCCCAGCTAATTTTTGTATTTTTAGTAGAGACAGTTTCACCATGTTGGCCAGGCTGGTCTCGAACTCCTGGCGTCAAGATATCCGCCCGCCTTGGCCTCCCAAAGTGCTGGGATTACAGACCTGAGCTGCCCGCTCCTGGTCTCTCTTTATCTTTTCATTTCTTAAAAGAAAAACAAAAACACTTGGACCAGATTTTGAATGTTTTCTCTTGTTGCTTTCATAACTTCCCCCTTTCAGATTTTTTTGTCTAAATATCTACTCCTTAGACAGCTTGAAATGCTGTACTGTAGACATTATCTTGGGCTTCTCAGCTTTCTTCACTGGGCCCTTATTGTATTTTGTATTATATTTAAACTATTTGTCTTTACCACCAAGGCTCTTTCCTACTGCTCCCCAGCCTACGTCTCATATGCCATCTCCGCCTACTCATCTGCTAACTCTCTATATTCTTGTCAAGTACATCTTCTGTCCCTTTTGTTAGCTTGTCTCACTGTTGCCAGTGTGCACTTACATGTGCTTTTGGTGCCCAGAATAACATCCCACTACTATGTTATCTCCTTTGCTTTTTTCTAATCCCTCCACTAGATGCAGTTGGCACAACTGAGTAAAATTCCAACTAGACTGAATAACTAGCTTCCCATCCCCCTTTCATTGCTTCTTCAGAGCTTAAGTAGGAATCTCTTCATATTTGCTTTTTGGCTTTTGAGTCAAATGGCTCTTTCACCTTAATATATTAAAGTTTGAACTCAATCTCAAGAACTCTATCAAAGACTGATAAATGATCATTGCTATCAAGGTGTATGATATTGAGGAAATACGTCAAGATTACTGCCAAGTTTGGAGTTTTTTGCATATTATATCAACATGCTCAATATTTTTATTTTGTTTTTAAAAGGAAACCATCTCAACTGGAAGTTTTGGTGTTTGGTTGTAAAAAAAAAAAAAAAAAAAACCCTACCAGTAGTCAGAATCTGTTTCATAAAGAAAAATATGAAATCTATGCTTAATCTATTTTAACTAGCAGCTGATAGGCCGAGTGCTATGGAACGAAGGTTTTTTTTTTTTTTTCCCCTTTGGTCTTAACTCTGTATTTCAAGATTTTGTAACTCTGACTTAACTCTTTAATATTCTCACGGTGGAGCAAATTTGATATGCAGACTGGAGAGAAGATTTGCTATTATTAGCAAAATGAGTAGTATTCTTTTTCTATATTTGAGAGCTATTACACACATAATGTATATTATATTTGTTATATTCTTCATACTTAATAGACTTTTATATATGTTATGGATTTTGTGATGAAAATTACCATCAAATTTGGATTCTGTTCTCCTTCATTAATAAATAGTGTAATTTGTGTTATGTGAACACCATTTAATCTGTTATATTTTGTTTCTTGATTAAAATAAAATCACCCATAATTCTACTGTCTGTCCATTCAGAGACACCACTGTTAACATTTTGGTGTATTTTCATCTAGATGTACAACTAAAGAAAAGCATTGCCAGTTAAGCTATGACAGTGCATATTATCATGTAGAAGATGAATTGGTAAGGTTTATTCATCTAAGCTCAAATGGCGTCTGGTCTACAGAAAGAATTAGGAATGCTAAATTTCTTTTCTGAGCTATTTTATAAATTTTGACTTTTGACTATGCACAACTTTGTATAATGAGGGTAAAATTTTACTTGCTATAATAAAATATTTTCTGGCTGAGTGTGGTAGCTCATGCCTGTAATCCCAGAACTTGAGAGGCTAAGGTGGGAGGATTGCTTGAGTCCAGTGGTTTGAGACCAGTCTGGGCAGCATAGCAAGACTGTGTCTCTACAAAAAATACAAAAATTAGCCAGGCATGGTGGCATGCGTCTATAGTCCCAACTATTCAGGAGGCTGAGGTAGGAGGATCACTTGAGCCTGGAAGGTTGAGTCTGCAGTTAGCTGAGCTCGTGCCATTTCACTCCAGTCTAGGTGACAGAGTGAGACCCTGTCTCAAAAAAAATTAAAAAAAAAATGTTTTTCAAACATTTGACTATTTTATTTTGAGACAGCTCTGTTGTACAGCTGGAGTGCAGTGGTACAATCTTGGCTCACTGAAACCTCTGCCTCCTGGATTCAACCTGGGATTACAGGCCTGTGTCACCACACTCTGCTAATTTTTGTATTTTTAGTAGAGACAGGGTTTTGCCACATTGCCCAGGCTGGTCTTGAACTCCTGGCCTCAAGTGATCTGCCTACCTTGGCCTCCAAAAGTGCTGGGATTACAGGTGTGAGCCACCATTCCTGGACAACATTTTGATAATTTTATATAGCATATGTAGCTTATATAGCATATCTACTTTGAAAAATTTTACTCTCCCAGGGATGAAAGGGCTGAAGAGACCCATTAAAGTCATTAAGTCAACTCCCTGCCTTTAAGCAACCTGAGAACCCATTCTATTTTTGTTTTTATTTTCTTATTTATTTAAATTTTAACTTTCATTTTAGATTCAGGGGTACATGTGCAGGATTGTTACATGTGTATACTGCGTGATGCTGTGGTTTGGGGTATGATTGATCTCATAACCCAGGTAGTGAGCACAATACCCAATGGGTAGTTTTTCAACCCTTCCTACTCCTGCTGTAATAGTCCCTAGTGTCTGTTGTTCCTCTCTTTATGTCCATATGTATCCGGTGTTTAGCTCCCACTTGTAAGTGAGAACATGCAGTATTTGGCTTTATGTTTCTGTGTTAATTCACTTAAGATAATGGATTCCAGCTGCACCCATGTTGCCGCAGAGGACATGATTTCATTCTTTTTTTATGGCTGCATAGTATTCCATGGTATATATGTACCACATTTTCTTTATCCAGTCCATCATTGGTAGGCATCTAGGTTGATTCCATATCTTTGCTATTGTGAATACTGCTGTAATGAATATACAAGTGCATGAGTCTTTTGGTAGAACAATTTCTTTTCCTTTGGGTATATACCCAGGAATGGGATTGCCAGGTCGAATGGTAGTTCAATTTTTAGTTAATTGAGAAATCTCCAAACTGCTTTCCACAGTGGCTGGACTAATTTATATTCCCACCAACAGTATATAAGCATTCCCTTTTCTCCACAGCCTGCCAACATCTGTTATTTTCTTATCTTCTTCCTTCTTCTTCTTCTTTTTTTTTTTTTTTTTGAGATGGAGTAGTGTTCTGTCACCCAGGCTGGAGTGCAGTGGCGTGATCTTGGTTCACTCTAACCTCCAGACCTCCTGGGTTCAAGCGATTCTCCTGCCTCAGCCTCCTGAGTAACTGGGACTACAGGTCACCACACCTGGCTAATTTTCGTATTTTTAGTAGAGACAGGGTTTCACCATGTTGGTCAGGGGGGTAGCAAACTCTGGACCTCAGGTGATCCACCCACCTTGGCCTCCCAAAGTGGTGAGTTTACAGGTGTGAGCCGCCACACCTGGCCATTTTTGTCTTTTATAAAAAAATATTTTCTTGATGGATATTGAGTTTTAGTGGTAAAGTACAACAGAAGGGAACCAGTTCCCAGTTTTTAAATATCAAACTTACATATAGCTAGCTGGAATTTAATATTCAATACCTTACCTGGACATATTGCCCTTCTAAGTATCTACATTTTCTGTGTTGATGAAGGGGATCACTATTATAAATGATTTTTTAAACCCCAAAACTTGTTATTTACTGCCACTAACTTCTCAGTACTGCTTAATGGAATATTTTCCAACAGTTCGCCACCTAAAGTTAGTTTTATGTACTATTAATTATTATCTTTATGTTATAATTTTAAAATTGTAAGAGAATTTTTGCTTCTCGCCCATCCTTAATCAGCCCAGTTTTTATGTTACTGTCTTTCCTAGTGTTAGGGACTTTTACTTGAAGAAGTAGCTATTGCAGCACTATTCACAATAACAAAGACATGGAATCAACCCAAATGCCCATCAATGATAGACTGGATAAAGAAGATGTGGTACAAATAAACCATGGAATACTATGCAGCCATAAAAAGGAATGAGATCATGTCCTTTACAGGGACATGGATGATGCTGGAGGCCATTATCCTTAGCAAACTAACACAGAAACAGAAAACAAAATACTGCATGTTCTCACTTGTAAGTGGGAGCCAAATTATGAGAACACATGGACACACAGAGGAGAACAACACACACTGGGCCTTTCAGAGGGTGGAAGACAGGAGAGGATCAGGAAAAACAACTAATTGATACTAAGCTTAATACTTGGGTGATGAAATAGTTTGTACAACAAACCCCCATGACATAAGTTTACCTATGTAACAAACCTGCACTTGTACCCCTAAACTTAAAATTAAAGTTTTAAAAAAGGCCAGGTGAGGTGGCTCGTGACTGTAATCCCAGCACTTTGGGAAGCTGAGGTGGGCAGATCACTTGAGGTCAGGAGTTTGAGACCAGCCTGAGCAACATGGTGAAACCCCGTCTCTACTTAAAATACAAAATTAGCTGGGTGTGGTGGCAGGTGCCTGTAGTCTCAGTTACTTGGGAGGCTGAGGCAAGGAGAACTGCTTGAGCCTGGTGGGTGGAGGAGGTTGCAATGAGCTGAGATCGTGCACCAAGAAGAAGTAGGTGTGATAAAGGACGTGTTTGCCAAGGGAAGGCTGTAAGGAGGAGGGACAATTTTAGTTTGTTTGCTGAGAACTCGCTACCCTCAGAATTCTAAGTATTTTGTTTCAGGGTCAGGAAATAGGTTAGGTGACAGCTAAACCTTAAAATCACACATTTAATTTATGACCTAGCAAATTTCCTTGATGATCAGCGATTTCTTTTTTTTTTTTTTTTTTTTTTTTTTTTTTCTGAGGCAGAGTCTCGCTGTGTCACTCAGGCTGGAGCGCAGTGGTGCGATCTTGGCTCACTGCAGCCTCCACCTCCCAGGTCCAAGCGATTCTCCTGCCTCAGCCCCCCGAATAGCTGAGATTACAGGCACACCCCCACCATGCCCGACTAATTTTTGTATTTTTAGTGGAGACGGGGTTTTGCCATGTTGGCCAAGCTGATCTCGAACTCCTGACCTCAGGTGATTCACTGCCTCGGCCTCCCAAAGAGCTGGGATTACAGGCGTGAGTCACCAGGCCCAGGCCCGGCAATTGGTTTTATATTTATTGTTTTTGTAACACAAATGTCTTTTTGGTTCAGGTATAAAGTACGTAAACCAATACATTTTAGTGGAAACATGAGGCAACTGAAATTTCTTGCTCAAAATTGACATTATATTTTGTAGCTATGTATAAATGTCAAATTATTTTGCTGAAGACAATGCAATAGAAAGGAATTTAATGCTTTATTAGTTTGCACTTTGAAACACATATGTAGGAATTTGTGAGCACAGGGATATGCATGCTATTGTAAAGATGCATATAACAAAGTATCCAAAGTGAGGAACAGAATTAAATCATGAATAATTTACAGATGAAAATAATTTATTCAGTCCTGGTCTTCAGAAAGAGGGAGTAATGTTTAGTAAAGCCTAAATATTTTTGGAAGTTCTAAAGGAAGGGCTCACTAAAATAATAAAAAGCTAATACTTTTTTTGGTAAGGTATGGGTTAAAAACAAAATTTGAAAGCTAGAGTAGATACCATTTTATCTAATAGTTCTAATGTCCAAATCATCTTTTACAGTTAGAAATAAGGAATACTTTATTTGTACTGGTGGATCATTTGATTAGAAAGAAGTCTTTTAGCTTTATTTTTGTATTTATTATTTTGCTATTATTTGGGTCTGTTTTGGCAAAACTTGGAAGAAGCCTTCAGAAAAGTTAACGTGTAAGAGTACTGGGCTGAGCCTTGCTCATCTTTTGGGTCTTTCTGCCAATGAATGAAGAAGAAGAGAACCTTTAAGACTGAGTCCCTTCATGGACAAGTGCCCAGTGGGAGATTGTTGCAGGGAAAGACTGTAACATAGGTTTTGTTTTCTGAGACAAAGTCTCATCTCATTCTGTCCCTGTGGCCCAGGCTGGAGTGCAGGTAGTATTGGCTCACCACAACCTCTGCTGCCCAGGTTCAAGAGAGTCTCCTGCCTCAGCCTCCCGAGTAGCTGGGATTACAGGCGCCTGCCACTATGCCCAGCTAATTTTTTGTATTTTTAGTAGAGATGGGTTTCACCATGTTGACCAAGCTGCCCTTGAACTCCTGACCTCAAGTGACCTGCCTGTCCAGGCCCCCCCAAAGTACTGGGATTACAGACGTAAGCCACCATGCCTGGCCGATTGTAACATAGATTCTTGATGCTTAAGAGGATAATATGGGAAAAAACAGAAGGTGATACTGTTAATTCTATTTATAGTAGTAAATGAGTAAATCTTTCTCCTTTTCACAAGCCCTAGTGATTCTGTGTTCTAAACATTTTGCTTTTTTGTTTTGGTCTGTCTCTGCAGTGATTCTTGATTTTACTTTGTAAATGTTTTTGTTGTCATATGTTCATTTGCACATAATTTGAGTTATTTAAAATTTTCTGGTCACCCCAAATGAAATAAAACGTTGGCCAGTAGTTAGGAGATAGTGGTGGCGAATAACTGCAAAGGTAGTTTAGTGGACTGCATAAAAATTACCAAAACATCATTAAGGAAGTCCCATCAGGGGAGCAGTATGAGAGTGAAGGGCAGACAATGATGTCTCCTGGTGGATGTGGGAACAGAGAGGGATGAGAAGACAGTCTTATTAGATAGTCCAGAGACACCTCAGGTGGTTAGGCTCGCATTAAACAGTGAACATGAGGCAGGCATGTCTGATAATGACAGGAAGTCAAGAAAACTTTTCAGGGGATTGGGAAGCTTGGCTGATAACAGATGATGAGAGGAGTGGGAGGAGTGGCAAGTGGTGGTGGAGTGAAGCAGTTTTTTTCCTTTATAGGTGTATAGGACATGGATACATTGGCTAAGAAGTCCAAAATCCATGAGGTTATTTGTTGACTGGGGTGTGTGTGCATGCGAGAGAGAGATCACATCATATTGTTAACAGCTGCAATAATGGCCTATTTTATGGCAGGCACTGTGCTTTTCACTCATTATCCTGTTTGGTCCTTGTAAGAGTTCTATGAGGTAAATACTGTTATACCCATTTTATAGAGAAGAAAACAGGCTTAAGGTGATTAAGTAATGTGCCCAAACTGAAACAGCTAGTAAATGGTGGTGGTAGGATTTGAACCTTTGTTTTTGATCATTAGGCTATAGTGCAAGCAAGTACTATAGCACTATTTATCAATAAGATATGGCCTCTTCTGAGAAGGCTTCTGTAACCATCCTCCCCTCCCTTAGTTTGGATTATATGTTTCTCTTTTGTGTTCACAGCACCTTTTAAAATTCTATTCCTTAACAATTTTATACATAGTTTGTACATATTATCTGTTCCATAATATTCCAAGCCTCTCAAGGGCACTTTCCTTGTCTTATCTAGTGCCCAAATGTCAAACATTTTCATATCTCCAGCATGTAGCATAGTGCCTGTCACATATGCACTCAATAAATGTTTATTGATATGTGATAGATTGATAGTGGAATGTTATCTTTAAGAAATTTTTCATTGTATCATTGTAGACACTGATGAGTAGTTTTTCTGGATAACCACATGAAAACCAGGGGACTGATGAATTAGATAATACTTAGATTCAAAGTATCATTTTTATAAATGTATGCTGATTGCCACAGGGTCAGTATTGTGAAGTAAGTATCTGATTTCAGTTAAAGTAAATAAGGATTACTAGCTTAGGCTAAAGTAAAGTTTTATGGTTAAAAAGCAATATTAAAAATACATACATTGGGCTAGCTGCAGTGGCTTATGCCTGTAATCCCAGCACTTTGGGAGGCCGAGGTGGCCAGATCACCTGAGGTCGGGAGTTTGAGACCAGGCTGACCAACATGGAGAAACTCTGTCTCTACTAAAAATACAAAATTAGCTGGGCATGGTGGCACATGCCTGTAATCCCAGCTACTCAGGAGGCTGAGGCAGGAGAATCGCTTGAGCCAAGGACTCAGAGGTTGTGGTGAGCCGAGATCGCGCCATTGCACTCCAGCCTGAGCAACAAGAGCAAAACTCCGTCTCAAAAAACAAACACACAAAAAACATATATTATCTTTTAGCATTTTTCTGCTTATATTACACTTGATACATTATTTAAAACTGATGAACAAGGAATCTTTCAGCCTGCTTTTAATTGGACCTAAGGAAAAGTGCAATTGTGTACCACAGCAAAAAGCAAAATACCTGAGAGGAAGCTAATTGAAATTTGTAATATTGTTTATCTGTGTTTTTAACATAGTATATAGCTTATATAGCTGACGTTTAAAGTATTCTGAACAATTTGCATCTAGATAATAGAAAGGTTTATTTCAAAGGTCTTGATTACTGAATATTTTGTTATATATAAATATATATTTTATATATATATATATGCACACACACACACACAAACACACACGATGTCCCTCTTAGAAATTAAAATCTCTAAAACATTTCTGTGTAGAGGCACTTCTTTATTCATAAGTTTGGTAAATTCAGTAGTCAGGTATGCAAAACCCTGGTCACTAAAATATATATGATTTCAAAACAATCTTATATACATTTTTTAATTTTTAAAATTATTATTATTTCAATTTTTAAATTTTTATTTCTTTTCCAAGATGGAGTCTTGTTCTGTTGCCTAGGCTGGAGTGCAGTGGTGGTTTCTTGGCTCACTGCGACCTCTGCCTTCTGGGTTTAGGTGATTCTCCTGCCTTAGCCTTCCGAATAGCTGGGATTACAGGCACACACTACTGCGCCTGGCTAATTTTGAATTTTTAGTAGAGACAGGGTTTCTCCATGTTGGACAGGCTGGTCTCGAACTCCTGACCTCGTCATCTGCCCTCCTTGGTCTCCCAAAGTGCTGAGATTACAGGCGTGAACCACCATGCCTGGCCTAAAATTATTTTTTAAAATAATGAAATAATTAGGTAAAATAATCAGATCTTGGTGTGTAATTGAATATGGATATAGAGGAAGGGTGTTAATTGAATGTTAGAGGTAAGAGGAATCAAGGATGACACTGGTTGGCCTAGGCAACTTGCTAAATGGTGGAGTTCCTCACTGAGATGTGGAACATGGGGAAGGAGGATGATGATGAATTTCAGTTTTGTATTTTTAAAATTTTGAAACAATACAAAATGTACAGAAAATTTGCAGGTACAGTACAGAAGACTTTTTTTCCTGGACCATTTGAAAGTAAGTTGCCAGTATGATGCCTCACTGCCAGTAAAGACTATGCCTTCACAGCCATAGTACAACCATGGAAATCAAGTCATTAACGTTAGACATTACTACCATGTAATACTCAAATCCCAATCAAGTTTTGTCTGTTGTCTCAATACTCTCCTTTAGGGCAAAAGGATCCAGGTTAGAATCACCTGTTACATATAGTTTTCAGGCCTTTTTAGTCTCCCTCTGTTGGGAGCAGCAATATAACCCTTTCCTGGTCTTTAATGATCTTGACCCTTTTGAAGACCAGATATTTTGTAGATTGTACCTCTGTGTACAATTCAACCTGTTTTTTTTTTTTTTTTTTTTTTCAGCCATGGTTCTGGGTGAGAATTAAGCCTTACCACCCTTAGAAATCTGTATTAGTGAGTTCTCCAGAAAAAACGGAATTAATTTATTTATTAAAAAATAACAAATAAATGGCTCATGACGTTATGGAGGCTGAGAAGTCCCATGATCTGCTGTCTGCAAACTGGAAATCCAGGAAGCTTGTGGTGTAATTTAGTATTAGGTTGGTGCAAAACTAATTAGTAAAACTAATTTACTTTTAATTAAAAGTAATGGCAAAAATCGAAATTAGTTTTGCACCAACCTAATACAAGTCTGAGTTCAGAACAAGTCTTAAGATTCAGGAGTGCTAAGGAGAGAAATAGATCCACATACCAGTGCGAACAATCAGAAAGCAGATTGAAACATCCTCCATCTTTTTGTTCTCTTCAGGCCCTCAGGGGATTACATAATGCCCACCTACACTGGGGATGCCCATCTGCTTTACTCAGTCCACCAATCCAAATGCCAGTCTCTTCCAGAAACACCCTCACAGATATAACCAGATAACCTTTAGCTAGATATCTGGGCATCCTGGGGCCCAGTCAAGTTGACAGACACAGTTAACTACCACAGCATGTATTGGATGAAATAATTAAGTTTGAAAAATACATTTAGGATGGCATTAATTATATGCCATTCTTGAGAGAGTTGAGCAAATGGTCACTATGTGCTGGGGTTCAGCTGAAAAAGTCTGAATGATTCGATTTTGATAGGAACACTTCAAAAGTGATGCTGTTTTCTCCTCACTGATTCCTATCAGATAATGTACAATTTTGGTTTGTCCCATTACTAATGATCATTTGAATAAGGATGTGTCTGTCCGAATTCTCAACTACTTGGTTCCCCACCCTGACCTTAGGGAATTTGTAAGTATTTTGTATGGTAGTTTTTTGAAACTTTGCAAGTATCCCATTTCTTATCAAACTTTCTATTTGTTTGTTTATTTATATGACCATTGATTAATATGAGCCTTAATTTATTATTTATCTTGATCTTCAAATTGTGCCCAATTTAGCTAGTAGAAATCCCTTCAAAGTAGCTTATGACATATCTCCATCATATTTCAACTACCTTCTTTTTTTCTGGCACATGAAACAAGCTCATCTTATACTTCTCTTGTACTTCTTGTACTTAACAAGCTCATCTTGTAATTCCCCTGCCTAGCCCTGGAATCAGCCATTTCTCCAAGTTAGCCCTGAGTCTTTGAAGGAGCACTAGGTATACACCTTGCTTTGAGAGTGTGGTACTTTCAGGCTGTCCCCAGTGGAGAGAGCTATCATATATATATATGTACATATGGATGTATAGACACACAGTTGAAAATTGCATCTATATTTCTGTCTGTCTCTCTGTCTCTATCTGTAAAACCATGAGTGTATAGTGATACCATAAATTCTAATCTGACACCTCAGGGTTTGTTCTAATTTTCTCCCTTTCCATATAGGTAACCTTTTTGACACTGAGAAACCAGGCTTCTACTGGCCTTGTCATATTGACTTATTTGATCAATCCCCCCTGCATGTGATCAATCTCCTGTTTCCACTGTCATCCTCCCTTGAATGTGGATGCCCTCTTTCCCTACCTAGGCTCTGCCACCCTGTTTCACACTGCCCCTCTAGTGGATGTGTCCTCACCCTATGCAGGCTGGACCTCTCCATGCCGGACTGGCCTTTGTGTGGTGCCTTCTGAACCTTGTATCAGGTGGGCTTTGCTTACACACTGCTCCCACTCCCCCTTTTCCTGTGCCCCAGTGTTGTAGGAAAAATATTGGTTCTTGTCACACAACCAGGAAAGGTTAAGCTCCCAGACACACAGAAGGGTGAGGAATGGAATTCACTGGGTCCTGCCAACAGGCTCTCCACCTCACTGATTGAATCCCAGGTTACCACCCAGGAACAGGAGAGACCAGACTCCTTGTCCTAAGGATCAACTCCATCCTCCCAGTGCACGGGCCAGTCAGAGAGTCTCTGGTGTTATGGGGTGGCGGGCGGGGGGCGGGGAGTGCTCCCAGAGCTCCCAAGATGGTGGCGGGCCACTTCCAAGATGGTGGCAAGCCTCATGTTCTCTGACCTGGGGTTCTTGACCTCACGGTTTCCAAGGAATGGAATCTTGGTCTATGCAGTGAGTGTTATAGCTCTATTAGAAACCGTGGGTCACTTAAGAGAACCATGGAACCCAGTGACTAGTGTTCAGCTCTATTAGGATGAACTCAGGCACTTAGCTGTGCAGGAACAAAGGCAAGCCTTTAGCCTGATGGGGAGTGGCAGTGGGGGCCTCGCTGGATCAGGAGCACAGCGGACACCCTGCTGGATCTGGAGGGATGGAAGTCAGCGGCGGGTCTGCGACGGAGTCAAACAGCAGTGGTGGACGGTGAGTGAAAGCTCAACTCGAGCTGTAACAAAACATGGACCAGAAGAGTGTAGTTGCAAGATTTAATGGAGTGAAATCGAGTGAAAACAGAGCTCCCATATAAGGGAGGGGACCCAAAGGGGATTGCCCTAGCCGGCTCGAATGCCTGGGTTTATATCCTGATCCTGTCTCTGCCGCTGTGCTCTTAGGCAATAGATGATTGGCTATTTATTTACCTCCTGTTTTGCCTAATTAGCATTTTAGTGAGCTCTCTGACTGGTTGGGTGTGGGCTATGCTGCAAGCCCCGTGTTTAAAGGTGGATGCAGCCACCTTCTCAGCTAGACTTAGTGATTCTTAGTCAGCCTAGGAAATCCAGCTAGTCCTGTCTCTCACTGGGACTGGCAGTCCAGTTTTTCAACCTCAGACTGTTTTAGTCTTGAAGGTGAGATTTTGCCGGGGGACCCTTGGCTGCCTCCTTGTCTCTATCACCATCCTTTACATGCTGAGTAGATACTACTGTAATTTAGTAGAGAATGAGAAAAAAATAATAAAGCAGTAGCTAAAAGGAGACTCTTTCAGGAGTTTTTGATGAAAAAGGATGGCATTCATCATATTTACCTGTAATTGCCTTGGAGCCAATCTAGACAGTGAGGTTAAAGATATAGAAGAGATAGAATAATTGATAAAGCCACTTCTCTCAGAAGGAAGAAAGGGATAGGGTCTGGTGCACAATTCTGAGGATTAGTCTTAAGTGCAAGAGAAGACCGCATTCCCACTTAAATTCAGAGTGGGAGAGAAGAATGGCTTGAATACAACTTGGTTTGAGAGTCTTCTGGCTGCAAGAAAAGTGAATTTCCATCCTATGGCTTTTACTTACTTTGTGCAAACATTGCTGAAAAGGAGTGATCTAGTTGGAGATAAAGGAGATTGAAGAGAATTCTGAAAATCCTGTGGAGAATGAGAAGTGAAATGAGCAGGAAACCAGAAAGGCTTCTGATCACTATGGAAAACCTAACTGAGAATAGAAACTGAAAATGAATTGAGACACCAACCCTAATGACTGTCAGGTTTTCTCCAGCAGCCCCCAGGGCTGGGAGTGGATATGTCAGTTTTTTTTTTTTTTTATTAGGCAAACAATTAAGTAGAAAGACCAAGGACAAGTGAGTTGAGGATATTGACTAGAGAGAGCTTAAATGGAAGGAAATGGTTGTTGAAATGTTGAACAGTTCTGTAAACTATTAGGAAAGTAAAGAGATAGAATCTGGAAGAAGGACAGTAGATGGGTCATGTCCTATCCCAAAGGTTTTTGTGTGATTTGGTCTTAAACAATCAGAAACCAACTCTAACTTAAGAGTGAAGTGGAGGATGGAAAGTGGAATTTGTTATAAATATATCAGGTAGCTCACAGATTTAAAACTCAGTCTGAAGAAAAAATCATGCTTCAGAGGTATAGAAACTATTGCAGCTTTTGTATCCAAGGTTTTGAAAGTAATGGACACCTTCAGTATCACTACTGGGAAAAATTAGTTCTACTATTTGTACATTCTTATTACTGCTTAGGGTTCAAATACTGAGAAGAAAGGTTACAGTTGAAGTGGTCTTGCTTAGATTTTGTGCCCACCCTCGTGGGCAGGAGATTGACTATTCTATCAAGACTATATGAAACTGGCTGGGTGCAGTGGCTTACGCCTGTTATCTCAGCACTTTGGGAGACCGAGGTGGGTGGATCACTGGGGTCAGGAGTTCAAGACCAGCCTGGCCAACGTGGTGAAACCCCATCTCTACTAAAAAAATACAAAAATTAGCTGGTCTTAGTGGTGCACACCTGTAATCCCAGCCACTCGGAGGCTGAGGCATGAGAATCACTTGAACCTGGGAGGTGGAGGTAGCAGTGAGCTGAGATCATGCCACTGCATTCCAGTCTGGGTGACAGGGTGAGGCTCCATCTCAAAAACAAAAACAAAAACAAAACAAAAAAACCCAAAAAAGAGTATATGAAATGGAGTTTGGGAAGTTCCTCAAAGGAAAACAGAGATGCTGTTTACAGAAGAAGGAGAATGGAAGCACCACTGGCAAAACCAACAGATGCTCAGCATTTGTAGATTTTGTGTGTGGGTACTGAGCTTGTGCAAATTAAAGCATGAGTTGCTATGAAGAGAGAGACATTGAATAAAATGCTAATTCTTTTTGAAGTTTAATTTTTCTGAATTACAGAATAATACATATAGGTTGTAAAAATAATTTATCCACCTTCTCTGATCTTCAATTAATATGGATTAATGACCAAAATATTGTTATATATGATAGCAAAGGGCAGAAGTAGGCAGGAAGTGATAGATTAATTTGAAAATCACTGTCTGAACATTTTCTATGGTCTAGATTATGTCGTGTACACGGTGGATATGAAATGCGAGTTTGTTCTCTTGCTCATAAGTAAAAGTATGAAACGGTGCTTTGAAAACTAAGCTCATATACACAGCCAAGGTTTATAGTACTAAAAATGTCTCCTTTTGGGAAAGATATAGATATGTTTGTGTCTTCAACTTATGTAATGCAATCAAATATGAATATAGTTTTAAACTTATTTTGAAATATGCTTTCATAAGCCCTATATTTCACTTCGGTTTTTTTGTTGTTTTTTTTTCCGTTGTCTACTATTATGAAGACTGCACCCCTCCCAGCCTGCTTTAGAAAGTCAACATGTTAGTATAACCAGTATTATTGAGTACATTCTACTTAGTAGATAGTAATACAATAATGTTTGTTTTTCCTCCAATCACAATTCCCAATAGCACTTTGTAGAGAGTCTCCCAAGACAGTTTCTTGGTCACATTCCACAACTTTCTCATCGTTTTTAGTTATTAAAAACACAAAGCAAAGCCAAACTAATTTCACTCCAGTGTAAAAATTCAATCTTAAGTCTGATTCAAATATAATCTCCTCAGCTCCCTTTATTAGTATCTGATGAGTACCTCTCCCTTTGTCAGGGAGGAGGAATATTAGAGATGGTGGGGTTGCTTTTTGGAGATGAGGCAGTGTCCTTCCCCTCAAGACTTCACATGATTTTATTGCTGTTGGTGGTCTCCTTATAAGTTGGTGCAATTTTTAGGATTGTTTAGCTTCATCTTGGTTCACTGTATCACTGAGGATGCCTGCAGAGAGAGGGGCCCATGTCGCCTTTTAGTTTTGCCTTTGGTGTGCGTCGTAACTCCATTAAGCAGCAGCTGTTAGTTAATCCCAGGGCTTCAGCTTTTCTCCTCCCTTCTTTTTTTTTTTTTTTTTTGAGATGGAGTCTTGCCCTGCCACCCAGGCTGGAGTGCAATGGCACAATCTTGGCTCACTGCAACCTCCGCCTCCCGGGTTCAAAAGATTCTCCTGCCTCAGCCTCTGGAGTAGCTGGGATTCCAGGCACACCCTACCATGCCCAGCTAATTTATTATTTTTTTTTTGTATTTTTGTTAGAGATAGGGTTTCATCATGTTGGCCAGGCTGGTCTCGAACTCCTGACCTCGTGATCTGCCCACCTTTGCCTCCCAAAATGCTGGGATTATAGGCGTGAGCCTCTGCGCCTGGTCTTTTCTTACCTTCTTTATATTCCTTCAAATTGAGTCAAACTTGAAAGTCATCCTCTGCACCCGTTGGTAAATGAATGTTTTAGTCAGTTTGGACAGCTATAACAGAAAACCATAGACTGAGCGGCTTAAACAACAAATGTTTATTTCTCACAGTTGTGAAGGCTGGAATTCTAAGATCAGGGTGTCTGCAGATCCCGTGTGTGGTGGGAGTAGTTTTTGTGGTTTGCACATGGTCATCTTTTTGCTGTGTCTTTAGATGTTGGACATCAGAGAGGACAAGCTCATGTCTCTTCTAATGAGGGTACTAATCCCATTCATGAGGACTCTACTCTCATGACTTAATTACCTCCCCAAAGCTCTACCTCCTAGTACCATCATATTGGGGATTAGGATTTCAGCATGTCAATTTTTGGGGATGGGGGACAGAAACATTCAGTCTATAAAAATAAGGAAACCTAGAATGGGATGGATGTTTTCTCCACCTTCTTTTAAAATGCCTCACAATATGGTCTTTTTAAAAAATTCCACTTTTCTGGGATTTGTCTGCAAGTCTTCCTTCTTCAAAATCTTCAGGAAAGAATCAGGTGCCGATTCTTGATGTTCAGATATGCTTCCAAATTCCAAAAGACACATGTCAGTTTCTCCCACAGACTCGCTCACTTGGCTTAGTGAACTTTGAAGGCAGGCTTGGGGCGAGTCTCTAGGTTCCCAACTCTGTAAGTATTCATCTAGGTAGTAGCTGTCAATCTTTCCTCTGTGCAAGCACTCCCACTCTGTATTCCTTTGAAACTTCCTCTTCACTTGACTTCTAGTGGGTTGAGGGGAAATATTTTCCTGCTCACTCACTCAGGGCTGAAATGTTGATTGGGAATAGCAGAGGTGGTTCCTTTGCATCTGAATAAGCCCTCAGAGAGGTTTCTGGCCCAGTGGTTAGAGAGACCTTTAACAGCCTAGAATCTTTGTGACTTTTTGTCATCATTTTTTCAGTTATAATAACAATTCCAAGACAACAGAAAAAAATCCCTTTTAACAGTTTATTATTTATTTAATTTAATTTAATTTTTTGAGATGAAGTCTTGCTCTGTTGCCCATGCTGGAGTGCAGTGGTGCAATCTCTTCTCACTGCAACCTCTGCTTCCCAGATTCAAGTGATTCTCATGCCTCAGCCTCCCCAGTAGCTAGGATTACAGGTACGTGCCACCACACCAGACTAATTTTTGTATTTTTAGTAGAGATGGGGTTTCACCATATTGGCCAGACTGGTCTTAAATTCCTGACCTCAAGTGATCTGCTCGCCTTGGCCTCCTGAAGTGCTGCGATTACAGGCGTGAGCCACCATGCCTGGTAAAACTAAATTAAATGATATCCATTCTTATTTGATACTGTGGTCTATAATGAAAAGCAAAAAAGAAAACTCTAACCCACAGGATATGGTAAACCAGATCCTTTCAATGCTTAAGATTTTTAAGTTAGGAAACTTTAAAGTAGCATTAACTTTTCAAGGTCCCCAAAAGTACTATTAATAAATAATATTATAGTTGTTTTGTTTTACATTCTGTCAGAACATAGTAGATATAACATGGGTGTGAGTGAGGGAGAGAGGTTAAGCCTATCATGAAATCATTGGTCAAGAACATAACTCAGTACAATGTTTAATGATTTTTATTAGAAGGCCTTTATATATAAGCAGATTTGGGATTAATTTAAAAAAAACAGATTTCCTTTTAAAACTTTTGATAGGCATTTTTTTAATTTAAGTTAATGCTAAAATGTATTTGTTAATCTTAAGCCTCATAGTTCCCTTAAAGAGGTTTGAGTAAAGAAGTATTTTAGGTTATGGCTTAAATATGAAAATGACTTTAAGCATACCCAATGGCTAACAAATATAACGATTATCATTCCCGGTGCAGTACTGTCTTCAAACTTTCTCAGCTGAATTTTTTCTGAGTGACATTTTTGCTATCCATATCCTTCTTAAGAACTCAATAATGGACTAGGTTAATTAGAGATAGGTAATCTTACCTAGTGTTAATCATCCTTCTGTCGGAATAAATTAACCTTTTTAGCTCCTATTTTGTAGAATTCCCAGCCTCCACAGACAATGTTCTCGAGGCATTAGATAGCCTTATAAAATTTTAAACTCATTTGAACTTGGAAATACCCATTACTAATAGAATCATTAAACTTAATAATCATACAGATTTACTCAGATCATTGAAGATAAGCCTAATTTAGGCACCTTGCAGACTTGCTGCTTCTTCATTGTGTGATTTGGAGAAATTCGTTATCATCTGAGTCCTCATTTCTTGACTGATAGAATGGGGATAATTATATCCACCTCAAATTATGGAAATCAAATGTGACAAAGCCTATAGAAGGTTCTGAAATGCATTGCTAAAATGTTTAGGATCATTATTATTAGTATTGTTTTGAAGTATCAAGTCAGAAGACTTCACTTTCTACTGTTGATGTCAATCGATCTCTAATATACTGCGATCCTTTCCCCGGGCTCTTTTGTATTATTTTAAAATTAAATTAAATTATTAAAAAATAGAGATGAAGTCTCACTATGTTGCCCACGCTGGTCTCGAACTCCTAGGCTCAAATGATCCTCCTTGGCTTCCCAAAGTGCCAGGATTACAGGTGTGAGCCACTGTGCTTGGCCTCTTCTGTATTTTTGACAGTGAGAAAAATAAAGGTATAAGATTGTGTGAGATTGTATTCTGACCATCTCTGGTTCCCACAGTTCTTTGGTACATGTGTGGCCCATGGAGCAGATTAGTCAACCCATAGTGGAGATTTATGACACCTCATGGCAAATAAAATTAAAAACTAGCATGCATTGAAATAAAATTATTAACTGTAAATATAAACTTGTTTGCTTTTATAAGATGAAATGATACAGTAGATTTCATCAGAGGTAATTTGGGAAATATTAAAACATTTGGCTTTAATTAGAAAGGCAGGAAAATACATCAAACTGGATTCCATTTGGGCAGCGTTTGTTTATCCTTCTCATCTTGAGTTTGAGCCAAAAATCCTCAGCTTTGTCTAGTTCTTAAATGTTTCTCCAAATTTGGGCAGTGCCTTTGGCCTATTTAGAGACAGATGCAGCTTAGCTCAGCATTAGTTAAGAGGGATGGTGGTACATGCAGATCAGGACTCACCAAAATGAAAAGCAGGAGAGGGTCCTAGGGTGGATAAAACTGTGTGTGTGGATAGAGGGGTACCACTTATGAGTAAATGAGTGCTTCATTGAGGTGGAACAAATCTCATTCATCAGAGTTTCTCTTTGGCAAAGATTGTATGTATTGTATTTAGAAAAAAAAATTAATAAACTGCTTGTGGGTAGTTCTCCTTTACCCCCCAACCTATCCCCAACCAATAAGGACAAATTGCCTTTCAGTTAGGAGCCTGTGTTTTGTTCATTTCCTTAAAGATTGATAAATAGGTTTGGAGGTAAAATTTGGCACAGGGCTGTGTTGCTGGATATTTATGAGGAGAATGGAGTGTGAGATTCTGGGGGAATACTGAGAAAAGAAATGAGGGCCAGCTTGCTGGATCATTTACGTGGGGAGGAATGGGAAGTAGCTGCTTAGTTAAAGGAAAGAATTTGGGAAACAAAAATGTCTAACGAGAGATTTTCAAAATTAATATTGTGAATAGATGATAGAGACCCATATTTTAACAAAAGTATAAAAATGTGGTCCAGAAAGTCTCCTTACCATCCTGGGGCCTCACTGCTCTCACTTGTCCATCCACTAAGTAACCACTGGTACTGTTTTCTTATGTACTTTTCTAGAATTTCTTTATGCAAATATAAGCAAACATGCATATTGCTTTTTATTTTTCTGTGCCTTTTTGACAATTTAGCGTATTGTATATACTGTTCTGTACCTTAAATGTTTTCACTATGCTATATATTTTGGACACCTTTCCTATGACTAAATAGAGTTTTCTAATTCTTTTTCATCACCCCACTCTATTCCATTTTATCAATGTATCATAATTTAAACTATTTATGAACTTTTTTCCTGATTATTTGCATTTGCAACAATATTTAAATGGGTAATGTTATACAGATCTAATTTTTCATTAGTGCATGCATACCCATAGGGTAAATTCCCAGTAGTGGTATTGTTGATCAAGGACATATGCTATTATAGTATTAATAAACGTTTCCCTCCTAAGGAATTCTGATTTATATCCTCAAAATAAATAAATGAGTGTTGGGTTGGGTGCTGGAACTCATGTCTATGATCCCAGCACTTTGGCAGGAGGATTTCTTCAGCCCAGGAGTTTGAGACCAGACTGGGCAACACAGCAAGTTTTTAAATAATTTAAAAAAATTAGCCAGACATGGGGGTGTACACCTAGAATTCCATTTCTCTGGAAGGCTGAGGTGGGAGGAGCCCTTAAACTCAGGAGTTTGAGGCTTCGGTGAGCTATGATCACTGGAGTGCCACTGCACTCCAGCCTGGTTGACAGAGAGCTACCATATCTAAAAAAAAAAAAAAAAAAAAAGGGTCTATTTGCCCACGGCTTTGCCAATAAGTGTATTGTTAAACTTTTACGTTTCCACAAATCTGATAGGTGACAAATGATATCTTAATTTTTAGTTTTTTAAGTTTAATATTAAAAAATGTTGAAGCTACTTCAAAGGTATCCAAAAGTTGCAAGTACAAAGAACATTTCCCCCATGGAACTGTTTAAGAGTAAGTTGCCAACATGGTATCCTTGTACCGCGGAATACGTTAAGTTATATATGTTATAAACAAGTACATTCTCCTACATATTCAAACTACAGTCTTCCCTTGGTATCTATGGGGGATTGGTTCCAGGATCCCCCCTCAGATGCTCAAGTCCCTTATATAAAATGGTGTCATGTTTGCATAAAACCTATGGACATCCTCCTGTATACTTTAAATCAGAGGTGTCCAATCTTTTGGCTTCCCTAGGCCACATTGGAAGAAGAAGAATTGTCCTGGGTCACACACAAAATACACTAATGATAGCTGATGAGCTAAAAAATAATTGCAAGAAAACTCATAATATTTTAAGAAAGTTTACGAATTTGTGTTGGGCTGCATTCAAGGCCATCCTGGGCTACATGTGGCCCATAGGCTGTGGGTTGGACAAGCTTTAAATCATCTCTAGATTACTTGAGGTATATAATACAATGTAAATGCTATGTAAATAGTTGTTATACTGTATTGTTTTTATATTATTTTTATTTTTTTCTTCAAATATTTTTCAATCCACAGTTGGTTAATTCTACAGATGTGGAACTTGTAGATATGGAGGATCAACTGTGAAACCATCAATATCAGGACATTAGCTTTGATATGTTACTGACATTAAATGGAGTTCAGACTCCATTCACAGTTTGCTTGTTGTCCCTAATATGTCCTTTATAGCAAAAGTATCCAGTCAAGAATCATGTGTTGTGCTTAGCTGTTGCCCTACCTCTTCAATCTCCTTTAATCTGAAACAGTTCCTTCTGCTTTCCTTCATTTTTATGACCTTGGTACATTTAAAGATGATAGACCAGACATTTGTAAAATGTCCCTTAATTTGGGTTTACCTGACGTTTCCTTGAACTCAATTCAGATTGCACATCTTTGGCAAAAATATGACAGAAGAGATGCCTTGTTCTTCTGGCAACCTATCAGGTGGTTCATGATTTTGCTTTATCCTACTACTGATGATAGTTCACTCTGATCATTTGACTAGGGTGGTGAGTGCCACTCACAAAAAAAGACTAACTTAGTCTTTTTTTCTTTGTAATTAGTAAGTGTTTGTGGTAGGGTACTTTGAAGTTATGTAATACATACTTTGGCATTAAAAATTCAGTTGATAAATTGGTTCTTTTGGTTACATCACTATGTACTAATAGGTTTCTATAGAAATGGGGAAAGGATTCCCTATTTAATAGATGGTGCTGGGAAAATTGGCTAGCCATAAGTAGAAAGCTGAAACTGGATCCTTTCCTTACTCCTTCTACGAAGATTAATTCACGATGGATTAGAGACTTAAATGTTAGACCTAATACCATAAAAACCCTAGAAGAAAACCTAGGTAGTACCATTCAGGACATAGGCATGGGCAAGGACTTCATGTCTAAAACACCAAAAGCAACGGCAGCAAAAGCCAAAATTGACAAATGGGATCTAATTAAACTAAAGAGCTTCTGCACAGCAAAAGAAACTACCATCAGAGTGAACAGGCAACCTACAGAATGGGAGAAAATTTTTGCAATCTACTCATCTGACAAAGGGCTAATATCCAGAATCTACAAAGAACTCAAACAAATATACAAGAAAAAAACAAACAACCCCATCAAAAAGTGGGCAAAGGATATGAACAGACGTTTCTCAAAAGAAGACATTCGTACAGCCAACAGACACATGAAAAAATGCTCATCATCACTGGCCATCAGAGAAATGCAAATCAAAACCACAATGAGATACCATCTCACCACAATGAGATACCATCTCACACCAGTTAGAATGGCAATCATTAAGAAGTCAGGAAACAACAGGTGTTGGAGAGGATGTGGAGAAATAGGAACACTTTTACACTGTTGGTGGGATTGTAAACTAGTTCAACCATTGTGGAAAACAGTATGGCAATTCCTCAAGGATCTAGAACTAGATGTACCATATGACCCAGCCATCCCACTACTGGGTATATACCCAAAGGATTATAAATCATGCTGCTATAAAGACACATGCACACATATGTTTATTGCGGCACTATTCACAATAGCAAAGACTTGGAATCAACCCAAATGTCCATCTGTGACAGACTGGATTAAGAAAATGTGGCACATATACACCATGGAATACTATGCAGCCATAAAAAAGGATGAGTTTGCGTCCTTTGTAGGGACATGGATGCAGCTGGAAACCATCATTCTTAGCAAACTATCACAAGAACAGAAAACCAAACACCGCATGTTCTCACTCATAGGTGGGAACTGAACAATGAGATCACTTGGACTCGGGAAGGGGAACATCACACACTGGGGCCTATCATGGGGAGGGGGGAGGGGGGAGGGGTTGCATTGGGAGTTATACATGATATAAATGATGAATTGATGGGTGCTGACGAGTTGATGGGTGTAGCACACCAACATGGCACAAGTATACATATGTAACAAACCTGCACGTTATGCACATGTACCCTAGAACTTAAAGTATAATAAAAAATAAATAAATTAATAAAAAATCAATAGTCATAATCCGTTCCTATCATTGTTTATCTTGATGTTCAAACTGTCCCAGATTTGTTCGGTGGGAGCTCCTTCAAACTAGTTCCTGTGCTCTTTTGACTTATCTCTATCATTCTGTCAGAACTTCTTTGCTTTCTTGTCTAAAGGGAGATTCTAGGCTCATCTTATACTTGTCCTGCACTGGACCTGGAATCAGCCATTTCTTCAAGGAATGTTTTAATGGAGAATGATATTTAGAAGCCTGAGTGTGGCTGGGTGCGGTGGTTTACACTTGTAATCTCAGCACTTCCAGAGACTGAGGAGAGTGGATCACCTGAGGTCAGGAGTTTGAGACCAGCCTGACCAACAGGGTGAAACCCTGTCTCTACAAAAATACAAACATTAGCTGGGCATGATGATGGGTGCCTGTAATCCCAGCTACTCAGGAGGCTGAGGTGGGAGAATCCCTTGGACCCGGGAGATGGAGTTGTCAGTGAGCCGAGATCATGCCACGGCACTCCAGCCTGGGCAACAGAGTGAGACTCTGTCTCAAAAAAAAATAAAGAAGGAAAAAGAAAAGAAAAGAAGCCTGAGTGCTATGTGTGTTGCTGGCTATTGGAGTGTGTCTTTTCCAAGGCCCTCTTAGTAAACAGATACATACTTGCATTGGTAATTACTTATCTCCACATATAAACAACTACTAGTTGATGTCTATTCTGTCACCTCCTAGCCAACATCACCAGATCCATTCTAATTTTCTCCCATTCCATATTTTTAACACTCTTCTCTCACAGTGGAAGTCCTGGCTCATGTTATTCTTAATGTACTTACATATTTCATCAACATCCCTGTAGGTAACAAGTCCCACACTGTTGCCTCCTCCCACATAAATACCTTTCTCACTTTGATATTTCATGTCAGACACTTGGGTTTTGTACCTGGCATCTCCCTCCTCCACACTCTAATCTGTAGCAGAAGTTCTCTTCACTCCTTATAGCCTCCAATACCTCAGGATTCTTGGTGCACTTTTAATTTGCATTCTTTTTGTTACATATGAGGTTGAGCAATTTTTAATGAAGAGTGCCAGTATAAATCCTTTCTCCATTTTCTATACAAAATCTTTAGTAAAGTCAACATTGCCCAAAAATATTTTTGTGTGAGTGAATTATTTAATAGTTCTTGAATGAAAGCTGAGTTTTATGTTTAGCTGCACAGAGTGAATACATTATTTAAGCTATTTATTCATTTAACAAGTATTTATTGAATTCACTGTATGTTCCCACCACTTTTCTAGGCACTGAGGATCAAGTGGTACAAAACAGACACAAATTGCCTTCCCTCATGAAATTTATACTTTTAATGGTGGAGTTAAATAATGAGCAAGCTAACCTGTAAGCTTAGAATGTAATTTCAGGTAGTGGAGAAGCTACAAAGAGAATAAAGCACAGAGACAGTGTGAGCAATTGCAGGTGCTGGAGTAGCAGAGAAGCATCAGTAGACAGCTGGGTGACAGAATGGAAATAAATGTTTGTGCATGTATCCCAAGTATCAGCATTTGGGGAATCATGGCTACTCGGAAGGAACAAGCCAATGTGGGGGTCTGAAATCCTGAGTCAGAGATCCGAACTGGATAGGAGGCCTATCACTCAATCTAGCTTTGTAGACTTTTTGGTAATTAACCCTGGAGGGTCACTTCTCAGACCCCGGCCTGTGCAGCACTGTCTTCTCAGCTTCAATTCTAACAAAAACAGCAGTAATAAAACTTCATGAGCAACCAATAAAGCTCTGTTTTTTAAAAAAGATACCTACTTTTAATCTTTATGACATCATTTTAAGTTAGGGAATATTAGTTCCATCTCACAGATAAAGGAATGGAGGCTCTAGAATAATAATAACTTGCTCAGCATCATATAACTAGTAAGACACTGAGCAGTGATAGATTGATTCCACAGCCCAGCTCTTTCTACTGTTGCCCATGGTCAATCTTCAACTTTTTATTTTGGCAAAGTGTCTTCCAGAGGAAGTTCCACTATAAGGCAAAGTAGGGCCTCCTGAGCCAGCATTCCCTAGACCATGGGCCTCTTGTTAAAACTTAAATAAATATACTCCTGTAAAGACTGAGCAGTGATTGACTGATTCCAAAGCCCAGCTCTTTCTCTGTTGCCCATGGTCAATCTTCAACTTTTTATTTTGGCAAAGTGCATTCTAGAGGAAGCGCCTCTGTAAGGCAAACTAGGGCCTCATGAGCCAGCATTGCCTACACCATGGGCCTCTTGTTAAAAGTTAAATAAATATACTCCTGTAACATAGACTTGTTTCCATTTCAATCACAATAAAATATAAACTAATTTTTATTTACCTTTTTAGGCTGACACATTATCTTCTAGTGTCCAGAATCCAGGGTATAGATGGTTAGTCATATACTTAGAGTAAACAAAAGTTATTACATCTTTGTAAGATATAAAATTGCACAATATTATTTCACAGCAAGTGCAGCTACCACCTGATACTCTTGTAACTGTGCATTTCTTTCTTTTTTTTTTTTTTTTTTGAGACGGAGTCTCGCTCTGTCGCCCAGGCTGGAGTGCAGTGGCCAGATCTCAGCTCACTGCAAGCTCCGCCTCCTGGGTTTACGCCATTCTCCTGCCTCAACCTCCCGAGTAGCTGGGACTACAGGCGCCCGCCACCTCGCCCGGCTAGTTTTTTTTTTTTTTTTTGTATTTTTTAGTAGAGACGGGGTTTCACCGTGTTAGCCAGGATGGTCTCGATCTCCTGACCTTGTGATCCGCCCATCTCGGCCTCCCAAAGTGCTGGGATTACAGGCTTGAGCCACCGCGCCCGGCCTACTCTTGTAACTGTGCATTTCTGAGACATCACAGATGAATTCAATCAGTGAACTCAGCAAAGCCCTGATTACAGACAGACAAGTCACTTAAATAGATGTGTTTGGATTAAATAAGAGAACTCAGTGACTAAACTGTAGTAGTGGTTATTTTGTCTTAATTTTTAGTTCTTCAGAGATCCCTGTTCTGAATAGTAGTTTTTGTTAATACACTTAGAAGCATTCTATAATTGAAAAGACAAATTGTCCATGTATAGAGACTAAATAAAATAAAGTAATAATATTACACCCATCAAAAATACAGTTTGAAAAATAGGAGAGGTAATAAAAGCAAAATATTTGAATCATTTTATGTATAATGAAACGGAAATGCCAATATGTGAGAATGCAATTTGCTTCATTTGTGATTTGGCCTAAAGCTGGTATAGCATAATCTTAGACTATGTAAATATAGAGGGTCACTTGGGAGTGGTTTCCTAGAACACTGTATTGAGAATACAGTGAAACCTAATCAGATCTCAGCAGTATAGAGTGCAGGGATTGATTAGTGATGTCTGCCTTGGGAGCAGGGCAGGAAAGAGTGATGACTTTCATCTTACTCTAACCCTGGAGTCACCACCAAGGCTCCATTTGACACTGAAACCAGCTCAGCTGTTCTTCACTCAAGGAGGCTGCAAAACACAATGAAAACAAGCCCCTGACTGAGAGATAACGGCTATTCAAATTTACTTTGACTTATAGTTAGTCTAACACCCACTAGCCTATGAGAAGAGCTTCTAGGTACAGTAAGTTCTCACTTAATGTAGATAGCTTCCTGGAAACTTTGACTTTAAGCAAAACAACATATAATAAAACACAGGCTAGGCGCTGTGGCCTCACACCCGTAATTGCAACACTTTGGGAGGCTGAGGCAGGCAGATCACTTGAGGTCAGGAGTTTGAGACCACCCTAGCCAACATGGTGAAACCCTGTCTGTACTAAAAATAAAAAATTAGCCCAGCATGGAGGTGCACACCTGTAATCACAGCTACTCAGGAGGCTGAGGCAGGAGAATTGCTTGAACCTGGGAGGTGGAGCTTGCAGTGAGTTGAGATTATGCCACTGTGCTCCAGCCTGGGTGACAGAGTGAGACTCTGTCTCAAAAAAACCACAAAAAAAAAAAACCCCAATTTTACCATAGGCTAATTGATATAAACAAGAGTTAAGTTCCTACAACACATATTTTTGTCACAAAAATATCACCAAACTTCTAAATAAAGACCCAAGACACTTCTAATATTAAACACTGAAATAAATGTGAGCTATATATATATATATATATTTAAGAAAGATCAATAAAAACAAGTAAGCTAATTATTTACCCAACTTTTGGTGAATCAATGAGTGATATTGATATAGTGGTGGGGGGTTAAATCAAGGAATAAAAGTTTGCAAAGTGAAAATTGTTAGGAGCACCTCCTACCACCAGGCAGTTCAAAAACAACCAATATGGCAGGCTCAATGAGCACCTTCAGATGGCATCATTTATTGTCATGCATTTGTATGATTACAGTAGACTTTAAGCATGTTTATTTTACAACTATTTGCATTCATTCATTCATTCATTGCTTTTCCAGCCCACTTATTCTAGTTCAGGGTCACAGGTGGCCCGAGCCTATCCAGGTAGCTCAGGGCTCATGGCGGAAACCAGCCCTGGCCAGGCTGCCATCCCAAGCTGGGACCATGTAGACATTCCAGTTCACCTAACATGCACATCTTTGGATTGTGGAAGGAAACCAAGCTACCCGGAGAAAACTCATGCAGACATGGGGAGAATGTGCAAACTCTACATGGACAGTGGCCCTTCTGGGAATTTATTTTTTTTCCCCCTACTAACATTACAACAAAATGACGTGGACAAAACGATGTTTTTTGAGGACCTGTTACATATACATCATGTATATGATGTAGTCTCTGAAGCTATAGAAAAGGAAATGGCCTGGCAAATAGAAGCACTGCTAGGGTCTTCAGGAGTTGGGCCTTTTGCAGGGCAGAATGAGGGCACTGGCCTATTACAAACCAGGCAAAAGAGGATATATGAAAGTGGAAAGGAATCCTGCTTAGGGAAACTGTAATAAATCATGTCAGAAATAGCAGCAGTTGGTAAAAGACAAATAGTCACTTTGGGGTATCTTTTTCAATACAGGAGAATAATAATGACTAAACACATCTCTAAAGTGTAAAAATATGAAAACTTGAATAGAATATTATATCAAATCTTTTCTGAATTCTAGCTCTCCTATTTGTAAAACCTTGAACTGCAGTTCCTTATCAGTAAACCGGCGATAATAATAATCCTTACGCCATAGAAGGTCTCTGGTACATAGTAAGTGCTATGCAAGTGTTAGCTTTCATTATTAAAAAAAAAAAAATGACCTCTGTGGGTGGTCAGGGACAAGTGAAACATATTTACTGATTATACAGAAATGGATGACTACACATAGCCATTCAAAAATATGAAATGATATCCAAGAAATATTGTTGCTTAAAAGAACCCAAGGTGCAGAACAGTGTGTACTGTATGTTTGCATTTTTTAGAAGGCTATTTAAATGCATATATGGAGTGGTACTCAAGAAACTCTTATGATCTGAGGAGACTGGGAAGTCTGGGCAGGCGATAAGCCTATTTCTCATTGTGTACCTTTTTGTACTGGTTGAAATTTTAAGTCATGCACATATTTTTTTTAATTGACAAGAACAAATTCAAAGTTAATAATATATAGAAATTATTATCCCTCAGGTTAGACATTTTTCCAACATAGTGTTTCACCTATTGAAATAGAAAATTTTCATTAGCCATTTGTAGAAGTGAGCTATTGCTAACAGCATGACCTTTAACAATTCCATGAAATCTGCATAAAGTCATCTGTAGTCAATCATCACATATAACAATTTAAAGGTATCATATTATGGTGAAATATTTGTTGGATCTCATTTTAATCCTAATGTTTAATTCAGTAATTTGGATTATAAATGTATTCAGATTCACTGAAATATATCATAATAGTAACATTTCTCATTTGAAGCATGTGACATGTTTTGGCCAATAATAAGCTTAGATTTTTAAAATGATCTAAGCCACCAAAAGCTTCTGGTGGCTTTAACATGAATAGTAGCACAAAACTTTCTTTTCTTTCTTTTTTTTTTTGAGACACCGTCTGGCTGTCACCCAGGCTGGAGTGCAGTGGTGCGATTTTGGCTCACTGCAGCCTTGACCTCCCTGGGCTCAGGTGATCCTCCCACCTCAGCCTCCTGAGAAGCTGAGACTTGCCACCACACCCTTGCTAATTTTTGTATTTTTAGTGGAGATGGGGTTTCGCCATGTTGCCTAGGCTGGTCTCGAACTCCTGGGCTCAAAGCCATTTACCTATCTCGGCCTCCCAAAGTGCTGGCATTATAGGCATGAGCCACCACACCCAGCCCCACACTTTCTTATTTATTAAAATTATATGTATTTGTTTTAGAATATTTAGAAATGATAGAAATAACAAAATTGGCCTCCCCATAAGAATCCTACCTTGTATATACTTCTGTGAATTTTTTTTTTTTTAAAAGCATTTTTCCTTTTATTTTTTATAAATTACATAAGGGGATACTGGGAAGATGGTGACTGGAATATTTTTTGGTACACTTCCACACCCAGTTCCGGTCTGTGTACTTTTCTTAAGCCCAATTCAGAAAACAGAGTACAGGTAAGCTGTAAAGCCCTGGGGCTGGGAGGGCAGAGGAGAACCAGAAAGCCACGGATCCAGGGGAGACTTTGGCCGTCTCAGGGAGAAAGTACAGTCTCAGCACAAGTATACTCAGTCTCCTTGGCCTCCAAAAAATCAAGAAGGAGTTTAATGGGTTCGCTGAGTCTTCCCTGCTATCGAGGCTGGGAGATCCTTGAGAGGCCAGATAAGAGGGTGGCTTCCTTCCATTGCTGCAATAGGGCAATGGCTTTCTGCCTGCTCCTCCACTTGCCACCTTGACACCATCTTTGCCTTGCATCCTGCAAGACCACTGCCATACAGAGTTCTCTAGCAACCAGAAGTGAACCAACTGAGCTAAAAGGAAAAATAACATCCTATTTAAATGGGGTCAGGAGCCAGAGGGGCTGACCCAGCAGAACAATCACTGAAATAGAGCTTCTGGGAGAAGAAAAAGGAAATCTTGAATTCAAAAATAATAAGAGCACCCAAGGAAATAAAAGTGTTGCACAAAAGAGGCTCACTGGAGCTAAGAAAAAATTCCAAATAAATAATTTAGTAGAGGAACTGGGGGAGGAGATGCTATGCTCACTGTTGAAATCTGAAATAGTTGTCTAGAAATCAGGACCAAGATATTTCTTGAAGTACAGAGTAAAAATATAAAAAGATGGAAATCTGGGGGAGATACTTAGGAAATATGTCTAGGAGGCCTAGTATGTGAGTAATAGTAGTTCCAGAAGAAAAAAGGAAGCCAATAATAAATAGGCAAGACAGTTTCCATAAGATGAAGAAAAAGGCTTGGAGTGGTGGCTCATGCCTATAATCCCAGCATATTGGGAGGCCAAGGCAGGCATATGGCTTGAGCTCAGGAGTTCAAGACCAGCCTAGGCGACATAGTGAGACGCTATCTCTACAAAACATACAAAAATTAACCAGGCATGGTGGTACACACCTGTAATCCCAGCTATTCAGGAGGCTGAGGCAGGAGAATTGCTTGAGCCCTCGAGGTGGAGGTTGCAGTAAGCTGAGATTTGGCCATTGCATTGGGCCAGAGAGCCATTGCATTGTCACCCATTGCTTGGGTGACAGACAGAGACCTTGTCTCAAAAAAAATAAAAGTGCTTGTAGATGGTAATATCTCACCAAGTTCCAGACTGGAGACATGAAGAAAAACATACTTAGTATATAATGATAAAATTCCTATTGCCAATTATTAATAGAAAATGTTATAAGACTTCAGGTGGAAAGAACAAGTCCTAGATAGGAAAACATTTCAGACTTGGTTATCAGTTCTCTAGTACCACCCAGGCAGCCAGAAGACAGTGGAGTAGCATCTATTGATACTTATGTTACTTCTTCAGTGCCTTAGATATATTAATTATACCAATTCATTGGTTCCTCACAATAACCCTGTGAGGTAGGTTCATTTTTATCTACACTTGACCAGTGAGGAGATTGAGGCACAGAGATGTTATGTAATATGTCCGAGATCTCACAGCTAGAAAATGACAGAGCCAGGACTCAATAAAACCGATCCGGCTCCGGAGATTCCATACTACATCATCACTCAACCTCTTAAATGGGGTATCACATTTGAGGAAGACACGTTGGAAAAAAGTCTAGCAAACAACAGAAGAACCAGAAGACAGAAGAAATAAAGTGAGCAATGAACCCAAACTGTGGTGTGTGTTCTTTCCTCGCTTGTCCCACACTCTTCCTCGACAGATTTTACCATTGTGGAAAAGCGTTCATTTCATTGACTGACAGACACCCCAGACAGAAAAGGAAAAGGAAAAAAATCTCAAATTGATTGTTTTAACCTCAAATGATCATAAGAATGTGGAACATTTCTTAGGGAATCAGAGTTTTGTATTAAAATTTATACTGATAAGTTGGTGAAAATAAAGCAGAGACCTATTTTATCAAGGTCATTTCTCATACTTTTTGAAGATATAAAGTTTCTTGTAATTTATATTTAACTTACAGAAAAATTCAGATAGTGAGTGATAAGAGTGAGATAAAGCTTTACTCCTTTTAAGTTCCCTCCTGGCTGGAAAAGAATAGAGAACTCGGAAACAGACGCTTACGTATTAGAAATGTGATAAATGACAGAGATGCTATAAAATTCAAGGAAACAACGAGCATTATTCAATAAATGATGCCAGGGCAATTCTTCACCCACATAGAAACAAATAAAATTAGATTCTTACCTAACATCATACTAAAAAAATATATTTTAGGTGTATGAAAGACTTTAGTGTGAAATAACAGCTTTAAAAATTCTAGAAGAAAATTCTTTATGCCCTCAGAATAGTGATTTAGAAAAAAAAAAGACACAAGACATAAAAAACACCATAAAGCAAAAGAAAGCAATCTGCCTAGTGAGTATACACATGGGTATTCCTTTAATATTACTTCATGTGCATTAAGGACAAGCATTAAGAAGTAAATATATGTGCCATAGATTGAGAGATTTATAGCACTTATTATTGGCTTTCAAAGAAATGATATTGCAAATATATAGAGATACCTACAAAATTAGAAATAAAAGGCCCGGCATGGTGGCTTATGCCTGTAATCCCAGCACTTTGGGAGGCCGACTGGAGGATCGCTTGAGCCTAGGAGTTTGAGACCAGTCTGGGCAACACAGTGAGACTTTACCTCTATAAAAAAGTAAAAAATTAGCTGGGCAGTGGCTTGCGCCTGTGGTCACAGCTACTTGAAAGACTTAGGTGGGAGGACCGCTTGAGCCCGGGAAATCAAGGCTGCAGTGAGCTATGATTACGCCACTGCCCTCCAGCCTGCACAACAGAGTGAGACCCTGTCTCCAAAAACAAACAAACAAAAAAACTTAATCATCAACTCAATAGAGAAACAGGTAAAGAGATGAAGAGGCAAAGATGCTTAACCTCCCTGGTAATCAGGAAAAAGGAAAGTAAAATCTTTATGCAACATTATTTCACACACATCAGACTGCATGAAATCAGAAAATTTCATAAAAGGACGTGTTGGTGTGGAGGAGAAGAAAGAACTTATACTGCTAGTGAGAGGCTGTACAGGGTGATGATGTGGAATTTAGAGAAAGTCTTGCATGTGCATATGAGAAGATTGGGACAAGACAGTGATGGCAGCGTTGTTCATAATACAACTATGGAAAAATACCTAATTGTTAAATGGGGAGTGATTAAGTAAATTTTACGTGATGGAAAATATGAATGAACTATAGTTATATGTATCAACCTGTGGCTAAATCTCATGTTGAGTGAAAAAACGAACATGGGAAACGCTGTATATAAAGTTTTAAAATGTGCCAGACAGTATCATATATTGTTTATGGATGCTTATGCATGTAGCAAAGTCACAACAGCATGTGTGATAATAATGACACACATATCAAATTGAGGTAGTTGAGGTAGTATTTATCTCTGGGATGGGAAAAAAATCTGATTAGTGTGTATGTGGAGGTGCCCAGATTATTTTATTTTCTGTTTTATGTTTACAGCTTATCTTCCTTCCTTCCTTCCTTCCTTCCTTCCTTCCTTCCTTCCTTCCTTCCTTCCTTCCTTCCTTCCTTCCTTCCTTCCTTCCTTCCTTCCTTCCTCTCTCTCTCTCTCTCCCTCTCCTCCCCTCCCCTCCCTCCCCTCCCCTCCCCTCCCCTCCCCTCCCCTCCCCTCCCCTCCCCTCCCCTCTCCTCTCCTCTCCTCTCCTCTTTTCTTTCTTTCTTTGGAGTTTTGCTCTTGCCACGTAGGCTAGAGTGCAATGGTGCGAACTCGGCTCACTGCAACCTCCACCTCCTGGGTTCAAGTGATTCTCCTGCCCCAGCCTCCCAAGTAGCTGGGATTACAGGTGCCTGCCACCATGCCCAGATAATTTTTGTATTTTTAGTAGAGACAGGATTTTGCCATGTTAGCCAGGCTGGTCTTGAACTCCTGACCTCAGGTGATCTGTCCGCCTCAGCCTCCCAAAGTGCTGGGATTACAGGCGTGAGCCACTGCTCCTGGCCTGGATATTTCTATTATTCCCTGAATGTTTTGGTGAGCTTGAAATATTTTACATTTAAAACAGAGGGGGAAATTTACTATTGTTATTGTTTAAAAACATATGGCAGTAGGCATTTTCCAAAATGATGCATAACATTATAGTGAATTTGATTGGATGTTGGATTTTTATTCATCTTAAAAAAATGATGCCATCTGTTGATTTATTTGCAGTGGAGAGGAATGCCTTGTATAAAGAAATATGTTTTAGGCCGGGCGCGGTGGCTCAAGCCTGTAATCCCAGCACTTTGGGAGGCCGAGACGGGCGGATCACGAGGTCAGGAGATCAAGACCATCCTGGCTAACACGGTGAAACCCCGTCTCTACTAAAAAAATACAAAAATCTAGCCAGGCGAGGTGGCGGGCGCCTGTAGTCCCAGCTACTCGAGAGGCTGAGGCAGGAGAATGGCATAAACCCGGGAGGCAGAGCTTGCAGTGAGCTGAGATCCGGCCACAGCACTCCAGCCCGGGCAACAGAGCGAGACTCCGTCTCAAAAAAAAAAAAAAAAAAAAAAGAAATATGTTTTAAAAGTTAATTAACGCAAAAAAGGTTTTTTTCCCCAGAAAAATAAAGTATTATTTTACTACAAAGAAAAGTACTGTGATTTACTTAGGTTAAAACTATTTGCAGATCTTAGTTTAATAAATTCTTCTTCTTTTTTTTTTTTTGAGATGGAGTCTCACTCTGTCACCCAGGCTGGAGTGCAGTGGCATGATCTCAGCTCACTGCAACCCCTGCCTCCTGGATTCAAGCAATTCTCGTGCCACAGCCTCCCGAGTAGCTGGGATTACAGGTGCCCGCCACCACACCTGACTAGTTTTCATATTTTAAGTAGAGACGGGGGTTTCACCATGTTGGCCAGGCTGGTCCCGAACTCCTGACCTCAGGTAATCCGCCCACCTCGGCCTCCCAAAGTGCTGGGATTACAGGCATGAGCCACTGCGCCTGGCCAGTTTCAGTAATTCTTGATAAGTACTTGTAGCCTAAGCTAAGTAATGCTTTCCTTCTTCAGAGTTGCACAGGTAGAAATAACTAATCATCTCATACTTTAGTGCATGGCTGTTCCTAAGCATTGTTTTCATATAGCTGCGTGGTTGAATGGGTTACGATAAAAGTAAAAACCAAAGTGAGATTAGAGTTACATAAACAAGATCAGTTTGCTGCCTTCCCTAGGGGTCAAGTCTACCAGATGAAGGTTTAAGTAATAGCCCCCAACGTGCGGAAGATGTTGAAATACTTTTCTTTCTCACTGCTGGATTATAGCTTTGTTTATATAGCATTTTTTCAAGATCTATGGAACATTTTGATGTGTTAGACATTTAAGAACTCTGTTTGTTATACAAACCATTAAAACCAAACCAAACCAAAACAAACCTTTCCTCCAGTGTGAAAATAGGTTTATTTTCAAGGTTTCTTTTTGGTTTTCCTTCTAAAATGCCCCTCTCCTTTTTCTCTGTCTGCACCCTAATTTAGGTCCCCATAACTTTCAGGGTTACCTCAGGGTCATTTTGAAAGTTCTTACTTCTTCTATATTCCTTCTTCCAGCTCCATCCCCCAATTCTAGGCAGCTTTCTACTTAAAGATGTACAGTAGTTATTCATTGCCAACTGGATGAAATTATTAATCTCAATTTGGACTTTCCATTTCAGGTCAGCTATTCACAGAAGCTGGCTTGTGACAAAGTTTTTGCTGGTCCACAGTAACATGATAAAGTTAGGGATGTATAAAGCTAAAATTATTCATAATTAAAATTTCAATATTATTTTAGCTTTTTGTGATAAAATATTCTTCATAAAATTGAGTTGATAGTTGATGGAAGAATTTTAAAAAAATCTTCCTTGGGAAAAGTGAGTTGACTCTCTCTCTCTCTCTCTCTCTCTCTCTCTCTGAAAATGTTTGCTGGTCTGGGAAATTTAGTGAAGATTTTGTAAAATTCTTCCTTAACAGCCTCATTTATTCCTACCTCTCTGTTTTTTCTAATGTCCTCCAGCTACTTAAATACAAATGCTGTACTTCTGGTGACACCCAGATAAAATCTCCTTGCTTTCAGTTAGTCTTTAACTAACACCTTATGCTTCCTCACTCATCTGCTTTAGCACTTACGAGAATATTTGTCAAAATTTCTGGCATTGGTTGTCGCCAGAATTTTTGTTTTTCATATATGTCTTTTCTCTCCAGTTTTAATATCTGTAAAAAGAAGAACTTTTTACATTTTCTTTAATCTTTTACCCTACATAGATTGAAAATACAAAGACGATTTGGTAAGGACATAGAAACTCTTATAAAATGTTTTGTATCATACTATCCCCAAAACATTGTTATATATGGGTATAATGATTTAATATTTATGAATTATAGTGAATCTTCATCATCTCTTTCCAGCTTTCTACTTTCCAGGTCCACTGGTGTTTGGTGTACCCATGTGACTAGTTTGTCCAAAGAGATGTGAGAGAAAGTGATGTGTCACTTCCAGATGGAAGCTTTTTGGGCAAGTGTAAATTTTCTAGCTCTTTTCTTCTGTGCTATAGAATCTAGGAATATTCCAGTTGGTGACTGACACCTTAGTTGGGTCCCTAGGGTGAGTTTGATGTGGAGGAGCCTGAAATGACCTGCAGTGAAGTTGGAGTGTGAGCAAGAAACAAACCTTTGTTTTTTAATTTTCTGAGGTTTTGGAAGTTGTAGATTATAACTGCCTAATCTATCAATATTGATAAAAGTTTCAATTCTTAATGAAAATTTCGAATATTCTTTTTTGATTATTTCTAACTTATTAATTTAAAATGTCAGATATCTATGCTTTCAGTATATTCTATATCCTACATTTAAAAATAAAAGATAGAATGTTGAAAACTAAATCATTTCAATGAGATGACAACTCAAAATCTTATAGTATCATCCAGAAACATGTAGAACAGATTTAAAAATACACAGTACTGAAATTGGCAGGTTGAAAAGAAGACACATATGAAAGGTAACTTCTTTGGAAAGAAACAGCTATGCACAGTACTTAAGAATGAAATTTCCATGTCTCATTAATACCTCTGAAACAGTTTTACTTTCTATCCCAAACTTTAATGATCCTAGAAAGCTGGTTTGAATCTGTTTTTACAGGGTTGTTTTGGATTTAAAATAACTAAAATTTGAGAGCTGGGAGAAATTATATTTAACACTTTTTTGTCATTCATGGTTTAATGTTTAATGAATAAGTTCTTCACTAAACTTACGTGGTGAGGGTCTGGTGGTGAAAAGTACTTTTTCAACTGGATATATTAGAATGAGAACAGCAAAGCAAGAATCTGGTAGGGTCACATAAAGGAGTCGTGATCTGTGGGAAATTATTTTGTATGATTCTTCAAGATGACTGTACATATAAGCATAAAAGTCAATAAACAAGTGCCTAACCTTTAGCTCTAAATTAACTTTTGAGCGCTTTGAATGCCTGGCACAAAAATATTTGGAGGTTTGGCGCCATCTGGTGGCCAAATATCAACTTTTCAGATTCTCTTTTAAGACTTAAATGAATTATTCTGCACTTTCCAATAAACACTATTAATAATTAAATTATTTAAAATGTTGATTGCAAGAACTTGAGAACAAAAATAAAAGACAGATTTCTGTTATGTTACCTATTGTTATATGACAGAATTTCAGTCTTGAGTGGGTTCTTTTATACTTGTATTTTATTTATGAAAGCATTATACACATAAATCTGCTATCTTTTTCTTAATACAAGAGAAGATTCTTTCCCCAAAAGAAATCAGACTAGTTCAATAAAATCTAAATTTATTTTTTCACAATTCTATAAAAGATTGAGCTAGGGGTGTATGAGTGTATGAATATCAGAATTTATTTTAAAAATGCAAGAGGGAGAGGGGGAAGGAGCTGGTAGTGACATTGTTAATTGTCTGCTTTGCAAAAGCAAAGACTTGGAACCAACCCAAATGGCTATCAATAATAGACTGGATTAGGAAAATGTGGTACATATACACCATGGAATACTATGCAGCCATAAAAAAGGATGAGTTCATGTCCTTTGTAGGGACATGGATGAAGCTGGAAACCATCATTCTGAGCAAACTATCACAAGGACAGAAAACCAAACACCGCAGGCTCTCACTCGTAAGTGGGAATTGAACAATGAGAACACTTGAACACAGGGAGGGGAACATCACACACCGGGGCTTCTCGTGGGGTGTGGGGGAAGGGGGAGGGATAGCATTAGGAGATATACCTAATGTAAATCACGAGTTAATGGGTGCAGCACACCGACATGGCACATGTATACATATGTAACAAACCTGAATGTTGTGCACATGTACCCTAGAACTTAAAGTGTAATAACAATAAAAAAAATGGTCTGCTTTGTACTCAGGGCTGGGCTGGATGCTTTCAGTGGATGGTCTCAATGAACCATCTTTCCAATGGGAAGTGTTGTCCCAGCTTTACTGCTGCACCAGTGTCTAAGAGGTTAAGGACATAATGCTCAAGTTTCGTGAGAAAGCTGTTTATTTTAGCAGAATGATTGCAATTGCTCATATTAAACTACGACAGAAAACTGGATTAACACTTCTTTTAGTCTTTTTTTTTTCAGCTTTTCAAGATAAAAGTTTCCTGTGTCTCCTGATAAAAGTGCTTCTTTGTTGCTAATTGTTGCTCTGCATTAAGTTGTATACTTCCTCGTTCTTTCCTTAGAGCTTCCTTTCACAATCCAGAAAGCAACTCGGTGGGGCACAGCATGGGGTAAACAAAATGCCAAGGGAGGGAAGAGTTCATATTGGTGGAATTTTTTAGTTACCTCTCTAGAAACTAGTGGAAACTTCTTTGCTTCTCTTCTTTTTACTGATGATTTTAAAAAATAAATTATTTTATTTTACGTTCGGGGGTACATGTGTATGTTTGTTATATTGGCATATTTTGTAGTGGTGGGGATTGGACTTCTAGTGTATCCATTATCCAAATAGCGAACATTGTACCTGATAGGTAACTTTTCAATCCTTGCTCCCCTCCCACCCTCCTTCCTTTTGGAGTCCCCAGTGTCTATTATTTCCATCTTTTTGTCCATGTGTACCCATTGTTTAGCTCTCACTTATAAGTCAGAACATGTGGTATTTGGTTTTCTGTTTTCTGAGATAATTCACTTAGGAGAATGGCCTCCAGCTCCATTTATGTTGCTGCAAAGGACAAAATTTCATTCTTTATGGCTGCTTTTAAGTCATTTTTTTTTCTTTTGTAGTGACTCACTTTTATCATTGTTAATTAGATTAAGTGGGTCTTTGGTGTAATTCTATTTTTAGGGTAATGTAAACCACAAGATTGCTTGTGTTCTGTGCTACTACACTTTTGTTCATTGCTGTATCTTCAGTGTCCAAAAGAAGCATTATACATATAGGTAGCAGGCACTCAATGGGTTTCAACAGAAAGACACATACATACACACACACACACACACACATACACACAGAGAGAAAGAGAGAGCGCACAAGACAGCAACAGGGAAGGAAGCAAAGGAAAGGAGGGAGAAAGGCAGAAGGGGAGAGGGGCTGCTTGGCAAAGGTGCAGTAGGAAGTTTCACCTACAACACTGGGTATTGTGGAAGTCAAAGGGAGGAAAGTTAATATCTACTGGAGGCTGTTGTGTGTCATTCACTGTTAAGCACTTTATAACTGTAATTTCATTAATCCCAAAACCAACCAAGGAGTTGGTTATTATTGTTTCCCTTTTCACAGATGAGAAAATTGAGCTCACTGTTCTTAAGTGATTTACCGAAGGTCATACAGCTCACAAGTGGCACAGTCAAGATTTAAATTTTTGTCTCTCTGACTTATGACTTACATTTTAAATGAGGTTTCATTTATTCATTCAGCAAATATTCATTGAACAATGTAGCACTCTTCTCCGATAATGTCAGACCCTGCAATCCTATAGGCTAAATATTCTCCTAAAGTATTCCCATAGGCTAAGTACTCTCCCAAAGGATTTCTTCAGTCAAAACCTCTCCTCTGAACTCCAGATTCATATACCTACATGCCTTTTTGACATTCCCACTTGGGCTTTTGTACATACCTCAAGCTAATACCAGTCAAATTTTAGATTATAGACCCAAACTTGTTTTTTCCTCAGTCTCCATTTTCTCTGCAAATTACACGTAACCATCAATCCTTTATAATCAGAAAATTGGGAGTCAGCCCCAACTCTTATTTTTTTAACTCTCTAATTGTATCTTCATGTTCTCAGGGCTTTACATGACTTGCACCCGCTTCCGTCTCTGATCCCATTTCCATTCTGCCTTATATCTGTTGGTCATGCTGGCAGTTTTTTTTTTTTTTTTTTTTTTTTTTTTGAGACGGAGTCTCACTCTGTCGCCAGGGCTGGAGTGCTGTGGCCGGATCTCAGCTCACTGCAAGCTCCGCCTCCCGGGTTCCCGCCATTCTCCTGCCTCAGCCTCCCGAGTAGCTGGGACTACAGGCGCCCGCCACCTTGCCCGGCTAGTTTTTTGTATTTTTTAGTAGAGACGGGGTTTCACAGTGTTAGCCAGGATGGTCTCGATCTCCTGACCTCGTGATCCGCCCGTCTCGGCCTCCCGAAGTGCTGGGATTACAGGCTTGAGCCTTTTGAAAGCAGATCAAGTTCTTTCTCACAAAAGGATTTTGCACTTGCTATCATCTTTTTTAATGCTTTCTCTATCTTTCCTCTCAGGTCTCAGCTGAAATGAAACCTCCTCAGAAAAATTTGTTCCTGGCAAACTATAACTCAAAAGAAAAATAAAAAATTTCTAAGACCTTTGTTACTCTCTTTATCATAGCATTGTACTCATTTTCTTCTTGGTACTTAGAAACGTCTATAATTGTTTTACTTCTTTGTTTACTCATTAAATGTCTGTATCCTTTATATACTGTAGGTCCTATGAATTCATCAAATTTATCTAGTATGTATTTTTGTGTGTGTGTGTGTGGTAAGCCTGTGACTTGGCACTGGGCTTGGTACATAGAAAATATTTGAGAAATATTGGTTTAATCAACAAATATTTTTCAGCAGAATGTCTTGAAGCCTATCTGTGTATTCAGAATGCTTGCTCTAAGGCACATAATTATATCCATTTTACAAACAGGAAGGTTTTTGTGTCTATCTCCAGCATCTAGCAAGGAGCTTTTTGCATAGTTGGTGTTCAATGACTATTCTATAAATGAATGATGATCAGAGAGGTTAGGTTGGTCCCCAACAATACTGAGCTTAGATTCTTTGGTACTCTGACCCTTTTACCTGCTATAGTGTTGGCATAATGGGAAGCTTTGAGGAGAAGACTTTATATTCTTCTGTAATCTACAGCGTTTCTTCCTTTCACCCTGGAAGCCAATTCCGAGTAAATTCCAATCACAATCTATACCTTTTTTTTTTTTTTTTTTAGAGACAGGGTCCCACTCTGTTTTCTAGGCTGGAGTGCAGTGGCATGATCATAGCTCACTGTAGCCTCAAACTCCTGAGTGCAAGCAATCCTGCCTCAGCCTCCTGAGTAGCTAGGAGTACAGGTATGTGGCTTCATACCCAGCTAATTTTTTGTTTTGTTTTGTTTTTTGTAGAGATGGGGACTCACTATGTTCCCCCAGGCTGGTCTCGAATACCTGCCTTCAAGTAATCTTCCCGCCTTGGCTCCTCAAAGTGTTGGGATTACTGGCATGGTCCACCCCGCCTGACCCAAGTAAATTTACAATTTAAAGAAAAGTACTCTGGGTGCAATGGCTCCTAGTAATCTGGGAGGCTGAGACAGGAGGATTGCTTGAAGCCAGGAGTTAGGGACCAGCCTGGGCAACAGGCTGTAGTTGCCTTTTTTTTTACTGTTCCTTGCAGAGCAGGGCTACTGTATAGGCAGTGTGCCCAATGTAGTCTGCAGTTGCCTTTTAAGATTGCATTACTTAAACTTCATAGGTTAATTTAAGTATGCAAATTAACACAGTGCACTTGAAAAACTTTGTGATGTAGTCGTTCAGTTTTTTTTTGAGACCGAATCTCACTCTATCACCTAGGCTGGAGTGCAGTAGCATGATCTTGGCTCATTGCAACCTCCACCTCGGGGATTCAAGCAATTCTTGTGCCTCAGCCTCCTGAGTAGTAGATCACAGGCACCTACCACCATGCCCAGCTAATTTTTTGTATTTTTAGTAGAGATGGGGTTTCACCATGTTGGCCAGGCTTGTCTTGAACTCCTGACCTCAAGTGATCTGCCTGCTTCCCAAAGTGTTGGGATTACAGGCGTGAGCCACCATGCCCGGCCTCATTTTTGTTTTAGTAGTCATCAGATATAAGATTATTCTACCTGAAAAGAACAAGTTAATGAGATGAACTCTATCAGCTTTTAAATCAGTCTGAGATAATTTGTACCAGTTGGATTTTCATATACATGTTCATTTCATTTAATAATTCATTAGTAACTCCAGCATACAGCAGTGAACCAACATGAAAATAAATTACTTTTTGAAACGCTAGGGCTATTTTGTGTTCAATTGGTTATTAAATGTTCTCATGTGATATTCTTGCAAATTGAATGTCATCTCCCTTGAGATTTTATAAGTGCTTGGTAAATATCTTCATTGTCTAAAACAGGGATTGGCAAACTGTGGCCTGAAGGCTAAATACAGTTTGTTTTTGCGTGGCTGCAAACTAAGAATGGTGTTTGCATTTTTAAATGGTTGAAAAAAATCAAAAGAAGAATAACATTTCATAACACATGAAAATTCTATGAAATTCAAATCTGTATCTGTAATAAAGTGTTGTTGAGACACAGCCGTACTCATTTATGTATCATCTGTGGCTGCTTTCGTGCTGTAACTCCACAGTTGCATAGCTGTGACAGAGATTGTAATGGCCTGCAAAGCCTAACATATTTACTCTCTTGTCCTTTATAGAAAATGTTTGCTGACCCCTCCTCTGAAATATCTCATATCAGAGACTGTCCATATGTCCTCAGGTCCTCCCCTTGTAGTGCAGTGGTTTTGCTACTGCCTTAGGGCTTTCTTCTGGTCTTAGCACCCTGCCTGTGTTCCCAGCAGGTGGGAAGGGTCCATGAATCAACACTTCTAGGGAGCAGCCCTCAAACAATGAGAGCCAATGGATAAATACCCCAGCTCTCTTGCCCCTAGGTTGGGCATGTTCTACACCAACTCCGAGTCTCCCACAGTGGTAACTGCTTTAATAAAACACACTTCACTGACTTCCCACTTTACCGGTGTCTCCTGATATCTCCTCCCAAATCAACAACTTGCAGGGGAATCTTGGTTGCAGAGTGTGCTGCTAGGGGAAATCCAAACTAAGACAAATGTGGATTATTCTCATGTATATTATTTATGGTGTCACTTTGATGTATAAGTTACTCAGGTGTGATGAAAAATTTATAACCAAACATTTGGGCCATTTTTTCTTACTACTAAAGGAAAGAGAGATTTTATTAATTGATAGTTTTATTTTGTATGACATTTATTGGCCAAATTTATCCTGAAAGATGCAGTTTGATAATTTTCTCATATTTTGAACATAAATGCCTATTCCAGGAGAGTGATTCTTGAAGTATTGAATTAATCTTTCATATTGCAAAGTCTTTCTTTCATCTTTTGTAAAATTTATATTTTCTTGTTTTATAGTAATAAAATTTTCTGCTACCTCCACAGAAAACTTCTGTTCAAATTTTATTTTGCATCAATAATAGATGGAAGCAAACCTATCTAAGAGGCAGTCAAGGTAATTTTTTTCATATGATGATTAGCAATAGGTTCAGAATGTTTAAAAAGAAGTATTTCAGAATCTGTGGAAATGTTTATATTTTTTCTTTTTATATTCCTCATTTCCCCTGCATAGTGGTTAAAATCAGTTCAAAAGCATCAGACTACACCTCTGCCATTTATCCTTTGTTTGAGACTGCATAGGTGTCCATACTTCGAATATAACTTTGATATTATTACTTAAGTTACATCACATATTTTATCCATTTGCTTAGTGAACCTAATACTTGATGTCCCTTGACCATTACAAGGAGTAGAACAGATAATTTAAGAGATTTCATCGAAAAAACCCTGAGGAATAAAATATTTGATTTATTTTGACCACATTAATGTTTTATTGTTTAAACTAATAAATAGACTGCCTCAGATTACTATCAGATTTCTAAGTTTTTACCTTTTTTTGGTGTATGGGGATGTAGCATATTGTTTAAAAACTTTGGAGGACAGGTTCAGTGCCTCACACTTGTAATCTCAACACTTTGGGAGGCCAAGGTGGGAGGATCACTTGAGCCCAGGAGTTCGAGACCAGCCTGAGAAATATAGTGAGACTCCCATCTTTACAAAAAAAAACAAACAAACAAAGAAAAAAAAACACACACAAAAATACTTAGCCGGGTGTGGTGGTGCATGCCTGTAGTCCCCAGCTACTCAGGAGGCTGGGATGAAAGGATCACTTGAACCTGGGAGATGGAGGCTTCAGTGATCCTTGATTGTGCCACTGCACTCCAGCTAGGGCAACAGAGTGAGATTCTGTCTCAAAAAATTAAAATAGTATAGTTGGATTGTAACACAAAGGATAAATACTTAAGGGGATGAATACCCCCACTTTCCATGATATGATTATTACTTTTTGCATGCCTATTAGTCTGTTCTCACATTGCTAATGAAGATGTACCTAAGCCTGGGTAACTTACAAAGGAAAGAGGTTTAATTGGCTCACAGTTCCATATGGCTGGGGATGCCTCATAATCATGGCAGGAGGTGAATGAGGAGCAAAGTCATATCTTACATGGTTGCAGGCAAGAGAGCTTGTGCAGGGGGAATTCTCTTTTATAAAACCGTCAGATCCCGTGAGACTTATTCACTACCATGAGAACACTATGGGGGAAACCATCCCCATGATTCAATTATCTCCACCTGGCCCCACCCTTGACATGTGAGGATTATTACAATGTAAGGTGAGATTTGAGTGGGGACACACCGAAATCATATCACCTATATCAAAGTATCTCATGTACCCCATACATATATACACTTTTTATGTACCTACAAAAGTAATAAAAACTTTGGAGACATCTTGTAATACGAAAAACGTTGAATAACTGTATTTAAAATACTATCATTTGTGTGAAAAAGGATACACACATATACTTGTATATATATATATATAGGATATATTTAGCATGATACACAGGAAACTAATAGCAGTACTTTTCTTTGAGAATGGGAACTGGGAGACTAGGGTCAGAGGTAGGAAGGAGCTATCTTTTTCATAGAGTATACTCTTTTGCAATATTTGTATTTTTCTTCTGGCTATATGAAGGAAGTTAAAAATAAGTAAAGAAAAGAAGAAAGCCAGCAAGCAAGAAGATGACGGGCATTAGAGAGACTCAGGGTTGAACACCAATTATGCTACTTACTAACTGTATGATTATAGTCACATTACTTAATCTCTCTGCTCTCACCTATAAAGTAGAGATAGTTATATTTATTTCATATAATAGTTATCAAATAAAATTGTATACACATGTAAAAACACTTAGCATACTGCTTGGCACATAGTAAGTATTCAGTAAATGGTTATGTGACCATATGAAATGATTAATAATTAAAGTAATCCTCTGCCCTGACTTCTACAGAGGGTAGGTTCTTCATTTGTTGATCTGTTCCACAAGTGTTTTCCAGTATTATGTGACTGATAGGCACAATAATTGGTCCAGGAAGTCACACTGCTTCACTTTTGTCATACATAGTTGATCAAAACAGTCACAAGATTCAAGGGGAGGGGAAGTAGCCTCCACCTCTCATTGAGGAGACTAGCAAAAAATTTGCATTCATCTTTAATCTACCACAGCCTTCCTTCTGCTTGCAAATTATTTACATCTCTCCCACATGCAAAATATACTCACTTCCCTTCTAAGGTCCTTTGAAATGCCAATTTATTATGGCATCAGCTCGAAATCCAAGACCTCATTTGAATCAGATCCAGATGTGGATGAGGCTTCTCATGTGTTGTTCCTTGGATATAGCTCCTAAATTCAGTTCTAGTTGTTCTGAACATGTGTACATTAAAGAGGCAGATTATCTGTCCCTCTCCCACTCCTCCCCATGCCCACTCCCTGCACATAGTCTGCTAGGACAGAGCCACAACAGATGTTCCCATTTGAAGTTCGGCATGGTGGCATGGATCTGTAGTTCCAGCTTCTTAGGAAGCTGATGTGGGAGGATCAACTGAAGCCAGGAATTTGAGGATATAGTGTGCTATGTTTGCACATGTGAATAGCCACTGCCCTCCAGCCTGGGCAATGTAGTGAGCTCCCTCCTCTTAAAAAAATTTAGAAAGGAATTTTCATTTAAAAGGAGGACAACAGAAGGCTTATAGCAGTTAGTTATTATGACAGGAAGAAAAACCCTCTTCAAAAATGTCCAGTCCTAACCCACAGAACCTGTGAATATGTTACCTTACACAGCAAAAGGGGCTTTGCAGATGTGATTCAGTTTAAGGACTTGAGATGGGAAGAGTATTCTGGTTTGTCTGTGGGCCAAATCTAATCACCCGACTCTGTGAAAGTACAAGGGGAAGACAGCACGGTGAGTCAGACAGAGGCTGCTGCTGGCTTTGAAGATGGAAAAAGGAGGCTGTGAGTTAAGGATATCATGACATCTAGAGGCTGGAAATGACCCTCATTTTACAGCTAGCAAGAACGTGGGGGAACCCAATACTATAATCTCAAGATACTGAATTCTGCCAATATTCAGAATGAGCAGGAAATAACTTCTCTCTTAGAGTCTCCAGAAAGGCAGCCCTGCCAACACCTTGGTTTTAGTCTGGTAAAAAATGTATATAGCTTCTAATCTAGAGAATGGTAAGATAAAGAATATATGATGTCTTACTCCACTAAGTTTGTGGTAATTTGGTATGGCAGCAGTTGAACTCCAGCTGGGCACAGGTTGCCAATTCCATGATCAGGTCCCAGTTCTGGCCCCTGAGTATGTTTTTGTGCTTTGGGCTCTATCCTCTGGGCTCCTTGATTCTATTCCCTGGGTCATCCTTCCTTTGGTTTGCCATGCTCCATGTAGATAGTTGCATAGATTTCTCAACTTGCTTTCTAACCTCTGTAGAACATGGGTGGCCTATGGGCTCTTCTTTTTAACTTCCTTGTCTCCTTTAGTCTAAGCCAATGGTGTTTTGTTAGTATAATTTTCTTAAAAGTTTTGTGGGTTTTCTATAAATTTTGTTGGAGTTTACTCTGTTAGATAATGCCACACCCTCAAATCTGTTCAAGAGCAGTTCCTCTTCAGTTTGGGCTGACAGTCAAGCTTTGTGAGACAAAGCCCCTATTAGACATAGAAGTCTGTTTGTCTAATGGAGAGGGTCAACAGAAAGTCTCACAGCCACATCCTTAAAGTAAGTAATCTCTATCCTGAAGCTGCTTCTTATTTTGAGAGCCTTTTGTCATCTGGAGAGGCTGGGAATGAGAAAGAGTTTTATATTGAAACCTAGCTTGTGCTGGTTCCTTTATCGTTCCCCTGAATTTTGCTTAAAAACAGAATAGTTCCTTTCTCAGTTCATCTTTCTGTATTCATATCTTATCATACACAGCTAAAATAAACTAGTTAGCACTTTTAACATTTTGCCTAACAAATCTTGGCCAAATCTACCACTTCATTAGGAATATTTTCTATTTTCCATGTTTTCATAGGTGACAGCATTGCAAACTTGCTTCTTCTGCATAACATGTCACCTTTTTCCAACCTCCAATAACAATTTCCTTGTTTCCAGTTTTGGCCAAACTCTTTGAGGCCTGTCCAGAGTTTACCAACACCCTCCTTAAGGGCTTTCCAGCTTTTGCTAATGGTCACTTTAAGGGCCTATATGTTTTTGACCCCATCTGGTCCTAAAGTCAATGTCGTATGTTTTAGGTTTTCTTGTGAAAGCACCCCCACAACCAAGTTCTGGTTCAGTTAGCTATTGCTGCCTGACAAACTAACCCAAACCTCAGTGGCTTGAAACAATGACCCTTATATTATAGCTTGCATTTTGAGGATCGAAATCTTGGACAGGGCTTAGCTGGATGATTATTCTGTTTTATATAACATTGCAGAAGTCTCTCAATGCTACTCTATAAATGGTCTGGTCTCTGAGGCCCACATTTACTTCACAGCATGTCTGAGGCCTTAGCTGGGTTGGCTAGGAGGCAGTACATAGCTGGTATAGTCTACCTAAGTGAGTGTACCTCACCTGTTCTGTGTGGAAGCCCCAGGGTAGCTGAACTTCCTACATGAAGGTTCAGGGCTTGAAGAGCAAGTGTTCCAGTTATTAAGGAGGCTGCATGGCCTTTTGTGACCTACCCTTCAATGCCATGTAGCATCACTTATGCCATACACTATTGATTAAACAGTCATAGTATTCTCAGATTCAAGTTGAGGGACATCAACTCTTCCTCTCAGAGCATCAAAGAATGTATAGCCATCTTTTATCTACCACAGACATACTGTTCAATGTTTTTCAGATATTATTACATTGCTAAGAAATCCTTGAGCCTCTTACTGAGAACTAGATTAATTTGTGTCATGTCAGCAAACAAAACAAATTCTTTTGGAGATTCATCCATAGATGGGTGAGGGCAGGCCTCCTGCCATGGACCTATGAATTAGCAGTTATGAAAGGGAAAGAAAGATACTCATGGAATTAGAGAACTGTTTTAAGAGCATGAACTATTAGTCACCTTGCCTAAGTCCCTATCTGGCTATTCCATTTTCTCTGTGTGACCTGGAGCAAATGAATAATGTTTTTAAGTTTTAGCCTCAGTTTACTCTTGTCTACAGATAATAATAGTAACAATAAAAATAATAAAGCCCTTATAGGATTGCCTGAACAGTTCAGTTAATATACAAGAAGCAATGTTTTTCGTCTCAGCCCAAAATCTCCTTAAGCTGATAAGCAACTTCAGCAAAGTCTCAGGATACAAAATTAATGTGCAAAAATCACAAGCATTCTTATACACCAGTAACAGACAAGCAGAGAGCCAAATCAGGAATGAACTTCCATTCACAATTGCTTCAAAGAGAATCAAATACCTAGGAATCCAGCTTACAAGGGATGTAAAGGACCTCTTCAAGGAGAACTACAAACCACTGCTCAGTGAAATCAAAGAGGACACAAACAAATGGAAGAACATACCATGCTCATGGATAGGAAGAATCAATATCGTGAAAATGGCCATACTCCCCAAGGTTATTTATAGATTCAATGCCATCCCCATCAAGCTACCAATGAGTTTCTTCACAGAATTGGAAAAAACTGCTTTAAAGTTCATATGGAACCAAAAAAGAGCCCGCATTGCCAAGACAATCCTAAGTCAAAAGGACAAAGCTGGAGGCGTCACGCTACCTGACTTCAAACTATAGTACAAGGCTACAGTAACCAAAACAGCATGGTACTGGTACCAAAACAGAGATATAGACCAATGGAACAGAACAGAGTCCTCAGAAATAATACCGCACATCTACAGCCATCTGATCTTTGACAAACCTGAGAGAAACAAGAAATGGGGAAAGGATTCCCTATTTAATAAATGGTGCTGGGAAAATTGGCTAGCCATAAGTAGAAAGCTGAAACTGGATCCTTTCCTTACCCCTTATACGAAGATTAATTCAAGATGGATTAGAGACTTAAATGTTAGACCTAATACCATAGAAACCCTAGAAGAAAATCTAGGTAGTACCATTCAGGACATAGGCATGGGCAAGTACTTCATGTCTAAAACACCAAAAGCAACGGCAGCAAAAGCCAAAATTGACAAATGGGATCTCATTAAACTAAAGAGCTTTTGCACAGCAAAAGAAACTACCATCAGAGTGAACAGGCAACCTACAGAATGGGAGAAAATTTTTGCAACCTACTCATCTGACAAAGGGCTAATATCCAGAATCTACAAAGAACTCAAACAAATATACGAGAAAAAAACAAACAACCCCATCAAAAAGTGGGGAAAGGATATGAACAGACATTTCTCAAAAGAAGATATTCATACAGCCAACAGACACATGAAAAAATGCTCATCATCACTGGCCATCAGAGAAATGCAAATCAAAACCACAATGAGATACCATCTCACACCAGTTAGAATGGCAATCATTAAGAAGTCAGGAAACAACAGGTGTTGGAGAGGATGTGGAGAAATAGGAACACTTTTACACTGTTGGTGGGATTGTAAACTAGTTCAACCATTATGGAAAACAGTATGGCAATTCCTCAAGGATCTAGAACTAGATGTACCATATGACCCAGCCATCCCACTACTGGGTATATACCCAAAGGATTATAAATTATTCTACTACAAAGACACATGTACACGTATGTTTATTGCGGCACTATTCACAATAGCAAAGACTTGGAATCAACCCAAATGTCCATCTGTGACAGACTGGATTAAGAAAATGTGGCACATATACACCATGGAATACTATGCAGCCATAAAAAAGGATGAGTTTGCGTCCTTTGTAGGGACATGGATGCAGCTGGAAACCATCATTCTTAGCAAACTATCACAAGAACAGAAAACCAAACACCGCATGTTCTCACTCATAGGTGGGAACTGAACAATGAGATCACTTGGACTCGGGAAGGGGAACATCACGCACTGGGGCCTATCATGGGGAGGGGGGAGGGGGGAGGAGGGAGGGATTGCATTGGGGAGTTATACATGATATAAATGATGAATTGATGGGTGCTGACGAGTTGATGGGTGCAGCACACCAACATGGCATAAGTATACATATGTAACAAACCTGCACATTATGCACATGTACCCTAGAACTTAAAGTATAATAAAAAAAAAAAAAAAGAAAAAAAAAAAAAACAAGAAGCAATGTTTTTAGTATTCAGCCGAGACTTGCAGTAAGAAACATATTTTACAGTATATATATATATATATATATAATATATATATGTGCTAAATGAAACAAAAGTATCACAAAATAACCCTTATGCTTTCTAAGTATGATAATGATATACTCTGATATTTTCTAATATATTCTATTTTTAAAATTTATGTTGGTAAGACCCACACTACCTTGTTTTCCCAACTGACCAATAGGTCATAATTGTAGTTTGTTAGAAATTTATATAAATGAGTTTTCAATGTTGATTACTTGGCTCCATTGCATCTTTATGTAAGGCCATTCATAAATAAGTGATGCTGAGACTGAGTCTAAAGATTAATAAACATGACTTTGTGGCCATAGCTTTCAGTCAACTTGGACCTCAATTTTAAAACAATTATTTCTCATTTTGTGACTTTAAAAATTCTATCAGTATTCTACTTTTACTTCTAATATTTAAAAAGACTCAGCTAAAAAACTTTAAACAACTTTATTTTAGAAGAAAAACGTGTTTCCTTTCTGTAAATGGAAAAGCAACACTTGCCATAATTGTAAAATGCCTACTAAATATATAATGAGACAATTATTAAATTCTCATTTGATACTCTGAGCCCAAGGCTGGCTCTCTCATTCAAAAGCAGTATTAGTAAGTCGTTAAGACGTTCTGCAGGAACACTGGCACTGTCATCTCCTTGTGACTAGAAGAGAAAGAGAATTGAAGAGGGATTTCTTCCTCACTAGCCCCACATGTACCATCATATGATGGATCCCACTTTGGGACACTCCTCATAGCATTTGGGCCTAGCCTACCTATGAACTTCATTATTATAGTCAAATCAGATGTTTCGTTATTTCTGGAATGACTCCTTTTCCCAACTTGGATACTTTGTACAGTTTCCCCCTTTGAATTAAATCATAGCAAATTAAAGTGCTTTCTTTTGCCCTTTCTAAATTGTATTTGTGTCTGCCAGCTGATTATAAACACACTGTAAAACAACTGTTCTTAGCTTTGAACACACTTTGGAATTACTTGGGACCTTTGAAAGCACTGATGCTTGGGACTTAAACAGAAATTCTTATTAATTTGTTTGAGGTGTGATCTGGACAGTAGGACTTTTAAAAGCTCCCCAGGTGATTTTAATATGCATCCAAGATTATGAATAGCTGACTTTAAGTAACATTTTACTGTTGTCTATAATCAAAGAGAGTTTCAAAACATTTATCTTGTCCTGAACTCCTAAACATGTTTTTTTTTTTTTTCTTCCAAAAGGAATTTTGTAAAGAACTAAATGCATGATAAAGAAGCATTTTTAGGTATCTGTATTTCAGTAAACTATGAAATTTAGAGTAAGAAATGCGTATAGAGCTTTTTAATTTTATGAAATCAAAGGATACAAATCAGAAACTTCATAGCCATCATAAGAATAGTGTGAATGGATGCTTTCAATTAGCTCTATGGAAATGTTGTTTTTATTTTGTGGTTTTATATTTATTTATTTATTTTATTTTGAGATGGAATCTCACTCTGTTGCCCAGGCTGGAGTGCAATGGTGTGATCTCGGCTCCTGCAACCTCCGCCTCCCGGGTTCAAGCAATTCTCCTGTCTCAGCCTCCTGAGTAGCTGGGATCACAGGTGCGTGCCACCAGACCCGGCTAATTTTTGTATTTTTAGTAGAGATGGGGTTTCGCCATGTTGGTCAGGCTGGTCTCGAACTCCTGACCTTGTGATCCACCCACCTCGGCCTCCCAAAGTGCTGGGATTACAGGCATGAGCCACCACGCCTGGCTATTTTGTGGTTTCAAAATCTCGCTTCAATATTATGCACTTTGGGAACTATTATTAATTCTTTAGTAAACTGTGTGGTTTATGATAGAACATACAATTTTATAAGAAAAAAATAACATGAAGGGTACAATTTCCCCTATAGTCTGCAAATGAACACGTGTGCAACTGCCTGCATTGCTACATGTAACTTTATATGTAGGATATTCTGATTCATTACTGTGTCCCCCTGACCCAAAATCTCATCTTGAATTGTAATCTGCATAATCCCCAAATCCCCACATGTCAAGGGAGAGACCAGGTAGAGGTAATTGAATCATGGGGGCAGTTTCCCCCATGCTGTTCTTGTGATAGTGAGTGAGTTCTCACAAGATCTAATGGTTTTATAAGTGTTTGGTAGTTCCTCCTGCATTATTTCTTCTTCCTGCTGCCTTGTGAAGAAGGTGCCTTGCTTCCCCTTGGCCTTCCGGCATGATTGTAAGTTTCCTGAGGCCATCCTAGCCATGCTGAACCATGAGTCAATTAAACCTCTTGCCTTTATAATTTACACAGTCTTGGGTAGTTTTTTATAGTAGTGTAAAATGGACTAATACAATTACATTCACTCTTTCTGAGCAATGTCTTTGTAAAACTGGTTTTGGTTTATGTAAGAAGGAGTGCTTTTCTTGTTCAGCACCTGGGTATGAATTTAATTAGTGAAAATAAATATGATCTAATGTTTCATTGAGCTTTATGAATAATTGGGTAATTTGTTTAGCACTGTTACCTAAAAAGGCCTGGAAGAAAGCAGAATCAGAAAAACCAATGGCTCTGGTGAGGAGGAAATTATTGGTACAGTCATGTGATTTACTCTATATAGAATATAATTAAAAGTAGGTGTAGATCTGTGTGTTACTGTAAATGTTTCTGTATTTTGTGACTTGGTTCAGAGAGAAATGTTATAAAAATAAAATAGCTACTGATGTATGTTCTACATTTAAAATGTGGTTTCAAAACTAAAGGGTGTGTAGGAATGGCTTCCTGTAGTGTGCCCACTCACCAGCCAGCTTGTTTTGAAGGCGTAAGACCAGAGAACATATTGTGATGTAAACCCGTCCTTGGCTCTGAAAATAGATAACCACAGATAAACAGGTTGGAATTGTATAGAACCCAAAACTAGTTACATATAAAAGAAACTTAAGGAGAGGTTTTCTCCAATTGGCAAACAACCCTAAAAATTTGCTGGATGTTACAAATTAGGTAATGAAACTGAAAGAAACGTTTAGAATCTATCGGTAATAAAAAAAAAAACAGTCTGTCAACTAGGCTAAAGGAAGATTGGATTACTTTTCTATTCTCTTTCTAGACAGACCAAATTATTGCCATTTGAAAAGGTGATCAAAGAATATGTAAATAAGAAAGGTGGAAAAATGTATTAAAAAGTTATGTCATGTATGTCAGCTTTTAAAAATAAGCAATTCATTATTTCTTTTTTCACACTAAATCAACATTCACTTTTATCCCCAATTTTATTTATAACTTTACATTCTACACAAATGTTGACCTTCCCCCACCATTCTCATGGAAGCAGTTCACCTTATTGCACTGACTTTTAAAAAATCTCCTCCCAGATTATAACTTCTTATGCCATCTAATTTCTTCATTTCTGTCTTTCTTTTTTTTTTTTTTTTTTTTTTTGATACGGAGTCTCGCTCTGTCACCCAGGCTGGAGTGCTGTGGCCGGATCTCAGCTCACTGCAAGCTCCGCCTCCCGGGTTCACGCCATTCTCCTGCCTCAGCCTCCCAGGTAGTTGGGACTACAGGCGCCGCCACCTCGTCCGGCTAGTTTTTTTGTATTTTTTAGTAGAGACGGGGTTTCACCGTGTTAGCCAGGATGGTCTCGATTTCCTGACCTTGCGATCCGCCCGTCTCGGCCTCCCAAAGTGCGAGGATTACAGGCTTGAGCCACCGCGCCCGGCCCATTTCTGTCTTTCAATCTGTGATTCTGCTGATAACTGATCACATCACAGCGAAATGTCAAGGTCTATGCTATTTGCTGCTGCGTTTTTCATTCCTAGTATATGAGCCCCTAACATGTGAATGGCTATTTATGTTCTAATTTTCCAGAGCTGCCGTATTTTAAGAGTTGTTCTAGAGACACTAGCCCTTAACCTTCTCTTACGGTTATTAGTAATGGGAATTTGGGGGCAATGTTAACGGTTACATAAATGGAAAAAGCACCATAGAGGTTTTTAGCATCTCCTGAGTCATAACTTTTATCTTCCTGTACATTTCTATTTGGGAACTAATGTGTTGAACTGAAATTGATTGATCCAGAACACTGAAGTGGAAATATTCATAAATAGAGATGAGGAAGGAGGGGGGGAAGGGGAATGAAAAAGGGAGATTTTGATTTGTAGATATGTAGTTGGGTGAAATAAGTATTAGCTCTGTAGCTGGTAGTGGAGATACCTGCACACTTCCTTAGGTATAGATAAGGCTTCCTTGCTAACTCCACTAGTTAACTTACTTTGGGAGGTGATTTACTTTATTGGAGTGTAAAAGGTCATTCCTAATACTTGCTAATTAAGGAAGCAACCTGGCAGCATGAATGATGCCAGTTTTATGAATGATCAAATCAGTTTGGATTGTGGCTGATAAAGCTTTGGAAAACTATTGTAGCAGTTCATCAATGGGGAAAAAAAAAGCAGAAACCACAAGTAAAAATCTTCCAGATATTAGGAAAAAAAGTAATGAAATTTAATTGTTCAGATTGAAGGAGAATGGAAAAGTAAATTAAAACTGTATTGATGTTTTAAAATTTAAGCAGAAAAAGGGTTATGTTAACTCAGTGATTTAATTCTATTATCTGGCTGTAGATGATTTTTAAAATTGTGAATGATTAGTGACTAAGAGAATACATTTATTATAAACTCGATGCTAACAATGTGACAATGATATTAATAATAAATGCAGAATAAGTGATTTCCATAGTGGGAAGTCACTGTTTTGGCACAGACCGAACTTCTTTGCATATTACTTGCCCAGGGATAGAGAAACATTACTATTAAAAATGATTTTTAAAATTCTTTTACCAAGTTATGATGTTAAGTCACATTGGTGGTGAGGTAGCTTCTCTCTGTAGCAACCATCTGGTTTTGGGTTGTGATAGTTCAGTAGGGCAAAGGTATCATTGCAAAACCCCTGCACTCAGTCACTCTCCATCTCCATGTTAGCTGTGTGCCATAGTGCACGCAGGTACAAACTCCGACTTGCATTTCAAATTTTCCATGTCCTGTTTTCTCTTGCCCTTAATTTTCCTTGTAGGTTCTGGTGGATGTGTTGCAGAAGTTTGTTCATACATTAGCATTTGTTCTTTGACCTTCCTCATCTGTGAAACAGTGTTGTTACATACCTACATTGGATAGGTATAATGGAGAATTTTATTTTGCAAGATATTTTCAATTTTTTTTTCTTATGGAGCTGAAGAGTATACCATTAATTCATTTATGAAGAGACTATTATGGGAGGAACCTGGCTGTACAAAATAATATGTGTATTACTGAGGTGTTTTTGGCTACAGAACCAACACTCTCTCTAGTGAGTTTAGGCCAAAAAAGGGAATGAATTAGAAGTATGCTCCACAGGCTTAAAAGCAGAGGGAGAGTTGAAAATTCAAGGCCTTGGGAAGGTCAGCAAACAGGGCCTCAAGGGATCTGTATGATGATCACTCACAGAGAATCTCTGTAGGGCACTAGCCTTCAAATGCCTCAGCTCCAAGTTCCTTCTGTCCTATGTGACTCTACTCAGATTTCAGATTCTAGGAGAGAGGCTGATTGCAAGCTTGGGCTGCGAGTCTTCTCCAGGGCCAACGTGCTCACCTTTTGTTTGGAAGACCTATCCTGACTTAAATAGAAGCTCATGGGAAGAGCAGGGTACTGTTAACAGAATACAGTGAAGAGGGTGTAGGGCCAGACAAATAACAGATATCCATTACAAGTCCACTGAGGCACACTACCAGTTCTTAAACCTCAAAAGAATCTGGAAGTAGGATAAAATAATTTATCTACTTGATGATGACAGTTTTCTACTGTTGCCATAACAGGTACCACAGACTGGTGGCTTAAACAATTGGAATTTATTTTCTTTACGATTCTGGAGGCTAGAAGTCCAAGATCAAGGTGTGAGTAGGGTTGGTTTCTTCTAAGGCTTCTGTCCTTACCTTGTAGATGGCCATGGTTCTCTGGTGTCTTCACATGTCTTTCCTCTATGCGTCTGTGTCTAATCTCTCCTTATAAGAATACCAGTCATACTGGATGAAGGCTCACCCATATGGCCTTATTTTACCTTAATTACCACTTTAAAGGCTCTATATCCAAATAGTCACATTCTGAGGTAGTGGGGGTTGGGATTTTAAATATAAATTTTGGGTGTGGGATACAATTCAGGTCATAACAACTACCTAGTAAGTTGTAGGTTCAATTACAATGTCTTTAAGTGGCTAGCCTGGCAAGTCTTTAGCCAACGATAGTTAACAAATATCGTTACATAGCTCAGGCATTTGTGTTGAGAACTAGGTACCTGATACTGCACAGGGTACTCCGATCCAAAGATGGCTAAGTATGGTTTGTCCTTTTAGGAAGCTTACTAATATATAACATAAACGTGTATGTATGTGTGCCTATGTCTAGCTATATATATTTACATTTGTAGCACTTCATAATAACATTACCTAACCTCAGAAGACAAACATCAGTTTCGGCTTTGGCAAACTGCAGCCTCTCTTTTGTTCTCAGAGAATTTATAATCTTGTATCCATCTTTCACAATACTTACTGTTTAAGTCTATTTCTACAAATGGCCCAGAGGTGACAGCAACTCAAGCGAACCAAGAATGAAACTTAAAGTAGGAATTATTTTTTGTTTTATCTTTCATTATCTTCTTTTAAGGATGTTTTTCATAGATTCTCATATTTCTTGTTGAATTTTTTTAGGGGAGGGAGAGTTTGGTTTAAATAAGGCCACATATTTGCTTAGGGAAATCTCTGGTGTATAAGATTTTGTTTCTTAGATTTTTGACATTCAGCAAGTCATTTTTCTGTGTATTAAAAACTTTGTCAGGTGTGGTGGCTCATACCTCTAATCCTGGGGCTTTGGGAGGCTGAGCAGAAGGATCATTTGAAGCTAACAGTGTGAGACCAGCCTGGACAATATAGTGAGACCCCTATCTCCACCAAGAAACAAAGAAACAAACTTTATATTTATAAACACTTGCACATAATACATGAAAACATGCTCATTGTAAAAATTCAAACAATGTAGAGGAAAAAGTCACAGAAGAAACACAGAGGAGAAAGTCAACACATCTCTTCACATTTTCTCTCTTTGACTCCTTTTGTCCCCTTCTCTTCTCTAGTGACAGGCATAATTCAAGAGTGTGGTTTGTGTCTTCAAAAAATTATTTTCAAAATCACTGAAGCATATACTCAGAATTTGGGAACATATTTATTTAGATAGAAATAGACTTATAATGTAATTCTTTAATGCTACTCTTAGAACATTGTTCTAACACTTCTCTTTCCTCTATTAAAAATATTTGTTGTTGGTTGGAATTTTAATACTAAATCCTACTGCTGATCTGCCTTTTCTCCAGGACTCTTGAATAAGAAACAACAGCCCAATAGAGGGCAAAGTACAAGTAATAATTTCTAAAACAGAATCACAAAGCAAGTGTCCCATATCTTTAAATCAGATTTACCTCAGAAGACACCTGTATAAAATGAAGATGTCCCTATGAAGTGGTGATGGTCCATGAGGAAGAGGCCCGGAAATCTAAGCAGGGCTTCTAGCTCCCTGCTTCCTGTTTAAGCCCAGGTACTTACCCCACCTATGGGTGAACATGGCAACCTGCCTCAGAGGCCAGACTTTGCTCTGTGAACTGACAGTGTAGGAATAGGCAGCAATAGAGTAGATGAAACCTACTCTTGCCTTTAAGAAATAGTAACTCTGGTCAGGCACAGTTGTTCATACCTTTAATCGCAGCATTTGGGGAGGCTTAGGCGGGTGGATTGCTTGAGGCCAGGAGTTTGAGACCAGCCTAGCCAACATGGCAAACCCTGTCTCTACTAAAAAAAGAAAACAAAAGTTAGTCAGGTGTGGTGGTGTGTGCCTGTAATCCCAGTTACTCGGGAGGCTGAGGCATGAGAATCGATTGAACCTGAGAGGCAGAGGTTGCAGTGAGCTTAGTGACAGAGTGAGGTTTTGTCTCAAAAAAAGAAAAAAAAAAAAAGGTTCCTCTGCCACTAGTAAGATTTCATTCAAGAATGAGGCTGACATTAGCAATTCTTCCTCCCATAGCAGGCAGAAGAGTAGCTAGAACGTGGGTGGACACATGGCTGGGAAGCATAGGTGGTATTAAATCCTCTCCCAGGGGCTGATATAGAAATACAAGGCAGAGGATAGAAATTTCTTTTCCAGCAAACATATCTTGGAGATTTTACCATCTCAACACATAGAGATCTAAATCATTTAAAGTGTCTTATTATTTTATAACTTACATTTATGTAGGATTTTAGAGTTTTATAGACTTTCATAATTTTCCCTTCATTTCACTCTCACAACAACTCTGCAATAGGTCTTGTTTTATAGATATAGGAGTAAAACCTTTACACGGACAAGGGATTTGTCTATGAGTTCAGGATCTATGGATGCTTGGTTTAGTTTTCTTTCCATAATAACATAACAGTTTTTTGTTAAATGCAGTTTGTACTTAAATGAGATAGAAATAGCTACTGTTAAAGCGCATAAGAACTGCTTTTCTGAAAGTTCTGATTTCAGCTGTCTGAGTAAATCTGATTCAAGTATTTATTGAAAACTACCATTGACATGTTTATTTTTTATTCATTTTGATTCCCAGTGTCTGAACCTATTCCTATGTTGGAGATAATTCCCTCCTTATTAATGTTGTTGGGGGTAGCATTTGCTTGTCATCATAAAGTCAAAACAGACACTCATCTTTCCAGCCTCCCTTGTAGCTAAGATGGGTATACATGATCTAGGCTCTGCTAATCTTTTGCACTCACCTTAGACTTCAACTTGGTAGCTAGTGACCTAAGAAGTAGGGGTGGAAAAGCTCTCTGGTGGCAGGTGGTTGCCATGAAAGTATCAATATCTGGTCTCCAGGGGAAATAGGGAAATAGGGGTAATGAACCACAAGGGCAGCTTCTCACATTCCGTGCCCTGGATGGTGGTGGTTGTGGTGCAGTCCCTGGCACCCAGTGTCCAACAGCCTTGCTTTCTTTATTTCTGCTCAATTTCTAGGCCTAATTCTCCAAATATCACAGTGGTTATATGTGCTCTTTAGTGGCCTTTATTTTAAAAATATACATACAATAAATTTACTCTTTGAGATATGCAGTTCTATGAACTTTAACAATGTATAAAGTCATGTACCCACCACTGTCATGTTATAGAACAGTTCTATTATGTCTCAAATTCTCTCATGCTGAACCTTTGTAGCCAACTCTCATCCACCCCAATCCCTGATCTGTTTTCTATCCTTATGGTTTTACATTTTCCAGAGTCATAGAATATTACCTAATAATTTCTTAATAACATGTTATTGTAATATTAACATTTTAAATATTAATACATTTGTTTTCTGATTAATAATAGCTAAGATTTATTGAATGTGTTACTCTATTTTGTTCTTACTAAGTGCTTTACATGAATAAACTTACTTTACCCTCACTAGAGTTCTAATAGGTGGATCCTCTAATTATTCTCTTCTTATATATTAGAATGCTATGGCACAGGAGGGGTTAAGGAACCCATCCAAAGTCACAAGCTAATAAGTGGCAGTCAAGACCCAGGCAGCTTGATGCCAGATGTAGGATTTTAACCACTATCTATACCAGCTTATAAATCAGCTTAATTGGTTTTTGTTGCTCGCAATTGTGAATGATAGGATTAAATGATAGTGTTGAATGAGAAGATCAGTAAGCAAAAAGTGATAGTGTTGAATGAGAAGATCAGTAAGCAAAAAGACTCAAAAAGTAAGCAAAAAAGAATTAGTAAGCAAAAAGACTCAAAGTCCACACTCATGGATAGTATAATTGAGTTGAGGAGACAGATATTATTTAAATAATCTTATCAGTGAATATAATTTCAAATGTAGGTAAGTGAAGGAAAGGATCATAATCTTTAGTGTTCATCAGAAAGGAACCTGACCTAGACTAGGGGTTATTGAAAGCTTTTCTGAGAAAGTGATACTTTGACAGTGATGTGAATGAATGAACTAGGTCAAGAGGGTTTGTAGATCTATGGCACATGCAATTGGAGTCTTCTGGAGGAATCCATGGGTACCAGGACCCTGAGACAGGAGGCAAGATGCCCACTCTAATTGGAGCATGGATAGTGAGGAGGAGCCCCACTGCTAGCTGAAGTAGATGAAGCTAGGGAGTTAAGCAGGTGATGAACTCATGCAGGACCTTGAAAGAACACATCAAGTACTCATGAGGCTTTGCCTCTCTCTGGCTCTACTCACCTACACAAGACAAGAAAACAAAATGGAGGACAATGTGCATAGTCCTTGGTTTTGTTTTCTCATGGGCCTGGACTCATACTGGGAAGGTAATAAGTGCAGGATCTTTTGTATAGATGATTCCTGGAAGGTATTCCTAGACCACATGCCATACCTCAAGAGGTTTCAGGGAATGTAATGGGATCAATGTGATATGCACCAGAGCACTATGGGGTGTGAAGTTGTTTAAGAATTTTGACACTTTGCATCTGTAAGCTGCAAGGAGTACAATACCTTGACTTGGTGTCCTTGAGTGATTGGTGAGTATCTCAATAAACACAATAAAATTAATAAATAGATACCATCTTTTCTCTCTGTAGGCTTCATAGACCAAGACATCAATGAACCATGGCAATTGAAAAGTGCAGCATAATTTTACAAATAAGGGCACCAAACAGAAACGTACAGGTTAACATGACCAAGGTTGCACAAATGATTAATGGAAAGAATACAACGAATTCTTATATTTTCTGACCCCCAAACTACTTGATGAGTATTTTGACACACATGTTTCTAAAACAGATTGACAAACATTTTTGTTTAAATGACTTAACATTAACACCACCCAGTGCGTTGCTGTTTGATAGAAAGAAACTTTAGACATGCAAGAAACACAAAATTGAATTTTTCCTAGATACTACACATGTATTTTCAGTAAACTAATTTAAAAATCAGTAACAGAGGCCTGTGATAAAATATTTTTAACTGTTTTTCATAATTTCACATTTGACTCATCTTTTATAACATCTAAATGTATGGGCATTAAGTTAGTGCTGAGAGGAAAACTTTCACAACTCTATGAACTCAACAGGACCATAAGGCTTTGAGAAAATAAGTTAATATTTTGAAGCACATTAATTAATACTTTTGACTACCCTGATCAGTTAAAGATCCTTGGAGACATATACCCCAATTTCAAATCCAATTAAAATGATATCCATTACTAAATTAACCCATGTACACTCAAATCTTGATATAAAATGACATAGTCTCAAGACACTGATTAATTAATCAAACATGCAAAAATATGTCAAGAAAATTATTAATCTACCTGTTTCAATGTTATATCTCAAAGGTCTTCAAAGCTCCTCATATATTAGAAGTATTATATACTACATCCATTCTTCTTCACTTCATTTAAAAGATAACACTGAAAAATATTTCACCATATGCTTGTTTAAATGCAGTGATAAATATGTTCTTTTCAAAGCATATGGTGATATTATTAGGTGTCTCTGAATATAACACGGTTGAAATGAGACAATCTGAAATAAATGGAAATTATTTGCTGCTCTAGTGTCCGTACATCAATATCATCTCTGGGTTGTTATTGTTTTAATAAAGAAAATCTAACCACTTGAAGATTAGAAACATCTGTTGTCACCTACCATAGCTATGGTGGCTAGAATTCCAGGACTGCTTTTCCTTTGACTGTGTAAGCCTACTTGACTCACGTTTCCAGACTCTGGCACTGAAAACTTTTGCTCTCAATTAATCACTGCTGACATTTGTGTAATGCTCCATAGCAAGGAGTCTACTTTCATATGTGGCTTAGCCACCTTGCTTCCACACCATGGGATTGTCTTCTACTAATGGTGAGAGGCCTTGAGATTCTTCTTCCCCAATAAAAGGGTTTGTTTCCAACATTTCTTCCTGTTCTGATGTACTCAATCTTTGAGGAAAAGAAAAAAATGTAGATTATATGTGGAATGATGACAAAGACTGATTATTTATTATGAGAAATATAAATCTAAACATTAATGTATTGAAATCTGGGAAGCAGAGAGGTTTGGTCATGATATTGTATATAATTTTTTTCTTCATTTATTCAACTAATTAGAATGTATAAACATTTAACAGTGTATTAAGGACTTCTTACATTTTAAATAAGTTCATGGGTATATTTGAATAATAAACCTTTCATTTTATAACATCAGTGCCTTATGTTGATAGCCATAGTCTGGATTTTATTTTATTTTTCTTTAAAGTGTCTGACTGGAATGAATAATATATATTGATCTTAGGCATATGTTGTTTTCAGCCAACTTCATTGCTATCTGATATGGTAAGTTGCACTAATCTTAAGTCCTATTTTTATGTCAAAGTGAGTATTCTTGGTTTTGGTTAACAAGTACAACTGTTGGCAAACAAATGTGGATTGTACAGCAGTATATATAGAAGATAGATACTATTGAGAATGATGACTCATGATCATTCAGTGGATTATTTGCCTTGCCTTTCTTGTGACATTTTCTGCTGGCAAATATATTGAATATGAATCATTTTCTCTAGCTTTTTCCGGCACAGTTACTTCTAATCAACTTGCTTTTGTTTTTACCTTTTTTTCAGGGGAATAGTACCTCCTGCAGTGAAATGCTATAATGATCCAAATCCTATCCCCTAGTGCAATGGTTTGCAAACTTTCCTGTGAATCATAATCACCCAGAACCTTTTTAAAATACAGATTTCTGGCCCTAATCCTGAGAGTTTTGGATTGAGTAAGTTAGGAATGGGGCTGGATAATTTGCATATCAAATGAGTTGTCAGGTGATGATGGTGTTACTGGCCTGGAAATCACTTTTTTTTTTTTTTTTTGAGACAGAGGAGTCTCGCTCTGTCGCCCAGGCTGGAGTGCAGTGGTATGATCTCGGCTCACTGCAAGCTCCGCCCCCCGGGTTCAAGCCACTCTCCTGCCTCACCCTCTGGAGGAGCTGGGACTACAGGCGCCTGCCACCATGCCCGGCTGATTTTTTGTGTTTTTAGTAGAGATGGGGTTTCACCATGTTAGCCAGAATGGTCTCAATCTTCTGACCTCATGATCTGCCCGCCTCAGCCTCCCAAAGTGTGGGGATTACAGATGTGAGTCACTGCGCCCAGACCTTTTTTTTTTTTTTTTTTTAAATAAAAAAGGTCAGGGTCTCACTCTGTTGCCCAGGCTGGAGTACAGTGGGTAATAACAACTTATTGCAGCCTCAACCTCCCAGGCTCAGGTGATCCTCCCATCTCAGCCTCCTGAGTAAGTGGGACTACAGACACATACAGGCATGCACCATCACACCTGGCTAATATTTTTTTGGATTTTTTTGTAGAGATGAGGTTTCACCAAGTTGTCCATGCTGGTCTTGAACTCCTGGGCTTAAGTGATTTGCTTGCCTAAGCCCTCTAAATTCCTAGGATTACAGGCATAAGCCACTGCACCTAGCCTGGAAACCATATTTTATTATAAGAATATGAAAGGAAAATAAATCTTGGGACCCCCAAAATCACTAAGCCAAAGGAAAAAGTCAAGCTGGGAACTGCTTAGGGCAAACCAGCCTCCCATTCTATTCCTACAAAAGATAAAAAAGGTACATACCTCCCTCACAATTCATATACAAGGAATTTCCTTGCAGAATTGCTTCGTTTGAAAAGGCTAATCAGAAACTCAAAAGTCTGTAACTATTTGTCTCTTATCTACCTATGACATGGAAGCCCCTCCCCGCTTCGAGTTGTCCCACCTTTCCGGACAACTGTATACGTCTTACATATATTGATTGATGTCTCATGTCTTCCTAAATTGTATAAAACCAGGCTGTGCCCCGACCAACTTGGGCACACGTTGTCGGGATCTCTTGAGGCTGTGTCATGGGCGCATTCTTACCCTTGGCAAAATAAACTTCCTAAATTGACTGAGACCTGTCTCAGATATTTGGGGCTCACAAGAATCACTCTTTTAGTGTAACTCTGAGTGCCTGTCCTGTGGACAATAATCAATTATCTCTGTGTCCCAGGGGAGAGAGTGAATCGGTCTCCTGCTTATTGAGAAAGATCCCACATAGCTCCCAGTGCTCAAAGTTCATTCTTTCCTTCCCCTCCGCTCCCCTGCAGGGCTTGGCCACTTAACCACTGCAGTTAGTCCTCTTTATTCTCCTCATTAGGCCTGGTTGTTATCAAGAGTAACTTTCTTTTTCTTTACTGTGCCCAAAGCACCCAGGCCCTTTTCTCTTTATGGGGTTTCAACTAATCATTTTAGAAAAGGGAGAAGATACACAAGATAGATACATTTAAGAACATTCCAAGGTTTGCAAATTCTTCCAGCAGAGATCTCTGGTTCATCCTTCTGAACTCCCTTTCAGATGGTAACTGGAAGTCACAATGGGTTTTGCTCTTGGCTTTTGACCTAATTTTGAAAGGGTATTTCTTATTCATAGTAAGGCCATAGGAAGAAGAGTGACCCAAGGAAGGTGAGTTTCTTGGGATAATTTTCTGAGGTGTCTCTTGATAATATCATTAGTTTTCTTTACCTTTCCTGAGGATTGGATTCTCCAAGCACAGTGGAGATGGTATTCTATCCCTAGTCCTTTTGAGACCCCTTGTGTGACAGCTGCCTTAAACGAGGATCCATTGTCACTTTGAAGATACCTACGTAGACCAAAGTGAGGAGTTATTTCATTAACTAACACTTTTATTACCTCAGAGGCTTTTTTCTGTATGGCGTGGGAATGCCTCTACTCAGTTAGTGAAGGTGTCTACTCATACCAGCAGGTATTGGATACTCTTTGTCTTTGGCATGTGAGCGAAGTCTATCCCCTGGATGCCCTCCTATTCTTTGGGTTTGAGGAGGAAGGAGATTATTTTTAAGATAGACTTCACAAGCATTAACCACTTGCTTAATTGTTTTTAGCAAGTTCTCTCCTGAAAACAATCTCTGGGCACATTGATACGTCTTATCCTTTCCCAAGTGACTTTCCATCGGCTAGAGGCTGGAAGTGGAGCTTGCCAACCTCTGACTGTAGCTATCCTGAGGGCTGAAATGTATACCCTCGAGAAGTGGCCCATTCTACTTCTGTAGGGGAGTACTGAGGTTTAATTTCTCTTATGGAGCCTTCCCAGATTAGAGGGGTTTGAAGTGTGTTGATGTCTTGAGGGTTTCTTGCTGCTGAACTAGCTACCTGATCGGCGAATCTATTTCCTTTGGCTACCTCATCTGTTCCCTTTTGATGTCCCCTACAATGCATTACTGCGATTTCTCATGGAAGGAAAACTGAGGATAGTAACCTGTTAATTTCCTGGTTATATTTTACAGGAGATCCACTGGTGGTAAGAAAATACCTTTCCTTCCAAATGGCCGCATGAGCATGGAGAACTAGGAAAGCATACTGGGAGTCCGTGTAAATATTAGCTACCTTTCCTTTGCTTAATTCAATTGCTCTTGTAAGAGCTATTAGCTCAGCTAATTGAGCGCTTGTGCCTGAAGGGAGAGACACACTTTTAATGACGTCATTTACAGTGACTATTGCATATCCTGTCTTGTGGATCCTTGTTCTTGTTCTTTTTCTTTTTCGAGATGGAGTCTTGCTCTGTCACCCAGGCTGGAGTGCAGTGACATGATCTAGGCTCACTGCAAGCTCCGCCTCCTGGGTTCACGCCATTCTCCTGCCTCAGCCTCCCGAGTAGCTGGGACTACAGGTGCCTGCCACCACGCCTGGCTAATTTTTTATATTTTTAGTAGAGATGGGGTTTCACTGTGTTAGCCATGGTCGTCTCAATCTCCTGACCTTGTGATCTGCCCGCCTGGGCCTCCCAAAGTGCTGGGAGTACAGGCGTGAGCTACTGCACCCGGCAGCGGATCCCTGTTCTACAAAAGAGCTGCCATCTGTGAAGAGCGTCCAGTCTGGATTCTCTAGGGGAGTTTCCTTGAAATCCTCCCTGGCTGCATAGGTCTGCACTATGACTTGTTCACAGTTATATTCAGGTTCCCTAGTTTCTTCAGGGAGGAAGGTGGCTGGATTTAGGCTGAAACAAGTTTTTAATTGGATGTTGGAACCCTCTAACAGTAGGACCTGATATTTAAGGAGTTGGCTATCTGTTTGCCAAAGGCTTCCTCTAGAGTACAGTAATTCTGCCACATTATATAGGGTGTAAACAGTTAAATCATTCCCCAGGGTTAATTTGGAGGCCTCTGGGACCAGCAGAGCCACCGAGGCAATGGCTTGGAGGCATGCTGGCTACCCTTTAGCCACCAAATCAAGTTCCTTACTTAGGTAACACACTGGCTGTTGAGCTGGTCCTCCAGCCTGTGTTAAAACTCCCAGGGCTATTCCTTTCCTTTCTGATACATACAGATTGAAGGCCTTCCTTACAGGAAGGCTGAGAGCTGGTGCCTTGAGCAAGGCTTGCTTTAGCTGGTTAAAGGCCTTTTGAGCTTCAGGTTCCCAGGTTAAAAGATGACTTTTAACTCCCTGAGTTTCTTTTATGAAGTTATATAACAGACGGGCTATTTCATCATACCCAGGTATCCATAGCCTACAGAATCCTGTAATACCCCCAAATCCTCTTAGTTGCTGGAGAGTTTTGGGGAGGGGGAAGTAGGAGATAGGCTTAATCCTCTCTTCCCCCAACCCCAATGCTCTGGTCCCCTTAGACAGCTAACGTTGTCAGAATGTGTCAGTTATTATAAGCAACTTCCTCTAAAAACTTGGAAATAAATGTATTGTCTGAGAGTTAAATTTTAAAAAGTATAATAGATGACATTATAGATATGTACATACTCCCCTTGTAAGTAGTTCCAGGCCTGCAAAATCGGACTGTATTCAAGAGGTTGCAAACTCATATGCTCCAGACAGCTAGATAGTTACAAACACATAGAGAAATACTTCAAGGCCTATATGCATATAGCAGCACAATTTGCAATTGCAAAAATGTGGAACAAGCCCAAATGCCCATCAATCAATGAGTGGATTAAAATAAACTGTGGTATGTATATATGATGGAATACCACTCAGCCATAAAACAGAATGAATTAATAGCATTCGTAGCAACCTGGATGGTATTGGGGACTATTATTCTAAGTGAAGTAACTCAGGAATGGAAAACCAAACATCATATGTTCTCACTCATAATTGGGAGCTAAGCTATGAAGATGCAAAGGCAAAAGAATGATACAATGGACTTTGGGGACTCAGAGGGAGAGGGAGGGAAGGGGATGAGGGATAAACAGTGTATACTGCTTGGGTGATGGGTGCACCAAAAGCTCACAAATCACTGCTAAAGAACTGGCTCATGTCGCCAAATACCACCTGTTCCCCCAAAACCTACGGAAATAAAAAATAAATTAAAAAAATTAAAAAGAGAAACACTTCAAGGCCTATAAAAGGGGTAATTTTTCTTAAACACCATTAATCAGAGTTATTATTTTGTTGAGTGTTGGTTCAAAGTCATATTGATAGTAGGAATATACTTGCCTCAGATAAACTAGATTATATTGTTGATGTCAGAAAATTAATACGTGGTGGTGTTGTGGGTTGAATTGTGCCCCCCCCAAAAGATATGTTCAAGTCCTAACCCTTAGTACAAATGAATGTGACCTTATTTGGAACTAGGGTCTTTGCAAATCTAGTCAAGTTACAATGAAGTCATACTGGATTAGGGTGGGACCTAATCCAGTGACAGGTATCCTTGTAAGAAGGAAATTAGAACATGGACAGACAGAGGGAGAATGCCATGTAACTATGGAAACAGAAATTGGAGTGATTCATCTACAAGCCAAGGAACCCCAAGGATTGCAACCACCAGAACCTAAGAAGAACCACAGAAAGATTCTTCCTTCGAGCTTTCAGAAAGCAGGGCACTGCCAATGCCGTAATTTCAGACTGTTAGCCTCAGTATGGTGAAATAATACATTTCTGTTGTTTTAAACCATCCCAAGTTTGTGGTAGTTTGAAATGAAAACTGTAGGAAACTAGTCCACTTGGTGTTGGGGGTGGTGTGTTTGCCTTTAGATAATTTAAAAGAAAATGTGTTGCAACTATTGTTGGTAGAAAGATTGATATGGAATCTTGGCACGTACTTTCTTCCTTGTGTTCACAGGATTAAAGTCCACTCCTTTTCTTTTGGGGAAGGCAGCAATTGGAGCAGAAAAATGAACATTAAAATCAAGACTAAATTTAAAAAAATTAAAAATCAGACTGAGACCAGAGGCATCAATGTTCAGAAGACACAAAAAGGACAGTGGTGTGGGACTTATCTCATTTGAGGAGAGGTAGAAATTCTTCAGAAGGGAATTGGAGTTTCTGGACCAGGGAGGGACCTAAAGAAGGCCTGAGACTTGATGATTAGAAAGCATAAGGGTGGTTGAGAGGAAGCAAGACTGCCTTTCAAAAATATACTTCTTCACCCCTTCTTCTTTTATAGTGTAAGTGCACTCTTTAGTTAGAGTATGTTTACTTCATACATTTTGGATGGAATTTGGAAGTAGTTTTCATAAGTAAAAGAACTGCTTAAGCTATCACACTTCTCCTAGAGTTCATATGAGTCTGGAAGAGACAAGCATGGCTGAACTTAAGAAGGGGACTAGGCAGAATGGACATAGGTACTCTTTCACACACTACTAGTTGGAGTGAGATCTAGACTAGCAAATAACTTTTAAGTAGAAGGCACTTAGGCTGTTTCTCAGGCTTATTCCCATAGGATAATGAGGAATTCAATTTCCATTCACTCCTAAGGGGCAAGAAGAATGAGTACTGCCAGCTACTAGTCCATATAGTTTTATATAATTTACTACAAAAGAAGCCCCTTCCTCAAGATATTTGACTTCCATCTGGTTAGATAAATGCCATAACAAATATACAAATATATGAAATCCATGTGAATGGAGGTATTGTTGCCTTATATGTGTCCATTTTACACTGTACAGTTCATTCAATCTGTATTACTGTTCATGGTGACCTTACCTGACAAATTTGGATTGCAAGAATATCCTGAAAAGAACATGTCAATCCAAAAACTTTGGTCACCTTACCTAGGAAACACAAGAAAGAGAGTACCTGGGGAAAACATTAACATTGTCCATGCAGTCATTGTTCTGGAAGGGTTGGATTTGCAGGTCTGTCTGTCCCAATAGTTTGATGATCACATCAAACTAGCTTACCCTAGTTCTGCTTAACATCTGAATCATGCTATAACTCCTTTACACTGGCTGCTTACTCACCTGCTAGCTGTAGTTTGACCTCCATGACTTGAGCTGACTAGGCTAAGTCACCTGCTCTGTGTGTTTATTCTATCCCATTTAAATGCCTTCATTTTGCCTTCTGGTGCCAATGTTTTTGTTATTTTTTTTAATATGTGTCCCCTCCAAAACTCGTGTAGAAATTTAACCGCAATGTGGCAGTATTGAGAGGTGGGGTCTTTAAGAAGTTACTGGGTTATGAGGGCCCTGTCCTTGTGGATTAATGGATTAATGGGTTAATGGGTTATCATGGGATTAATGAGTAATCATCTCTGTGTCCCCGGATAACTTTGTATAGCAAAGTTTGCCAGCCCTGAAATGCTCACTTTTTGGATGGTTACTAGTGTGTACTAAACTTATGCTTTATTTCCCTAACAACATTTTGAGGCCTCTTCATTACAGAAACTTAACTTATACCTCTTATACCTGACAATTAGCACTTCCTTCTACAGATAGACAGCCTCAGCATGGTGGGTCACATGGCATTTCTTAAATCATGAGAACTTCGTATTGACCAACCTAAACTGGGGGATAGGGTGGGAGACAAAAAGCAAGAAATATCTACTACAAAAGATTTTATAAATTTTTGTATTACAAAAAAAGCTCTGAAGCAGATACCTCAATTTAAAAAGAAGAAGAAGGTAGCACCTTAGTGAAACTTTTATATGAAAGAAAGACATCAATTTATAAAAGCTGCTATGGGGAAAAAAACCCCCTAGTTTCCAATATTAACTTAATTCTCTTGGCATTTTTAAGGATTAAAAATCATTAATTATTTTAGTAGAAAACTGTTCTAGTTATCTATTGTTGTGTAACAAATTACCTCCAAACTTAGTGGCTTAAAACAAGAAGAATCATTTTTTTTTTCTAGTCATGATTCTGGGGACAAACTGGGCTCCACTAGGTGGTTCTTACTTGGGATCTCCATGTGGTGGTGGCCAGATGGTGGCTGGGGCTGAATTGTCTTCAGGCTCACTTCTCTCCCATGCCTGGAGGTTGATACTGGCTTTTGGTTAAGACCTTATCTGGGACTATTGGCAAGAACACTTTCTGTAGTCTCAATGAAGTCTCTCCTCTTCTTCATGACACGTGACTGGTTTCAAGAAGGAGTGTCCCATGAAGTCCAGGTAGAAACTGTATTCCCTTTTACAACCTATCCTCTGAAGTGAGGTCACTCCATTTCTGCTCTAATCATAGACCTGTCCAGGCTCAAGGAGGAGGCATATGATCTGTCTGTGGGAGAAGTGTCAAATCACATCCCAAGAACAGATCTGGAATGGAAGATCTTGTGGTCATGTCGGAAAGCAGTATCTGTCACAGTCCCCCCTTTGGCCATAATAATTTACATCCCTCCTCTAGGCAAAATATGCTTGTCTTTTTCTCTTCTGACAAATCTCATTTCATTATGGCATTTGCTTGAGGTGTAGGAATTGCAATCAGACCCAGGTGCAGGTGAGGCTCTTTCATTGTGGTTCCTTGGGTACATCTCCTTGAGGACCATTTTCTCAGTTTGAAGACATTGCTCTCAGTTTAAAGAAACATGATGTCTCTCTTCTACATCCCCAACATATAATGATAGAATAGTTCACAAAGGGTAGGACAAGGGCACAGAGCAGCCACTGATTGCTAGCATGTTTCCATATCCTTGATGAGAGCTCAGTCCACCTGCCTGGGAGGTGTTCATCATGGCTCTTGGCTCTACCCTCTGGGCTCTAGGTGCCCTGAGAATCATCCTTTGTTTTCAATAAGAAAACCTAAGTTTGCAATTTAGTAGTCTCCTTAGTCTGCTTTCTGCCTGTGGAAGGGTAGAGGTTTAAAGTCACCTTGTTATTAAATATTTAGTATTTATCTGTCCTTTACAGTCCAAGCTGACAGTGATTCCTCCAGAATACTTCTTTTGAAAGCATTGTGTGTTTAAATATATCACTTTATAATCCTGAGGCACACCCTCCTATTATTCCAGATAAACCCCTTCCTCCCTCAGGCTCATATGAGACTGCAGGACACAACATCCTTGAGATTCTTAAAGCCCAATTGTTTAACTGAGAAGATCTGCAAAGCACACTCTTAAGATCCTTAAACGGCTTTTGGTCTGACTGAAAGTTTCTATGAGCCATCACTTTAAATCTTTTTAAAATGTTGAAGAGTTTTATAGTCATGCCCTATGTTTCATTTGTAGACCACGTTTTCCCGACAGTGCACTGGATTTCATCTATGCCCAGAAGCTACTTTTAATTTTGGAATCCTTTGCATTGTAAGAGATTGAGAATAAGAAATAGTTTTATTTTCAAATCCAACAAGTCTTGGCTCTTCTATATTTAACAGTATATTCTTTAGCTCATCTTTTTCCTCCTGCCTTTTATCATAGGCAGTGAGAAGCTAGGTGGCAATTTCAATATTCTGCCTAAAATCTTCTTAACTAGATCTTCACATTCATTAGGTACATTTTCATTTTTTCACATTACTAGGGATGACAGTGTTGCCAATTGAGTTTCCTGTACTTTGCTTGAGCCCTGATTGACAGCCTCCTTCAGCCCTCTGGGCTTCCACTAACACTTTGCTGAAAGCTAAGTTTCTACTAATAGTCTCTTCAATGTTCTCCCACTCTCTGCTCACTACCTGGTCCTAAAGATAATACTATCTGTCTCAGGATTTTGTCATGGCAGTGCCCCACTTCCAAGTGCCAGAATCTTTCTTAATTATCTACTGTTATGAAATAAATCATTCAAAGGTATTATGACTTGAAACAACAGTCAGCTCATGATTACCTCTTATGGTTCTGGCATTGATTAGGCCCAGCTAGGCAGTTCTTATTTGAGACTAGTCTTGTGGTGACAGTCAGATGGTGGCTGGGGCTAGGACCTTAGCTCCAACTATTTGTGGTAACTCCTGCTACTCATGGCCTCCCTGTCTCTGTGTGGCTTTTTTGCTGTCTCATGGCATGATTATTTGGTTCCAAGAATGAATATCCCAATGGTCCTAGGAGGAAGCCAGCCTCTGAAGTCACATACTACCACTTCTGGCTTAGTCACAGGCCCACTTCAAGAAAAGGGAATGTAGATGCCATGTCTGGATGGAGGAAGGGTCATATTATAAAAAGAAAATGTTGAATGGGAGATCTTTTTGTGGCCATGTTAGAAATACAATCTGACACAATAGCTGTATCAGAATAGTTTAAACTATGGCACTGTAGGATGACTACAGTTAACAATAATATATATTTTCAAATAGCTAGAAGAGAGAATATTAGATGTTCCCAAAACAAAGAAATGATAAAGATATGAGATGATGGATATGCTAATTACCACTCTCTGATCACTGTGCATTGTATGTATCAAAACATCACTATGTACCTCATGAATATGTACAATTATTATGTATTAGTTAAAAATAAATAAAAATACATTTTAGATCCTATGTAGAGACTTTCACTGGTTCATTGAAGCAGGAACAACAAAAAGAGGGAACTTACTGGAATCAAATTGTTTAAATTATAGAACTGATGGAATGGAAGAAAACCAGCCTCAGAAAATGCAAACCAAAAAGCCAGGAGAAGGTAAAGACAATGTTGGACTGGCTGGAGGATGCATGAGGAGAAAGATGTAATCTTCAGTGAGGCAGAATCTATCTGGCTTCTTACCTGAAAATATGGAGGTGGTGGGAGGATCTACATACACTGAGGAGGGCTTGGTATGTGTTGGTAACCTTGTGCTTTACTGAATTTAGACTTTTATTTTGCTGCTGCTTTGATTGTAATATCCACTTTATTATTTCCCATTGTTAAAATCTATTAATCTTTAAAGAGTCAGCTAAAATGTCAATACTCTCTAATGCTTTGTGGGGTTTGTTGTTAAAATTGCTTTATTTCTCCACTATTCATATTACACTTTTCCCTTCTCTTTTAAAATTTATTGCACAATGGTTAGTATTTAAGTATGTGTCAACCTGCCTTATCAACCCAACCAGGTGTAAGTTCCTTGAAGGCAAATTCCTTGGCTTAGTTTTATTTCCCTAGAATATCTCAAAGCAACAGGTGTTCAGATATATTTGTTGAGTAAATACCAAGTTACAGATTCTACAAATAGTTTAGTGATAAATTCTGAATGAATATTTCCTTTTCATTTATGTAAAATCCAATAAAGATCATTCTTTTCCCTTCACATGTCATTAATAAAAAGCTTTTATTTGTTTATTAACAAATAGTTCCAGATTAATGATTAATATTACCTCAGAATATTGAATGAGATGAAACAATAAAATCTCTCTAAATAATTAGTTTCTTGATCTGTAATTTTAACCAACTGCTTAAAATGATTTTAGCTTTCATCATTGGGTAAGTGCTTCCAGTGGGTTACAAATAGCTGTTGCTTTTAAATCAGATACATTTTTCTTTTGCTGAGTATGGATATGTCTATAATTTTTAGATTGATTAAATTATTAAAGTTGAGAACCTTTTAATTCTCATCCAAGACAGAAAAATGAACATATGCAAAATCAGATTTCAACCAAATAAAAGTGTATATACAATGGAAGCCTATACATTTGAAAATAAAACTTATTTAAGAGTGTGGTAGCCAGGCTTCAGGATGGCTCTAATGATCCTCATCTCCAACTTTCAACTTTCAAGATGGCTCTAATGATCCTCATCTCCTACTTTCCTTGTGTAGTCCCCTTCCACACTGTACCCGGTTTGGTCTGCGTGACCATGCAAGTGATGGCATGGGTCTTCTATGGCTAGGTCATGAAAGGCAGTGCAGTGCCTCTTCTACTCTGCTCCCTTAGATCAGCCACTCTGGGAGAATCCAGCTGCCATGTCATCTGGATATTCAAGGAGCTGTCTAGAGAGTTCCACGTGAAAAGTACTGAGACTTCTTGCAAAAACAGCCATAAACAGCAAACTAATAACATGAGTGTCATCTCGGAAGCTGATCTTGCAGCCACAGTAAAATCTTAAGATGCCTGTGGTCCTGGCAAGATCTCATAAGAAATCCAGACCCTTAACTGCCCAGCTAAGCCACTCCTGATTTCCTGATTCCCAGAAACTATAAGATAATAAATTGTTATTTTAGGCCACTAAATTTTGGGGTAATTTGTTACACAGCATAGATAACTAGTACAAAGAGATGTTTGCTAAATTTACAAAATTCAAATACAAGGTAACTTGCTGAGACTGAGGACACTATAAAGAGTTCTTAGATAACCATAAAGCTCACAGCACATATTTTCCCAGTAAGTAGTATAGTTGTCAAGAACTGAGTAGAAAATGTGTTGGACATAGATTTGGCATGGAAATTATTGTTTTTTACTGTATGATGACTTGAAGATGGGTACCATACCGTACATATGTTCAACTGTGACAGCTAAAGTTATTTCTCCATTAGAGACTTTTGCAACAGGTTCTACCTATATATGCTAAGCATATAATTCTATTCACAAAAACTCAATATATCCATTTTTAGATAAAAATATTTTAGTAAAAATACAATTCTTATTATTTTTTGGAAGTTTTGCTTCACAGTAAATGATGCATGGGATTTGTGACATTGCTGGGTGCCTCTCCATATGGGGAGCTGAGCCTGCACACATGCAGTAATGCATGCATCACCACATACTCACTAATGAAGCAAGGTAAAGAAATAGAAAAGCTTTTCATTCCCTCAATATGCAGCTGGTGTGTGATGCCAGATGTAAAATCATTGATGTTCTTGCCAAGTTCTCAGGATCATGTCATGATTTATTTAAACTAAGACAATCAAGAATAGGTTGATTTTTGTAAAAAATAGTCAAATACAAGGAGGCCGATGAGTAGGTGGATAGACGTATCTTGTCTAAAATATTGACTGTATTAAATGCAAGATTATTTGTATCTTTCATTCTTTCTTTGTATGTTATTGTGGTTTTCCTCTGAAGAGAGTAAATGGCTCTACTTTCTAATCCCTTAACTCCTCCAGAATTACTTTATAATGAGGCACATAAATTCACTAGAGCTGTAATTGAAAAAAAAAAAAAAAAAAACTATGTTATTTTGAAACAAATGTTACAGATGCCTATCCAAAATGGAAAGTAGATGGCATGTCTTCTTTTAATATCTCAAACATTTCCTTTGACACTTTGTAATTCATGATATTAGAATTGATTATAATAGAGACCAAGCTTTAATGTTTCTTCTGGTGGGGGGTCGGGGGGAGGCGGGGGCGGCAGGATTATTGCCACCATCCACAGTGTCAGGACATGAAGCATTACAAATGTTGATTCCCCCTCTCCCCATCCCCAGAAAAATGTTTTCATCTGGCAATAGAAACTACAGGGGTCATCCTTCATGACCTGTCACCATCACGGGCAGTTGTGATTCAGAACTAGTGGAAAGGGAACTAACTTTTGTTGAGCTTCTGCCATGTGCCAGGCACTTGGGTACCTTACTTGATTTTCAAAAAAATGTTTGAGCAGCACAACTTTACTTTCTTCTCACCATAGATCCTTGGCAGACATATTTAAAAATATATACATAACACAAAATTAGCCATTTTGACTATTTTTAAGTTTACAGTTTAGTGGCATTAAGTGCACTCACATTGTTATGCAACCATCACCATTAGCCTTCTCCAGAACTCTACAGGGGCATTGAAAATAATGCAAAGCTTCTCAAAAGCTCTTTGTCTTTCAAGGAAAAATCATACAGGAAGGAACAATAGTAAAATTACATTATAATGTTTCAGTTTAAAGCAACTAATAGCAACTCAGTACATATTTTGGTACCTACCAGAAGCAAGTTATCATACTACGCAGTTCAGAGGATATACAGACTCATGAGATAAAAACCCTACTCTAAGTATAGACTGGAATTCTGCAGTCTGACCTTGATTCTTTTAGTAAACAAATTCATTCAACAAGTCAATAATGCCTTCTCTATGCCCAGAGCTCTGCCAGGTATTTGGTATATATGCAGAGGAGTCATAGCCCTCTTGAAGCTGCATTCACATAATTATCAGTGTGGCTTGTCTGCTCTTCCCTGCCTTGAAGGAAGAGGATCAGAAAGGCCATCCTGAAATCTGTGCAGAAGTCATAAGAGCAACTTTTACTTGAATATTTATTTATTGACTCCACTATAAATAGAATTCTTACAATGACCCTAAAAGGAGGCTATATTTATAATCTCTATTTTACAGGTGAGAAATCTTAAGCACACAGGTGTTAAATAAGACCTATGGTCATGCAGTGGCAGAACTGGAGTTAAACCCAGGTCATTTGATTCCAGAAGCTCCATGTTTAATCCTACCCCACATGGCCTTTGTTGTGTCAATGTGTGAGTGTGGACACAGGACGTTTATGGAGCTGCTTCCAAATTAGTCATCAAAGATAAATCACTCAAGGGAGGATTGATTGAGAGTGAGAAGGAGCAAAGAGGGGCCTGTAGTGTTACTGTAGGAGAATCCTTTCCATATGGAAGGAAATACCAGATTAGGGAAAAGTGTTTCCTGCCATAAAGCAACACTGTTAGCCCAAATGGTCCTTTGTGAAAATCAGAAAAAGGCAAACTTTCTCTACTTCATAGTGGCGGGACAAAAGGCAAATCTTTCTCCAGACACTTTCTGTAGGAAAATTTTTATTAAAAAATATGAAAGCTTATGATAACTGTTATGTGAATGGCACATCTATAGCCTGTGCAATGCATAACTGGCACAACCATGTGTGGCAACCATGCCCCCAACACCCTAAGCCTTTAATATCCTGTCATGGGCTGAATTGTGTCCCCTACAAATTTATATGTCAAAATCCCAACCATCACTATCTCAGAATGTAACCATGCTTTGAGATAACATTTTTAAAGAGGTAATGAAGTTAAAATGAGGTCATTAGGGTAGGACCCTAATCCAATATGATTGGTGCCCTTTTAAGAAAAGGGAGAGACACTAGGGGAGCATGTTCACAGAAGGATGACCATGTGTCACGTGAAGTGGCAGCAGGGACCACCATCTGCAAGCCAAGGAGAGGCCTCCCAGGAAGTCAACCCAGCTGTCATCTTGATCTTGGACTTCCAGCATATGGAACTGTGAGGAAATAAACTTCCATTGTTTAAGCCACTCAGTCTTTGATATTTTGTTATGGTAGCCTTAGCAAACTAGTACACACCCCTAACAGTTTCAACTGATTGGGTTAAAGCATGGGTGTGGATATGCCATGATGGGCATTTACAAGAGAAAACACACACTCACACATACTCTCTGTCTCTCTCTTACACATACACATGTACACATACACACACAGGTGGTGGGGGGAGAGGAAGGGAAGGTGGGAAAGAGAGAGCAAAAGAGAGAGGGAGAGAGACCACTATCCCATGAGAGAGAACTCAGCGTTGTGAAAGCTCGCTGCTTCTTTTTTTTAAAATTTATTTTAATTTAACTAATTAATTTATTTATTTTGAGACAGAGTCTCACTCTGTCACCCAGACTGGAGTGCAGTGGTGCTATCTCAGCTCACTGCAACCTCTGCCTCCAGGGTTCAAGAGATTCTCCTGCCTTAGTCTCCCGAGTAGCTGGGATTACAGGCGTGCACCACCACACCCAGCTAATTTTTGTATTTTTAGTAGAGACAGGGTTTCAACATGTTGGCCAGGCTGGTCTCGAACCCCTGACCTCAGGTGATCCACCCACCTTAGTCTCCCAAAGTGCTGGGATTATAGGTGTGAGCCACTGGCCAAAGCTTGCTGCTTCTAATTCCACATCCTCCACTCCTCACTTAGAACCATGCCACCTCGCCTTTGTAACTTTAATTATGTTATAATTACATAACTATTATGTGTTCTTATTTGAATATTTTCCCCCATTATGTGTCCTCACAAGAAGAGACCTTCCTTGTATCCTCCTGTCTACACAGTGAATGTCACATACTGAGTGATCAATAAATACTTCTTGGGTGAATGTATGAAGGAAGGAATGAGTGGATCTCTGAACTTGTGACTCTCTTCAATCAGATTTTTACCTGATTAATACTGACATATATATTCCAGAAAAAATAAAAATATAATAATTATACAGAATAACAATTTATATTTCTAGTTAACATGACTGAAATATACCCAGAAAAAAAATTTCTTCATTAGAGTATCTTACTTTAAGGACTTTTTTTTTATTTGATGACATAAAAATCTGAGGTCTGGACTGTTTTCTATCATTAAAAGTCCCATGACTTTTCTTCATGCCCCAGATTCAATATGCCAGCCAAATTCTAGTAATTACATGTTTCCTTCTTAGAATTCCCAAAGAGTATGAATTAGGAAGATAATTCTTTTCTTTCCTCTGTTGGCCATGATGGTCATTTACTGAAACTGCCAATGTGTAATGCAGCTGATGGGAAATATTAACTTGGGCCACAGCTGTAGTTATGTTCTTTGGCTCAACAAACCTCCACAAGTTAGTGAAACAATGATTTGATTTAGGAGAGTTTGAACTCAAGGGTAAACTAACTAAATTGTTGATGGCTAAAATGATTAAGAATAAAAGAGGAGGGGAAACTTGAAATTCCTCTACAGCTCTTGTAGCTTATCTTTTCAAACTTCCATTTACTCATGTACCAGTGCTAAGAATTTTACATGAATTACATTATTTAATTATTATCCAACCCTAAAAGGTTGGTACAATTATTGCTCCAGATTTTTAGATGAAGAATCTTTAGCTGAATGAGCTTAAGCAACTTGCTCAACATGACCCAGCTATCATTAGAATCCAGGCATTTTCTTATTTTTGTTCTGGTTATCAAAATATTACATGTTTATTATAGATAATGTATAAAGTAGACAAAGTATTACAAACAAAATAAAATATCAACCATAACCTCCAAGTCAGAGATGAATATAATTAACATTTTGGTGACTATCTTACTAGTGTTTATTTTCTATGATTATATGTGTTCCAAAATGTTACAAGTATACCATGTACAGTCATGCACCACATTAATGATGTTTTGGTCAATGACTGCATATACAATGGTGGTCCCATAAGATTATAATACCATATTTTTACTGTACCTTTTCTATGTTTAGATACATAAATACCATTGTGTTACAACTGCCTCCATTATTCAGTACAGTAACATGCTGTACAGGTTTGTAGCCTAGGAGCAATAGGCTAGACCATATAGCTAGGTGTGTGGTAAGCTATACCATCTAGGTTTCTGTAAGTATACACTGTGATGTTTGCATAACAAAATCACCTAACCACACATTTCTCAGAACATATTCCCATAGGAAAGCAGCACATGACTTTGTAGTATTTTGCAATCTGCTTCTTAAAAATTTGAATTTTATTTTAGTTAATATACTTCTACAGAATCACTTTTAGTGATGATACACTATTCTGATTTATTAAATTAATATATTTAATCAATTGTTTATACATTCAGTTTGTAGGTACTTTGCTATTAAAAATTATGTGACTACACATAATGACACTCATAGACTCAAAATAAAGTGATGGAGAAAAATCTACCAAGAAAATAGAAAACAAAAAAAAGTAGGAGTTACAATGCTAATTTTACACAAAACAGATTTCAAACCAACAAAGATCAAAAAAGACAAAGAAGGGCATTACATAATGGTAAAAGGTTCAATCCAAGAAACCTAATTATCCTAAATAGAAGTGCACCCAACACAAATTTATAAAGCAAGTTCTTAGAGACCTACAAAGAGACATAGATTCCCACACAATAATAGCGGAAGACTTCAACACTCCACTGGCAGTGTTAGACAGATCACCGAGGCAGAAAATTAACAAAGATATTGGGACCTAACTTCAGCATTGGACGAAATAGATCTGATAGACCTTTACAGAAATCTTCACCCCCAAACAACAGAATATACATTCTTCTCATCACCACATGGCACATACTCTAAAATTGACCACATATTTGGACATAAAACAATCCTCAACAAATGTAAAATAACCGAAATCATACCAAATACACTCTTGGACCATGGCACAATAAAAACAGAAGTCAAGCCAATGAAAATCTCTCAAAGCCATGCTATTACATGGAAATTAAACAACATGCCCCTGAATGACTTTTGGGTAAATAATGAAATTAAGGCAGAAATCAAGAAGTTATTTGAAAATAACGAGAACAAAGATATGACATACCAGATTCTCTGGGACACAGCTAAGGCAGTGTTAAATTCATAGCACTAAATGCCCACATCAAAAAGAAAGATTTCAAATTAACAACCTAACTTCACAACAGAATGAATAAGAGAGACAAGAACAAGGTCAGTGAAATGGCTCATGCCTGTCCCAGCACTTTGGGAGGCCAAGGCAGGAGGATCATTTGAGGTCAGGAGTTCAAGACCAGCCTGGCCAACATGATGAAACTGTCTCTACTAAAAATACAAAAATTACCCAGGTGCGGTGGTGTGCACCTGTAATCCCAGCTACTCGGGAGGCTGAGGCAGGAGAATTGCTTGAACCCAGGAGGTGGAGGTTGCAGTGGGTTGAGATCATGCCATTGCACTCTAGCCTGGGCAACAGAGTGAGACCCTGTTTTTAAAAAAAAGAAGAAGAAGAGAAAAAAGAAACAAGAACAAATCAACCCCAAAGTTACTAGAAGATGACAAATAACAAATATCAGAGCTGAGCTGCAGGAAATCGAGACACAAAAAAACCATTCAAAAGATTAATGAATGCAAGAGTTGTTTTTTTTTTTTTTTTTTTTTGAAAAAAGCAAAAAAAATATAGGCCACTAGCTAGACTAATAAATAAGCAAAGAGAGAATATCCAAATAAATGCAATTAAAAATGATGAAGAAAATGTTATAGTAACCCCACAGAAATAAAAACAACCATCATAAACTACTGTGAACACCTCTGTGCACACAAACTAGAAAACCTAGAAGAGATGAATAAATTTTTGGACACATATACCCTCCTAAGACTGAGCCAGGAAGAAATTTATTCCTTGAACAGGCCAATAATGAGCTCCAAAATTGAATCAGTAATAAATAGTCTACCAAAAAAAAAAAAAAAAAAAAAAAAGCACAGGGCCTGATGGATTTACAGCTCAATTCTATCAGATGTACAAATAAGAGCTGGTACCATTCCTGCAGAAACTATTCCAAAAATCCCTCCTCCCCAACTCATTTTATGAGGCCAGCATCATTTTAATACCAAAACCTGGCAGAGAAACAACAAATAAATAAAACTTCAGGCCAATATCCTTGATGAATATCAATGCAAAAACCCTCAACAAAATACTGGCAAACCTGGCACATCAAAAAACTAATTCACCATGATCAAGTAGGCTTCATCCCTGGGATGCAAGGTTAGTTCAACATACACAAATCAATAAATGTGATTCATCACATAAACAGAACTAAAGACAAAAACCACATTATTATCTCAATAGATGCAGAAAAGGCTTTTCATAAAATTCAACAACACTTCATGTTAAAAACTCTCAATAAACTAGGTATTGAAGGAACATAACTCAAAATAACAAAAGCCATCTATGACAAACCCATAGCCAATGTTATATTAAATGGGCAAAAGCTGGAAGCTTCCCTCAAAAAACTGGCACAAGATAAGGATGCCCTCTCTTACTACTTCTGTTCAACACAGAATTGGAAGTCTTAACCAGAGCAGTCAGGCAAGAAAGAAAAGGCATCTGAATTGGAGGAGAGGAAGTCAAACTATTTCTGTTTGCAGAGGACATAATTCTATATCTAGAAAGCACCATAGCCTAGGCCCAAAAGCTCCTTCAGCTGATAAATAACTTCAGCAAAGTTTTAGGATACAAAATCAATATACAAAAATCACGAGCATTCCTAAACACCACCAACAGCTAAACCGAGAGCCAAATCAGAAAGGTAATCCCATTCACAACTGTCACACACACACACACACACACACACACACACACACACACACACACCCCTAGAAATATAGCTAACTAGGAAGCAAAAGATCTCTACAATGAGAATTACAAAACACTGCTCAAAGAAATCAGAGAAGACACACACACACACACACACACACACACACACACACACACACACAAAACCCATGCTCATGGATGGGAAGAATCAATATAATTAAAATGGCTATACTGCCCAAAGCAATTTACAGATTCAGTGCTATTCCTACCAGACCACTGACAACATTCTTCACAAAACTAGGAAAAACTATTTTAAAATTCATATGGAACCAAAAAAGAGCCTGAATAGCCAAGGCAATCCTAACCAAAAAGAACAAAGCCAGAGGCATCACATTACCTACCTTGAAAATTACAAGGTTACAGTAACCAAAACAGCATGGTACTGGTACCTAAACGGGTACATAGACCAATGGAACAGAATAGAGAGCCCAGAAATAAGGCCTAACATCTACAACCATCTGATCTTTGACAAAGCTGGCAAAAATAAACAATAGGGAAAAGACCCCCTATTCAATAAATGGTGCTGGGATAACTGGCTAGCCACCTACAGGAGATTGAAGCTGGACACTTTCCTTACACCATATACAAATATCAACTCAAGATGGATTAAAGACGTAAATATAAAACCCAGAACTATAAAAATCCTGGAAGACAACCTAGGCAGTACCATCCTGGACATAGGAATGAGCAAAGATTTCGTGACAAAGTCACTAAAAGCAATGGCAACAAAGCAAAAATTGACAATTGGGATCTAATTGAACATAAGAGCTTCTGCATAGCAAAAGAAACTAACAACGGAGTAAACAGATAACCTACAGAATAGGAGATATTCTGTAGGCTGCAAACTATGCATCTCACAAAGGTCTAATATCCAAAATCTACAAGGAACTTAAATTACAAGAGAAAATTCCATTAAAAAGTGGTCAGAGTACATGAACAGACACATCTCAAAAGAAGACATGCATGTGGCTAACAAGCATATGAAAAAAAGCTGGCCAGGTGTGGTGACTCACGCCTATAATCCCAGCACTTTAGGAGGCTGAGGCAGGTGGATCACCTGAGGTCAGGAGTTTGAGACCAGCCTGGTCAACATGGCTAAACCCTGTCTCTACTAAAAATACAAAAATTAGCTGGGCATGGTGGCACACGCCTGTAGTCCCAGGTACTTGGGAGGTTGAGGCAAAATAATTGCTTGAACCCAGGAGGCAGATGTTGCAGTGAGCCAAGATCACGCCACTGTACTCCAGCCTGGGCAACAGAGTGAGACTTGGTGTCAAAAAAAAAAAAAAAAAAAAAAAAAAAAAAAAAAAAAAAAAAAAAAAAAGAAAGAAAAGCTCAATATCATGAATCACTAGAGAAAGGCAAATCAATATCACAATGAGATCCCAATGAGTAGTCAGAATGGCTACTATTAAAACGTTAAAAAAAAAACAAACAAACAGATGCTGGCAAGGCTGTGGAGAAAAGGAACGCTTATACACTATTGGTGGGACTGTAAATTAGTTCAACCATTGTGGAGAGCAGTATGGTGATTCCTCAGAGAGCTAAAAGCAGAACTACATTTGACCCAACAATCCCATTACTGGGTATATACCCAAAGGAATATAAAACATTCTACCATAAAGACACATGCACGTGAATTTTCACTGCAGCACTGTTCACAATAACGAAGACATGGAATCAACCTAAATGCCCATCAATGACAGATAGGATAAAAAAATGTGGTACATATACACCATGGAATATTATGCAGCTGTAAAAAAGAATGGGATCATGTCTTTTGCAGGAACATAGATGGAGCTGGATGATACCATCCTTAGCAAATTAACACAGGAACAGAAAACCAAATACCGCATGTTCTCACTTATAAGTGGGAGCTAAATGATGAGAACCTATGAACACAAAGAATAAAACAACAGACCCTTGGGCCTACTTGAACCAAGAGGGTGGGAGGAGAGAGAGGAGCAGAAAAGATAACTAATGGGTACTTGGCTAAATACCTGGGTGATGAAATAATCTGTACAACAATCCCCATGACACATTTACCTATGTAATAAACCTTCACATGTACCTCTAAACCTAAAAAAAAAGTTAAACATTTTTTTAAGTAAAAAAAAATTATGTGACTAGATCTTTATAATCTTTTATGTATCCATGACTGTTTATTTTGACTGTGTTTGTTGAACTAGAGTTAATTATAATTTTTTGTTTTTGAGATGGAGTTTCACTTGTTGCCCAGGCTGGAGTGTAATGGCACGATCTCAGCTCACTACAACCTCTGCCTCCCTGGATCAAGTGATTCTTCTGCCTCAGCCTCCAAAGTAGCTGGGATTACAGGCATGCACCACCATGCCCGGCTAAGTTTGTATTTTTAGTAGAGGTGGCGTTTCACCATGTTGGTGAGGCTGGCCTCGAACTCCTAATCTCAGGTGATCCACCCTCCTTGGCCTCCCTAAGTGCTGGGATTACAGGTGTGAGCCACTGTGCCTGGTGAGTTAATTCTTTAAGGGTGCAAAATTATTTTTTCCTCTTAGTTGGAATGAAATTTTGTAATAAAATATAAATTGTTAAAATTTCTACAATTCACATTGCTCATGTATAAATTCTGAAGAGAAAATTAACTCTCTTCAGAATGTATGAATTTCTTGCCTCTGTATTTGTTAGAATATTAGAATATTTGTCTAAAGGCCATTTGGGAATTCATGATAGTTTTGTTTAAGTATTGTTTCATGTAGAAAAGTGTGAAGAGAGGTAAAGATGCTACGAGATGACAAAATAGAAAGTTTAAACATCTCAGTTCAATTCAATTCTCCCTCCTTCCCTTTCTTTATTCCTTCCTTCCCTCCTTCCTCCCTTTCTTCTCTCTTTCATTTCCTCTTTCTTCCTCCCTCCCTTCCTTCTCTCCCTTCATTGCAATGTACCAACACATTATCATGGTCTTTCTCCGTAAGGAATGGGACCACGTAGATGGCTTTCAGAAAAGGATTCCTGTGTACTAGAAAGTCCATTGTTTAGTTTACTATAACCAAGTTATTAAAATTTTGGACCTATGAATATTAAGTGGAACACAGAAACAACGTTGTAAGCCAGAACCACTTCACTATTATGAAATTCGTTGAAAAATGTTTGACTTCATCTGTGTAATACAAAGAGCATGTAAATTAGCAGAAGGAGCTATAAAATGTTTAGATAAATATCAAAGTTGACTTTATAAGGAAACAGAGAGAGCCTGATTAGATTCTGGCTCTATGGGAAAACCAGTTGTTTAGAAAAGATGGGTCTGGATAAGAAAAAAACTGATGGTGATTTTTTCCTGAAGCCACCCTTGACTAATTCACCTGCACAGGTCTTTTTGAAATCCTCTAATACTTATAGGCCATCCTATGAATCCAGCAATTTTTTTTTTGGTGTGTGTGTGTGTGTTTTTAGACGGAGTCTTGCTCTTGTCACCCAGGCTGGAGTGCAATGGTTTCCATCTTGGCTCACTGCAACCTTCGCCTCCTGGGTTCCAGTGATTCTCCTGCTTTAGCCTCCTGAGTAGCTGGGATTACAGACTCGTGCCACCATGCCTGGCTAGTTTTTGTATTTTAAGAAGAGATGGGGTTTCACCATGTTGGCCAGGCTGCTCTTGAATTCCTGACCTCAGGTGATCTGCCTGCCTCGGCCTCCCAAAGTGCTGGGATTACAGATGTGAGGCAACGCGCCTGGCCGAATCCAGCATTTTATATTGCTGACAAGATTTAAGTGAGTGAGAAATACAATAGTCTATAATAGACCACGACAAATATGTTCTGAGTACACCATTAGGGTCATGGAAAAATTTCCCCAATTTTTTTTTCAAAGCAGAGAGATGATTATGGAGATGCATTTTATTACCACTGCTAATATTTTCTTTCTTTCTTTTCTTTTCTTTTCTTTTTTTCTTTTTTTCTTTCTCTTTCTTTCTTTCTTTCTTTCTTTCTTTCTTTCTTTCTTTCTTTCTTTCTTTCTTTCTTTCTTTCCTTTCTTTCTTTCTTTCTTTCTTTTTCTCTTTCTTTCTCTTTCTTTCTTTCTTTTTCTTTCTTTCTCTTTCTTTCTCTCTCTCTCTCTCCCCTCGCCTCTCTCTCTCTCTTTTTTTTCCTGAGGGGTTTTTAAATGACTTTCTTACATTCTCCTGCAAATGACCTTGCTTTTCTTCCAACTGAACTTGGTATCTGGCTTTCCCCTTGACTCTCTATTTAAAGACTGTGTCTTTCACTTTTAAATGTTCATGATGTGTGCCACCTAATAGGTCAAGTATAGATCTGGGATTAGAATGAAGTAAAATTGCAATTTTATCTGTGTTTACTTAATCTGTATTCGAAGTTCCTTGTATGGACAGTGGCTTTCCTAAGAACTAATAAGGAGGCTAAAGTAGACTGACTCAGTGGTAGGGCTTCCAAGGAAAGGTGACCTTTACACAGATAGGAAATACTTGCAAAAAAGCATGGTGAGACCATGGTGAGACCAGAGCGCAAATAGACAAAAGAAAAGGCTCTATTCTAACATAAGTTAAAAAAAGTCTTTTTTTTTTAATCTTCTACTACTCGCTGTTGTACAATAGTAAAGTACAAGTTATTTGAACTTTTAGGAACAATAAGAAAAGCTGTATATCAAACCAGAATCATTTCTATAAGAAAATAGACTTATTTTTGTGCATTTTTGATAGTGCATTATAGTAAATATTGTAGAATTCTCTTTTGCTAGGAATGCAAATAATTTTAAACACGCTGTCAACTAAAATATTACTTTGCTTGATTTATTTGATCTACAAGGCCTCTAAAGCATAAAACTTTAATTAAAAATTGCTTTTGTAGAGATGGGGGGTCTCACCATGTTGCCCAGGCTAGTCTCTTGGCTCCAAGCAATCCTCTTGCATCAGCCTCCCAAAGTGCTGGGATTATAGGTGAGCCACTGCGCCTAATTTAAAATGTAAAATTAAACTCCAAATGATATCCATTTATTAGTATTATTGAACATAAATTTACTATTAAGCATGAATTTATTTAACATCAATCTATTATTAATTGCTTTGCCGGGTTGAATCATGCAGTTGTAATAAGAGTATTTTTTTCTTTTTTTCAAGGAAGACTGTTTTGTATGGGCTCCTATCTCAACATCTTGAACTACGAGTTGAGTTGGTAAGGTGTCCCAAATTGGTGGGTTCTTGATCTCTGACTTCAAGAATGAAGCCGTGGACTCTTGCGCTGAGTGTTACAGTTCTTAAAGATGGTGTGTCTGGAGTTTGTTCCTTCAGACGTTCAGATGTGTCTGGAGCTTATTACTTCTGGTGGGTTCGTAGTCTCACCGTCAGGAGTGAAGCTGCAGACCTTCGTGCTGAGTGTTACAGCTCTTAAAGGCAATGCGTCTGGAGTTGTTCATTCTTCCCGGTGGGTTTGTGGTCTCCCTGACTTCAGGAGTGAAGCTGCAGACCTTCCCAGTGAGTGTTACAGCTCTTAAAGACAGTGTGGACCCAAAGACTGAGCAGCAGCAAGATTTATTTCAAAAAGCAAAAGGAACAAAGCTTCTACAGCTAGAGGCCACCCCGGGTGGCAGCTGGTTGGCGCTGCAGCCTGCTTTTATTCCCTTATCTGGCCCCACCCACATCCTGCTGATTGGTCCATTTCACAGAGAGCTGATTGGTCCGTTTTGACAGAGTGCTGATTGGTGCGTTTACAATCCTTGAGCTAGACACAGAGTCACAGAGTGCTAGTTAGCTAGATACAGAGTTAGCTAGATACAGAGTACCAATTGGTGTATTCACAAACCTTGAGCTAGGCACAGAGTGCTGATTGGTGCATTTACAATCCTTGAGCTAGACACAGAGTCACAGAGTGCTAGTCCTCCAAGTCTCCACTAGGTTAGCTAGATACAGAGTGCTGATTGGTGCACATACCATCCTCCCGCTGGATATAAAAGTTCTCCAAGTCCCCATCCGGTTCAGGAGCCCAGCTGGCTTCACCCAGTGGATCCTGCACTGGGGCTGTAGGCGGAGCTGCCGGCCAGTCAGGAGCAGGGCGTGCACTCCTCAGCCCTTGGTCCACGGAGCGGGGGGGGGGGGGGGGGGGGGGGAAGCAGCTGAGGCCGGGCCAGAATGAGTGCAGCGCCGGCGGGCCGGCACTGCTGGGGAACCCAGCGCAACCTCCACAGCTGCTGGCGCGGGTGGTAAGCTCCTCACTGCCCTGGGCCGGCAGCGCAGGCTGGTTGCTTCGTGTGCGGGGCCCACCGAGCCTGCGCCCCGCCTGCCAGAACTCGCACTGGCCCGCGAGTGCCCACGTGGTTCCGGTTGCCTCTGGTACCTCTCCCTCCACACCTCCCGGCAAGCAGAGGGAGGCAGCTCCCGCCTCAGCCAGCCCTGAGAGGGACTTCCACGGTGCACTGGGGGGCTGAAGGGCTCCTCAAGCGCCGCCAGAGTGGACGCGGAGGCCCAGAAGGGTGAGGGCTGTTATTGTCACCTCTCAATAACAACATTTTCCGTGGAAACTCATGGAGTTTTAGTTTAAAAAACACTTAAAATACTTATTTTTCGGTCTTAGACATGACTTTTTGAATAAATATATCTGAATAAGGATTCACAGGTGAATTTGTGGCATTAACGTTTGTGTGGGCAGCGTGCTTGGAGTTTCTGAGGGTGCAGAGATTGTATTTCAGAAAAAGGAAGTGGTAGGAGTATGGTGGGGAGTAGGATGATAGCTAGCTTGCCTGATGTCCAGGAAAATAGAAGAAGGTAAGACTGAAAGGCAGTTTGGGGTGCATTTGGAAATAGCTTGCAACATCTTGTTCAGTAGACAAGCAGGTATCGCAGAATCTTTTTGCTAAGGAGCAGACCTAATCAAGGCAGAGCTTAAACTCAAAATGGAAACTACCAGCCAGTCACATTGTTTGGAAGAATAGTGGGCCTAATATGGGGTCAAAACCAAATAAGAGATAAAGCATGTGAAAAGAGAGCAACAGAGAGTTGCAAAAAAGTGCTGAAGAAAAAAATAGATGCAACTTGGTGTTTAATTAGATATGGTGGGGGTGGGAGAGGAATAAAGCAAGATGACTCATGTTTGGAGCCGGAGAGAACAAGTGTACCCTTAACGAACAGGAAGTCAGCAGAAACTAGTTCTTGGAGAAGTTTAATTTTAGAAATGTAAAGTTTGAGGTGCTGCCAGGGCATCCAAATTTAACCCCTTTCTTGGTCCTTTTATTGTAGGGGATAAAAGGCAAGTCCATTCTTTCAGAAAGTGTCCTGCTGTTTACCAATCGCCTACCTTAATTTTCCCAGTGAGCTTCTGACCCTGTTCCCCAGGGTTCTCTGTTTGTTTTGTTTTTTTTTTTTTTTTTTCGGACGGGCAGGATGAGGTCTTTTCTGTACATTTTTGGGTTTAAGATGTTGGTGAATCTACAAGATAAGACAACATTTTTCCTTGTTAGTACGGCTTATTTTTAATATTAAAGTGTTGCTGGTTACCGTGGTTCTCTTCACTAGAGCTTACCAAAGATGCCTTCATACCAGCAGTAAAGCTATGGAGGAAGGACAGAGTGAGTCACGGGAAAGAATATCCTGTCCACCCAGTTCAGTTTTACAATCATGTAAGTAGAACTGGAACTCTGCACAGAGGCCAGGGTTAGAGAGAGAGATGGATTGATCGATTTATCTGCGTGGAAGTGAGTGGAAAGGCAGCGGTAGATCTTCTGAGTGCATGCTTGAGCATGTTCTGCTTTACAACTCACATTTTGTTGGTGGCTGGCTGTGTCTTCTAAAACAGATCGACTGTTCTGGGGCACAATGAGTCATTCCACATTGTTTTCTTCCCCGGTTCGACTCTGCATTGGTCCCTGATCAACTTCCTCTTATCTCGAACCATTTTGTCAATGTTTCTGTCTAAGCACTTCTCCTGTCTCCACTGAGGTCAGAAAAAAGGGAAATAGACTGAAATCAACGTCCCATCCACAAGGGTATATGAAGTATTCTGCATGTGTGGAGCATCATTCCAGGTTTTTCAATCATATTATGTAAATGACTGAAGTTAGATAAAAGAAAAGCTTACCTTTACATGACAATTACTAAAAGCTAGAATGAGTTATTGAAAGAGGCCACTGATTCTAAGTATAGAAGAAATGACTAGGTTGGGTGCTACCTGCTAGTTGATAATGGAACATGAGATCTTACATATTCTTGGGATAATGTGAATTTTTAAAAATTCTATTTCTTATAGCATATGGGCTGAAGATTGTTTCCCACTACTTTCTGTGCCTGTGTAAGCAGACCCTTATCATTGAGCTTGTGTCTCTCTTTATATATGATTATTTTGTATCTGCCACCTCCTTGGTTTATACGTTGGCTGATGAAAGTGGAAATTCCATTCTTTCACTTAAATCTTATTTGCAATCATGTTTTCACATGATCATTATGTATCATAATCAATTCAGGATCACTTTTTTAAAGTGAAAGTCATAAATAATTGTCTTTCTATATGCAGCAGGTCATTATGCAAATGACAAAAATATTTCTTTTACATTAAATAGAGGGAATGAGGAAATAATGTCCTAATTCAGCAGGAACTATTTTTGTTTTGCGTAACTAAGACATTTCCAATTTAGGTAATGCTGGTAGGTCAAGGGTCAAGGAAGCTTGGTCAGCAAAAGACTAATGTAATGCATTTTCTCTTTTTCTGCAGATTTCTGTGAATAGACCAGAAGCTGACCTTTACAGGATGTTTGGGTGCAGGTGAGGCTGATTTGAGGCAAATATGCTTTACAGATCTACAATCTCGTACCTCACTCTGGCTGAAGCACCAGTCCCCAAGTGCAGACTTCTTGCCTGTTTCCCGTTTAATAGTGTTCAACTCTGAAGCCTCCTACCCTGACCTTGGCCCTTGCTATTTTCTTCAGTGCTTCTGATGATGGAAGAATCAGAAGTGCCTTGTGTATACTGGAAATAGGGTCGGGGCGGGGGGTGGCATGTGTATTTTTGGGTAGTATTTTTCCTTTTGATTATCTCTGTTCTAACTACTTTCTCTGGGCACAGCTTTGCTCTAATTATAGCAAAGGCTAAACAAGGTGAACTTCAGTCTATGAATTTTTAGTTCTATAGTTTTATGAGAGAGAAGACTTTTTCAAATAATTTCCTTGCTTATTGGTTACTTTTTAACCTGCTTTGTGGGATCCATGCAGTTAATTGATTAATCATCTAATTATTACTGGCATGGTTATGGATGTTACTTACAATCTCAAGGCTTATTTTCCTGTAAGTGGGCATAAAAACACAAATCATAGGTTTGTTTTGAGGATTAAATGAGATCATGGCCAGTGGCTAGAACATATATTTGATGAAAAAATCAATTCAGTTCTATTGACACCAGCATTGAGATACGCTAAATTCAATGCTAATTTGGAGTTTCAGAATTCTGAGAATGGCTTGAATAAGTTTATACTAACTTACAGTAGCAACAGTTATTGAATGCTTACTATGTAGAAGGCATAGTAAGGCGTATGTTAAATATGTTGTATTAACTTGTTTAATTCTCTCTACAGCATCAGGAGGTAGGTTTCACTGCCTATATTGTTTAGCTTGGATAGAAATAACTTGTCTAGGGATAGCCTGTTAGATCTGTCTGATCCTGAGGTCTGTACTCCAAACTATATTATACTGCCTCCGTGTGACCATTTTCTAAATACAAGTATCATAGTTTGAAAGTGAGATACATAAAATTGAGCAGTTGTTCTGTGATTACTGTGAGGTAGACTGTGAGGTGAGAAATGTTACATTTGGAGTGGAAAAAATTATGATTGCGAATTCAGAATTCCATGATCAGGGATGTCTGGGGACAACTTCTTTTCTAGAACGTGGGTTGGGAGCATGGACTCTGGACTCGTATTTTCTGTGTTTGCATCTCAGCTCTGCCACTTTGTAGCTCTGTGACCTAGGACTAACAACTTCCTGAGCCTCAATTTTTTTGTCTATAAAATGATGAAAATGCTGACCATCTCAGAGTTATTAGGATTAAATGAGTGAATACATGTAGATTCCTTAGAATAGTGACTGACACTTGGCAAGCACCATTAGATATCACCAGCATTTCTTTATCTTTCACTTTATATATCTCTTCTGGCTGTCTTCATGTGTGCATAGTTGTACTCTTGCTAAGAAATGTGTAGATTTACTTAAGGATGTTGTGAAGCTTGTCCACAGAATTACAATGTGGTTTTGGAGTCTTTAGTATATTATAATAGAGGGAAAAGTTATTACTGTCCATTTTTCCACTTCAAAAGCGATTATTGCTTAAGAATTACTGGGATTAATTATCTTTCAAATACATAATTCTGAATTTATATTTATAAAATTGATACCTGTTCAAAATCAATATTAGTAGAAACCAAATATATTGAGTGACTTACTTGGCCTTATCTTTAGTCACAATTTCAGATTAGAAGTGAAAGTGAATTTAAAAGACGTGGTTGTGTTGAACCATCTCTTCTGTTCTTTTTACGCTTGCATGTGAGTGAGGCAAATGGTTAGACAATTCTTAGCCTTTTTGCCGAGCTCAAGGAAGAGTTAATAAAATAACGTTATGTAAAGTGCATTGAACTCCTCAAGAGAGAAGTGTTATATTAATACCTCCCTCACAGTGATGTTCTCAGACTTAATGTTTGCAAATTGCCTTGGTACTCCCAGTATCATCCTGATGAAGCATCATTTTGTTTTATTGCAAGGAGCTCTAAGTTACACAGAATACAAGTTAAGGGGGAAATAATATCCCAGTCTTTATTTTACAATCAGAAGTACATAAAATAGAGATAAAACATTTTGTTCCAGTTGTGAACGGTAAAATTGATCATTTATTTTTTTTCTCTCTGTTACTTTTGGGATGGGGTAGAGTTTATAATGTAGTTTAATTGAGCACTCATGGTTAAAGTATTTAATGGCAGAATTGGTGATCATGATACAAAGAGATCTTTAAGGACACTGGTATTCAAATTTTTAAAGTTAAATTCCAATTTTAAGAGTCAGTTTTTTTTATATGATTACTATTAAGTTTGGCATTTTTGAGACATGTCTTAAATCAATATCTGTAATACTTACAAACATCAGTAGGGAGAATTATATTGTAAACACATATTCTTGCTGTAGGGTACATTTTAAATGTCTAAACACTAATCAATATAGCAAAATTAAGTATTGACTAAAATAGCTTTATAATAAGTAATTATTGGTTTGCTCTTTTAGAAATTAGACATTTTCACTTTGGGAATAAAGAGTAAATTTACTGTCATGAAATTAAAATGTTTTTGACCTTTTGGTACAACTTTCCTCTGTCTATGAAATGATTAGGTTTAAATATGATTGCACAGCTGTATTATGTTGCAAGCATCAATTTTTAATTATTATAAGGTCAATGTTAGAACAAATGTGATTAGAACAGTACCTCAGTGCAGTTATTTGCTTTCTACTCAGAAACCACTCTGTGTTTACTAAAACTAACCCAAACCTCTCTCGGTTAATATGGCTAATTAGATTCTTGCCAAATCCTTTATTTTCCTCAGTGTTCATTCTACGTATGTTATTTTGTTGATTCTTTCAGTTTTTTAAAATACAAATTTCTTGATTTATTTCTTCCCTTCATAGGGGGACATTTATTTTTCTCTGTGTCTATGTGTGCACATCTCTCTGTGTGTATAACCACAGATAACAGTAGCTTCACAATCCTCCTGCCTTGTATAACACAGATATTTCTTCCACACAATATTATTGGGAGCTGATTTGTATGAAGCACATCTAAATAGAAAAGGAGTTTCCTTGCCAAGCCTAGGTTTTTATGATTCTGTGTTCACAGAGATTTGCTGCTTTTCTTGAGTTTTTAATTTCTTCAAATTAAAACTTTCCTGCTACATAAAAACATGACAAAAGTTTCCTGCTACATAAAAACATGACAAAAGTTTCCTGCTACATAAAAACATGACAGATTATTCATTAAAATTCCCAAGATTTTCAGCATTAATAGTAATTCAGGTTTTAATCACAAAAGTGGTTTTCTAATTCTTAGTTGTTCAGATTTCATTTACTGTTGACATATTATCTACATTTTAAAAACAGCAATAATACTGGGCAAAAAAATTTGTTGCCTTTAGTAAATGAAGCAGCCTAAGATTTCCTGCACAGAACACACAGGCCGAATAGTCCATCTTTGTGGCTTGGGGAATGAGTGGTCAGATGTTGTCTGGGCTCCACTGAGAGTATTAAGATGCAGCAGTAAAGGGAAATCACTTGGCTATGGCAAGTGGAAGAAGGGCTGGTGGAGTAGTGATGCATTAGTAGGAATAAGCAGAATGTGCTACTAAGAAGGTAAGTCTTACCTTTGATTCATTAATAATTCTTCAGTTGATTTCACGGGAGTATAAAGGAACACTTATGAGAACTTACTCTTATGTTAGATGATGCAGCTTTCACCCCATAATCCCTTCTCATCTGTTACATTATTTTTGAGTCATATATTCTGAAAACAGTTGCTTTTGAAAAATAAATATGTAGAGTCCTCTTGTCAAATACTTTCAAGTTCTATGTAGGGTCTAATGATATAATTCCCCACATTGTAACAACAAGTGAGAAGATATTTTGGAATTGGATGGTTCTTCCCCAAATTTCTTTTTTTTTTTTTTTTTGAGACGGAGTCTAGCTCTGTCGCCCAGGCTGGAGTGCAGTGGCCGGATCTCAGCTCACTGCAAGCTCCGCCTCCCGGGTTTACACCATTCTCCTGCCTCAGCCTCCTGAGTAGCTGGGACTACAGGCACCCGCCACCTCGCCCGGCTAGTTTTTTGTATTTTTTTTTTTTTTAGTAGAGACGGGGTTTCACCGTGTTAGCCAGGATGGTCTCGATCTCCTGACCTCGTGATCCGCCCATCTCGGCCTCCCAAAGTGCTGGGATTACAGGCTTGAGCCACCGCGCCCGGCCCCCAAATTTCTTAAATTATATTACCCAAGAGGAAGCTAATTCTGAGTGGTATTGTGGAAGCCTAGTTATGATAGTCAATGCTGAGAGTCTCTTGGAAACATCTTGATATAAATGTCTCCAGAACCTCTGACTGTAAAGGTTCATGTACAACAGAAGCCCGTGACAGGCTTGCATTTCAAAGTTTCTAGTTTCAGGAACTGCTCTTAGCTACTGGGCTCTTAGTTACTAAGCTATTTAGACCTAGCATATTTATCATATTTATAGTTATTATACTTAGTTGCTCAACAAGTCTAAAAAAAGATAGCTACAAAACTGTTTTTATGTTTCTGCCAATAGCTTAAATATCATTATTCACATTTCCTAAATCATATTGAATGGAGAGATTCTATGATTAAAAAATAACAAATCTAATCACCAAGTTCCTCTTATTCTCCAGCCCTTCTACTGCCTCCACCATCACTACTTATTGACCAAAATATTTATGAATAATGCACTGCAAACATTTCTACAGAAATTCCTCTTCTTATAAACAAGGCAACATAAAAAGATCACGAATGAACAATTTTATAGAGTGTAAAAGCCAAAGCAATGTTAACCAAGGTTAAAATTATGCCTTCTTCCTGTCAGCCGCAGAAATTAGGTAAAAGCTTTGTTTTCTGATGCGGCAATTTCATGGAGCCTTTCTCGGTTACGTGGAGCCTTTCTCAGTTACCTTCACTGAGCCCAACGCTTTTTCCAAGATGTCATTAAAACATTTTCACAAGAGAAGAGGGCCAGCTGTGACGCTTCATTTTTCAGTCTCTAACTGCCTCTGGATTTGCTTTACCTTTCAAGTCTGCACTAACATCCAGGTTTTGGATAATATGACAATTTGCATGGATTACATATTTAGAGCAGATTGTAACATGTTTGGTTTGGTGGTCAGATGAGTCTAGTGTAGGGAATATAAATATGGCTCAGTATGAGAAGGTGCAAGAGTAGCATACTGCTATATTTCTAAATCGAATAAAATTGATACATTCATTATCCACCTCAGTTTGGCTAGATATTAAGTAATGGCTGTAATTGGTTTGTTTCTCCCCTCTTTTTTGGTACGATGCAGGAAACTTGTGTGGCCTACACACTAGGAAAAAGGCAGGGAAGGACTTTTGGTCCTCAGTTTACTTTTTTTTGCATTGTGATAGACGCTCATGGTTATAAGCCTTGATGATCTAATTTTAGGTGCTCTACTTACTCCAAGCCAAGCTAGGAGAGGATAGGAAACTTTGTCAAAGCTTAAAGGCTACTAGGAAATGAAATTTTTGGATAGCCTGGAATCACTTTTCCTACCTGGTCATATCACCTCTTCTAGGGTGTGGTGAAGAATTTTCATGAAGCCGCATGAGTAGCAAATTATTCTATGAAAATTGATCAGCCACATCATAAAAATGAAAATTAACATGATAGGAGGCTGAAGTCTGGGACACTGCCTTTGGGGAGAGAAGCAGGGCTGGTCCAAGCCCTGGCCCCAAGTAAAGCCACTGTCCTGGAGCCACCTTGGAGGTCCCTCTCCCAACTAGATGCCTTTTTGCACAGCATTGGGCACTGGTCCCTGCTCCCACCTCTCTGGACCACTGCACCTGGATGAGCAGTGGCGAGTTGGGGAGGCATAGCATGACCCAATAAGATCTGTCTATTTAAGCTTGTTCTGCTGGGTCTGCAGTGGGCAAATCCAGCCTGTCCTCTGCCTTGTGAAGGGACAATTTCATGAGTACCAGGAGAGCACAATTGGAGCAGCCTTCCTCACACAGAATGTCTGCTTGGACAACACAACAGTCAGGTTTGAGATCTGGGACATGGTTGGACAGGAGTGGTATCACAGCTTGGCCGCCATGTACTCTTGGGGAGCCCAGGCTGCCATCATGGTCTATGATGTCACCAATACAGATACATTTGCTGGAGATAAGAACTGGGTGAAGGAGCTGCCAAGGCAGGCCAGCCCCAACATGGTCCTTGCACTCACGGGTAACAAGGCAGACCTGGCCAGCAAGAGAGCCCTGGAATTCCAGGAAGCACAAGCCTGTGCAGACAACAACAGTTGGCTGTTCATGGAGACATCAGCAAAGGCTGCAATGAATGTGAATGAAATTTTCATGGTAATAGCTGAGAAGCTTCCGAAGAACAGGCCCCAGAATGCAGCTGGTGCTCCAGACAGAAACCAAGGTATGGGACCTCCAGGAGAACCAGCCGGCCAGCCCCAGCCAGTGTTGCAGCAATGGAGCCCCTCTTGCCTGCCACTGCCCCTACCTTCTCCACCTTAATGACCTGGAATCCACTCTAACCAATCGTACTTAACGACTTGGGCCACCTCTTGGGTAGGAGGTAGGAGTAGGAGTCCACCATGATTTCTACATATAATTTTGGTCATAGGCCGTAGTGAGTTATTTCACCTGTACCTTTCTGTACAAATGCTAATTCAACTTTAAGTCTTAAGTCACTTTTAAAATATATATGATCTTCTGCTTTTCCCACTTCCTCCTCTTCCTACTCTGCTTTCCCACTTTTCTTTTGCTGGTTGTAGCCACATGCTCTCCTCTGGGAAACCACAGCATTATCACAGCCATTACTGTGACAGCCACAAACCCATTGCCTACAACTCCTCCACCCTCGGTCACCCTGACCTCTGGCTCTGAGCCTAGTTCTGACCAAATCATGATGAGTATTTGGGGGTGGCTGGGTAGGGGGGATAGTGGGAGGGGACAGAACTAACCTTTTCTTGTATTTTGTATTGTATGTTTTCTTCAGAATGTAACCAATCAGTATCTTGTCAATATAGTCAAAATGTGGTTGATCATATTTTCGTAGGATAATTGGCTACTCATGTGGCTTCATGAAAATTCTTCACCACATTCAAAAGCGGGTGATATGACTAGGTAGGGAAAGTGATTCCAGACTATTCAAAAATTTCAATATAGTCAGATAAAAAATTAATATGACAATGAGATAATAGTTTATACTCACTACATAACAAAAAATAAAAATTAGGGCTATAACAAGTGATGATAAAGAAAGGGAGTAATGAAACACATAAACTGTCAGTGGGAATATAAGCAGGTGCAACCACACGCAATGCTCACAACACTTAACCACTGTGTCAGGCATTAATGTTTTAGTTACTGAATTGTGAGAAAGTCTCTGTTGGCTAAGAGGCTGGCTAGGTATGATGACCAACTTGTCTTGTTTTAACTTTTCTGGCTTAAAACTGAAACGTCTTGTCCTAGAAACCCTCTCAGTCCCAGGAAAGCTGGGATAGTGTAGTTACCCTGTGGACATAGCAATTGCAAGGGGATCCTCCAGAGACTTAGGGCAGCAGTTGATTATCAAGTGTGGAATTATTTCAATATTTTACAAACAGGTCAAGTCATCCTGGTGTGTAGCAGCCTGGCTACATGCACTTTGGAAAACATTTCGGCATTCGGCGTTTTGTGAACTTCAATATACGCATGCTCTGTGACTCCCAAGTTCCTCTCAGTGACATATAGATTAGAGCAACTCTTGAGCATGTTTGTTAGGAAATGTGTACAAGAATTTCATGGTGGCATTGTATGTAATAACAAAAAAAGTTGGAAACAAACATTCTGCAACAAGACATTAGATGACTGTATTGTACTTTTCATACAATGGAATACTATGAAGCAGTAGCACTGAAGGGACCAGCATGAACTCATCTCACAAGTGATACTGAGCCAAAGAAACAAGTCGAAAAATACAGAGGATATGGTTGATTTATATAAAGTTAGAATCAGGCAAAAGTAAGTAATATTTTAAAGAGATACAAACATAAAATTATAAAGAATAGCAAGTAGCTAATAAATACAAAAATTTCTGGTGGTGATTACCTGTGGGATACAGGAAGGGGCTCACAAAAGCCTTCAAAGTTCTTGCAATGTTCCATTTTTAAGCTAACTAGTGATATGTGGTTGTTCTCTTTATTCTTTTCACCTAATGCATGCTTTATAAATTGTTTAATATGTTTACAATATTTAATAACAAATCTTAAATCTCAAAAGTTAAATTTTTGGGTGGCCCTGTCAATGTTTACATCTTTCATATCCTTCAAAAGCAAATGGAAAACTAATCATTTAACAAATATTTATTGATTCATTACTGTGCACTAGGTACAGAAAGATTAAAAAAAAAGATGCCTCCCTTGAAAGGCATAAATTCTAGTGAGGGAGAATAACAATAAGTCTCTATATAAATAAGTATGTAAGTAAGTAGGTACAATGTATCTGTGATAAAATTCAGTTTGAGATTATCATTAGAAAATAACAAAAACCAGCCCTGGCATGGTGGCTTATGCTTGTAATCACAGCACTTTGGGAGGCTGAAGTGGGCAGATAACTTGAGGTCAGGAGTTTGAGACCAGCCCGGCCAACATGGCAAAATCCCGTCTCTACCAAAAATACAAAAATTAGCCAGGCATGGTGGCACACACCTGTAGTCTCAGCTACTCGGGAGGCTGAGGCAGAAGAATCACTTGAACCTGGGAGGTGGAGGTTGCAGTGACCTGTGATCATGCCACTGCAACTCCAGCCTAGTTGACAGAGCAAGACTCTGTCTCAAAAACAAACAAATAAAAGAAGCACCAAAAACAAAACAAACAAACAAAAAACAACCCCAAAATAATAAAAACCAAAGGGAATATAAGGTGATGATGGGGTGTTAGAGGTGGCTCTTTTAGACAGAGGTCAGGAAAAGCCTCCAGGAGCATGAGCAGAGGATTAGATGAAGAGTGGAACCAGCCCTGTGAATATTTGGGAAAAGAGCATTCTGGCGAGTGAAGAGCCTGCCAACTCATCTCCCAAAGCTCACTCTAAAACCATCTCCCTCATTGTGTCTCAGGGAAGCCATCCTCTTTCTCCCAGTTAGGGCTACTTCCCATCCATTAACTCCACACCTCTCTCCAGACTCTATTGCTTTTGTAAGCAGAGGCTTTTCCAAATCAAGGCCTGTTAACTTTGGCAGGAGAGCCTCCAGGCCTCCAAGATTTTCAGGTTAGTTTGCTCTCTTGTTGGAGGAAGAGGGCAACATTGTTCATTTTTTTGTGTCATTAAAGAAGTAAGAGGCCGGGCGTGGTGGCTCACACCTGTAATCCCAGCACTTTAGGAGGCGGAGGTGGGCAGATCACGAGGTCAGGAGATCGAGACCATCCTGGCTAACATGGTGAAAACCCATCTCTACTAAAAATACAAAAAAATTAGCCGGGTGTGGTAGCAGGGTGCCTGTAATCCCAGCTACTCGGGAGGCTGAGGTAGGAGAATGGTGTGAATCCGGGAGGTGGAGCTTGCAGTGAGCTGAGATCGTGCCACTGCACTCAAGCCTGGGTGATAGAGCGAGACTCCGTCTCAAAAAAAAAAAAAAAGCAAGAAGGCGTGAATCATCTCAACAGATTACCTTGCCACATTATGCATGATTTTTGAAGTCTGCTTGATGACTGTGGTGCCTACTAAGGCTGCAGAACCAATCTTCATAAAGGCCTAGAGAAGATTTTTTGTGGTCAGTTTATGTAGTTATCTTTAGGTTAGAATGTTTTGTGTGGTCAACTTATACAACTAATATCTTCATATTTTCTGTTCAGACTTTTTTTTTTTGAACTCTAGACTTGCAATCTAACTGCTCGTTTTTTCGTTTTTAAAAATCTCATCTTGGATATATTATAGATATTTCAAATTTAACATATCCGAAAAAACAAATCTTCAATTTTTTCTTTAAGTATTTCCCTTATCTCAGTAAATAGCAGAATCATCCTTTAATTTGCTTAGGCCTTAAATCTCTTAATCATTCTTGACCCTTGACTCTCACAGGCTATATCTAATGTAGCTGAAATTCCTGTTGGTTGCAGAATCTGACCACTTCTTACTTACTTCACTGCTATCACCCAGGCTTTGTCGACCCACATTCCTTGCCTGGATTATGGCAATGGACTTCCAAGTTGTCTCTCTACAGTCCATCTAAGTTCCTTATAGTTCAAGCTCTCATAATGTGTCCCATAGATCCCTGGGGGTCTCCAGGACCCTTTCTTGGGTTACAGTGAAGTCAAATCTAATTTCTTAATTATATGAGGATCTGCTATTTTTCACTCTTACTGACATTTGTGTTGTTGGTGCAAAGGTATTGGTGAGTAAATTGCTAGTGCATTATCAAAAATCAAGCCAGTGGTACCAAAGTCTACTAGCAGTCAAAATGTACTTCATTAACAATCCACCAAAAAAATGCAATTTCACTTAAGGATGTCCTTGGTAAAGCAGCAAAAACTGTGATTTGTTCTCTCTTGATAATACAACTTTTTAATACTCTATGATGATGTGGGAAGTATGCAGAAAGCATTTCTGTTGCCTACTGACATATGGTGGCTGTCTGGAAGGAACACAATGTGCAGTTGCTTTAGACAAAAACTAAACTATCTACTTTTTTTCGTGAAACACCTATTTACTTGAATGAAAAACTGACAAAAAACAAGTTATTCAGATTTGGACATTTGGCAGACATTTTCTTAAAAATGAATAAAATAAGCCTAACAGTTCATGGAAAGCGATTTACAGCATCTGTTGCTGATGATAAAGTTTTTAAGTGAAAATTCAAATTTTGGAAAACTTGTATGTGCTTGAGAGATTTTCAATACCTAAGAACTTTTTAATTGATATTAGAAGTGCTATTAATGAATATGATTTTTGATATTATGTAAAGAAATATTTGCAAGTTTGGAGAATCTGTATAACTCAATGAATCAAGAATTTTTTCAAATGACCAATGCATAATGTTAAGAGATCACGTATGGAAAAAAATATCCATTCAAAGAGCAGAATAGCTGGATAGTCCCAGCTACTTGGGAGGCTGAGATGGGAGGGTAACTTGAGCCCAGGAGTTTGAGATTAGCGTGGGCAACACAGTGGGAACCCATCTAAAAAACAAACAAACAAACAAACAGCACAGAATAGACCAATGGATCTTTTTGAAACAGAGTAGGTGAGGTTTATTAACGTGGTTTGAAAATAACCTTTAAGAAAGTAGTACTTGTTAAGTTTTGGTATAATATCAAAGAAGAATATGCAAAATTATCTGAAAAGTTTATTGAAACACTCATTCTTTTTTTGATTACATTCTTGTGTAAGGTTGGATTTTCTTAATATGCTTTAACTAAAACATCATATAGCATAAATTTAATGCAGAAGATTTGAAACTCCAACTGTCTTCTATGAGGCCAGACATTAATGAAATTTGCAAAGGTGTAAAGCAATGCTACTCTTCCATCAAGTTTTTTTGGCTTGAAAATGCGCTTATTTTAAACATATGTTATTTATCTTATTTTGTAATGGATCATTATTACTTTAAAATCAATACACAGATATTTAAATACATTCTTACTAAATAGACTGAGATATAGTAAATATTTATACATGTAACCCAGTTAAAGAAAAGCCCTTTGGAGTCCTTAGTAAGTTTTAGGTGTAAAGTGCCTGTGAGATTAAAAAGTTGAGCAGCTGCTTTTGTCTTTTTCCTGAGTAACAGGCAGAGTCAACCATGCCACTCCTACCCCAACGCAACCCAGTGGTTCCTCCTCCACTCATGGTAAAAGCCAGAGCGCTCACAGTGGCCATGAGGTCCTCTCTCATTGAGCTTGTCTTCTCTGACCCTCCCCTTTTTTTCATGTTGCTCTAGATACCCTGACTTTTCTATGTTCAACACCATGCCAAGCTTATCTGGCTGAAGAGTTTTTCTGCTTATTTCTTTTGCCCTGAACCCTCTTCCCCCAGATTTTTGTTTCATTTCATTTCTTGGCTATGCAAATGTTACCTCAAGGGAGTCACCCCTCTTGCTTTTCCCTGTTACTTTACCCCACTTGTTTAAGTTTTTGTGATGGCACTTCTCATTACCTGATAATGTAATTTGCATTTATATTTTTACTTGCTTACTACCTGTTCTTTCTCGTAGAACTGCCACTGTATTAGGTAACAGGTTTTGTTATGTTCATTGATTCAACTATAGGATCTAGAATGCACCAGACACATAGTATATGTTTGTTGTATAAGTGATTTAATGGTCTGTCTTAACATCTTAGAGGTAACTGTGGCAGCTTCATTCACCCTCACTTTGCAGCCCAAAGTTGGAGAACTTTTCTGAAGGACTTTCTATATGTCTATTTTGAAACAAGTCAGAGAAAGAGTCCTTTGTGCTAGGCTGACCAGATGGTTTCAGGCCAGGATTTTCATGGAATTTCCGCTTTACAAAAGAGGCCTTGAAATACTATAGTCCTGGACTACTTATGGTCTACTTTGATGGCAAGTTCCAACTAATAACACACCATTTAATACTATATTGTGGAGCTCACTTGGCCGATGTGACAAGTCATAGAGTGTATATCAGTTTCTATAATCTGTTGCTTTTTCTGAGCTCTCTTACTGGATATCTTCCTTATGTTGTAAAAACCTTTCCTTAGTCATACTTTTTTGGTGGGCTAGATACTATGAGTTTTTGCAGTCACCAGAGAACATTGCAAAAATTCAGCATCACTAAGATTTTGTCTGTATAGGTCAGACCTTGCCTCTGCATGCAGGAAGCTTCTCGTACCATAAAGCAAAGAGCTTGTAACAACGATTCATTTTTCTCTCCTTACAATACTAGGGCTATCAGCTCTTCCCACTCTTCCCGTTATTCCAAAAATTTGTGTAAGAAAGATTATGAGAGAATTTGTAAGTATAGCCTACATTTGTTTGAGATCTATCAGAAGGAGATAAGTTTTCATAAAAGAAAACCTCAGAAATAATATGACTTTTAAAAAACCAATTATATTTGCAAAGACTTAGGCGTATAAGCAAAAAATTGCATACTTTAAAAGAGGTATTTATTATAGAATTCTCTATGTGTTATTTTTTGATTTCATAGTAATTATACCATCTACCATCAAGATAGCATTATTAAGATCTTAGAGTGAGCTATTTTAAAGGTTCATTTAAATATATTATTTCTTCACATCCTCAAATCACTCTATTATAAATACTCACCACCATTTTGTAAAGAAACTGAGGCTGGGCTGGGTGCAGTGGCTCACGCCTGTAATACCAGCACTTTGGGAGGCCAAGGCGGGTGAATCACCTGAGGTCAGGAGCTCGAGACCAGCCTGGCTAACATAATGAAACCCTATCTCTACTAAAAATATAAAAATTAGCTGGGTGTGGTGGCATGCGCCTAAAATCATAGCTACTCAGGAGGCTGAGGCAGGAGAATCGCTTGAGCCAGGGAGGTGGAGTTTGCAGTGAGCCAAGATGGCGCCATTGCACTCCAGCCTGGGTGACAGAGCAAGACTCCATCTCGGGAAAAAAAGAAGGAAAAAAAAAAAAAAAAAAGCTGAGGCTGAGAGTTTTAAGTAATGTGTGCAAAATTCCACAGCTAATAAAATAGTCGAAGCGTCAGAATTCAAGCTCAGTTCTTCTGATTTCTAGTCCAGTTATCTTTCTATTTTTTCTCTTTCTATTTTGCCATTAAACTATTTTGAGGTAACATTGCATGAGTAAGGGTTCTTTATCATCTTGGTTAGTTAAGTGCATGTTGTTTTAACATTCATGTAATAATTGAATAATCACCTTTAGCAAATACTAGAGGATATAAATGCAGCCTGAAAATTATAAAGTACCATTGAAAGAGAACAATTTCTTCTGAAAATCCAATTTCAACAGAAGGCCAAAAGGAAATTTATATTATCAAATAAATAAGGGACCGAAAGAAAGCAGAATTTGTATGAGCTTGTACTATGAGATACTATCATAAAAAACTGATGGCATCTTTCAGAATTGGTTGAAAGCCACAAACATAAGAAGGAGAGGGAATTGGAAGTCTCTTCAAATATCTACTCTGTCCAGTCATGAAGATATTTCCTGGACACTAGGAATGACAATTATTTTATCCAAGCAAAGTAAACACTCTTCCCTTTTACCAAACATCAGTAACAAACATAGCTGGCAAAGAGTGAGGTGAAGAGAAAAAAGCAAGAGAGAATATATTTATACTGATTTTTAAAATGCTGAGTGTAATAGTTATTAATTTTAGTAAAGAGACATTAATTAGACATGCATTTGACACTGAGAACAACAAGTTCTCTGTGATTTCTTAAAGTAATTTTTAATTGAAAATATGGGAACACAAGAAAGTGATTTGATTAAAATTCTTTACTTTCAACATTGTTAATTACAACAATAATTTCTTATTGTAGCACTTTTGAATATTGGTTATCTATTTAATTTTATGATGCATGTCACTGATATACCTAACTGCTAGAAGATGATATGGTAATACACTTGTCATTAGTGCTTACTGCTGTGTGAATTAAACATTGGTGTAAAAGATGCTTCTCACAGTCATATAAATGTTAATTAAATTGGTAAGTATAAAAACACTTCTTTTGAGCAACTTTTAATTTAAGCAGTTAGAATAAATATGTTACACATCAGGATGTTCTGATTCATATATTTTGGGATTGAGGAAAAATGACTTTGGCAGGTTCCCTCTTAGAGTCATCAGATAGGTGTCTGTTCTTCTAATTAAGTATTTTGACATAAACTTTGAATGTAATAAGGTAATATTAAAAGATTGTTTACAGAAAGATAACTCAGAAGTCAACATGATGAGGCAGCTGCAAAAAATGCTGGTATAATTTTTAACTGATTTAAAAATGCATCACAGAGAGGTGAGAGTGCTGCTGTACTTCATATTTGTAGGGGCAAATGTGGCATATTGTCTTCATCAGTGAGGAATGCGGCCTTGTGAGAGGGGAGCATAACCAGCATTGGGAGAATCTTTACAACCATGATAGTGCAGCCAGACCTGAAAGCCATGGGGATGTTTCTTCTAGAGAGACAAAGACATAGATAAACATTTTTTTTTTTTTTTGAGAAAAGTATTTATTAGCCAGTGTCCCTTGGTCTACTGGTTAGAAAATACTTCAAATTTCACCACTGTCTTTGCTTACTACTTTATATTATCCTCAAGTATGTCAAAGACTATTGTAATGACATAAAAAAAAAAAAAAAAAAAAAGAGCTAGCAGAAGACCTGCCATTTGAAAGATCCGTTCTCCATCAAAGGCAGTAGGGATTATGAATAACATATATATTTTTCAAGGCATATTTATATCAAAACCAGGAACTAAATGGGAGCAGGATTCATTTATAATTTGACAACCATGTGAAAAGTCGTATGTAAAACCTCAGTTGACTGGCATTGTATTTTTAATTTATTTAGGAGATTTTTGGTGTCCATGATGGCCTGGCACCTTGGGCAACTGTCTGGCTTACCTGCATTTTACTTCAGCTTTGGTTGAGTGGCCTATTTATTGGAAAGGTACATAATAAAATCAAGGGAAGTTTAGATGTGTGGGATCCAGGAATCAAGTTCATCCCAACCCTAAACTACTATTATAGAAAATAAAAGGATAATTTGGTATTTGGGTATATATATTAATAAAAACATCTTGATTGAAACTGTTCCATTAACTAATTGATCTGTCTTCTTGTGTGTCTTGAAATTAGGACACAATGGTTATAGCTATAGACCAATTACCAGAAAGAAGAGGCAGTGAAATTCATGTACTGTTCTCCTACTTGTTTGTACTGTCTCCCAAAAGATTAGCATTAATTCTTGATTATAGAATTTTCCAAATGAAAATGTTTGCATTTTGAGCTTTCAGAATGAAATTTAAAAACCATGTTTAAAAAAACTTTAGATAAATTTCCGGAACAGTTATTAAGCAAAATTAGAGGAAATATGAAGAAGTTGGCACTTTCTGTGTTAAAAAAAAATGTTTCTCATCTTTAGCCTCTCCCCACAAAAGATTTCAAAATCAGTGATGACACCAGAACAATGAACAATGATGAAATCCAGCATGGTATCAATAAGGCATAATCTCAGATTAAAACCTCAAGGGTTTGCCTGTAAGATGTTTGCTGTGACCTAAGAAAAGTTTTAGGGTGTGTTTAGGGCTTCCAAAAATATTAATGCATGCCCTTTCTTATGGAAAATAGGTCCCCTAAAAATCTTAAGAGTGTGATTCTTAGATATTTTAAACTAGAAAAAAGACTTCTAAGTATCCTAAAGTCCATGGACTTTGATGCTTGGACCAAGTATTTTTAGAAAGAAATTGGGGTGTGAATTTTGTTAAGTGGAGTGGATTATAATTATACACACAGGAGGCCCATAAAGCTTTTAAAGGAGTTATACAAGTTTTGACTTAAAGGGATGAGATGACACAAAGTGAAAAGGAAATTGTTTGTATTCCTAACTTGCAGGAGACAAGTTAAAAAAAAAACAACCCTGCTTATTTACAAAGATGACTGTTCTTATGAAGAGAGAAGGATGAAGAGAGAAGGATGAATCAAGATCCTAGAATGAGTACTCAAAAGCTACAGAGAATCACTCCCGGGAAATAGGACTGTGTCATAATCAGGGAACCAGTGACACATGCCCAAATAGATTTCAGAATGTCTGTGGACCTGCTATGTACCTACCATTTTGTCTCTTTGTGAAAGAGAGTATCTAGTTCAGTCATCCTATGCCTTTTCACTATTGTATGATATGTATATGTGCCAGATAATTTGTCTTTTAAGTTAACAATTCTTCAGATTTATAGAAACTGTACTTGCAAGATTTGAGCCTGAGGAAACATGGCACATCTGCACTTGGACCCAATTTAAATAACAAGATCTTGAACCTCAAACCTGAGCCTGATGCCATAGTGGGATGAGAATATTGAGAGTCTTGAAAGAGTGAGTGGAACAGGCACAAATTTTGGTGGCCAAAAGGCACGATAGTAAAAGAATGTCCCTATGGATTCTGTTCCTCTTTATATAGACATGCTTCTACTTATGTCAAGAAGAAGATTTTAATTTCCCTCTCCTTGAATCTGGGCTGACCTCAGTGACTTGCTTGACCAATAAAATGTGAAAATTATGGAATGTTTGAGGATAGGTGATAAGCTACACAGATCCTGTCTTGTTCTGTTGCAATGCTTACTTATGAGACATTTCCTTTTGGAAACTTGCTGTTGCTGTGAGAAGCCCCAGCCACAAAGAGAGGCCACTTGTAGGTATTCCAGTTGAATGCTGCAACTGGGCTTCCCACCAGGAGCCAGCATTAATTACCATCTTGGATGAGTGACTCAGTTAAGCCTCAGCCATTGTCTTCAATTGTACCAGACACTTCAAGTAAGAATTACCCAGCAGAGCCCAGTCAATCCATAGAGCCATGAGAGACTATACATTGCTTTAAGCTACTAGAATTTGCGACGTTTTGTAATGCATAGGATAACCAAAACAATAACCATTTATTCCCACTTTGTACCCTTATTTCTCTCCACATGGAATACCTCGCTTTGATACTTTTCTAGCATTCCGCTAGCAAGTCTTTCATCTGGCATCTATTTCAAAATTCCAAATAGAATTCACCCTCTCTTGAGTTACTTTCCTTATTTTTGACTCTTCCCTCAATACTTGGAATTTAATTTGTCTCATGTTAATTTTTACTTAGTGACATTGTGTTCTAAAAGTTTTTGATTCATTCTCTAGGGTATATGCTCTGTTTTTTTTCATATAATTGTAAAATTTTTAAAACACAGATTAAATTTCTTATATTCCCTCCACCCCCAACCACAATGCCAAATTTATACTCATCACTTCAAAATTTTAACTAACTAAACCTCTTCTAGAGTGTTTCTTGGACTTGGAGGATAAGTTTTACACTATTTGATGGTCTAGCCACCGTACTGAACTTGTTTAACATCAACTATTGATCACCACATGAAACTTTCTGTTCTATACCACATTAATGGTTTGAAAGTCTGGGGGCTGTTTATTTATCTTGAGTTGCTATTGACCTGTTTTCTTATTTTTCCCTGATGCTGCCTTGACTTGGCCTATTACACCTCAGCCCTGTGGCCCTGATAGTTTTTTCCAGTGTGCCCAAATTAAACCTTTGGCTTTAAACCTTTGCCTTTGGGTTCCTTCAACCCCAGATTCTTTTCCCAGGCTCTCTCATATCCACCTGCTCTCAATTCAAATGTCACATCCTTCAAGCCCTTTTCTGGCCATCTACTCCAGAAAGTAGCTCCAAATTCCATGCCTGTCATTACTTGACTTTATTTTTTTCATAACATTCATAGTTACATGGAATGATCTATGTAATTATGTTTTTTTGTTGTTGACTATAGACCTGTTTGAGGTACATAGTATGAGTGAGAAATTTTGGTGTTTGGCCACTGGGATTTTGTGGTTGTTTACTCCCTAACTCCCCTTACTATTGTTTGTCCTCTCACTAATATGTGAAGTTCAAGGAAAAAAAAAAAAAAAAACTTTTGTTGTTGTTTATTTCATTTATTGTCACATTTTCAAAAGAATGGCAGAGTGCCATACTAGTAGGCATATTGTAGGTATTCAGCAAATATTCATTAGATGAATTATTGAACTCCCATATTCCTCTTGCCACCAGCATAGGGTGGGCGTTGGGAAACCAGCTGAAGGTAGGAGCAGTTGATTCTGCACTCTGGGAACTACAATGACAGCTTCTCAATGGGTTGGACCAGGGGCCCAACAGTGGGTTTTGATAAGTTTGAAAGAACCTCACTCAACCCATTCTGTTAAGGTTAAATAAGAAATATTAGAATCTTAAATTTCTTATTAATATTTTTGTTCTGAAAAATCTGTCTTTATGCTTCAACAAGCCAGACTGGGATGACTGTGCCAAAACAAAAATTTTTATTTTAAATTATTTTTATTCCCCTGCCAATTGGTAAAAGGTTCAGTTTTAAAGATCAGTGCTTTTATTAAACTATGGGCAGAATATTTGCCTTCCTCTCACTTAAATATACACAGTCACTTAAATAATGGAATCAGTTGTTCATCTCATCTAGTGTCATATAGGGAATTTTCTCTCTCACTGTGTAAGATGACAGATTCCAGAGCTAATATATGGTTTTCAAGATTCTACAAAGAGAGTTGCCTGGAATAAACTTGTACATTTTTTTTTCTTTGAAAACCTGCAAGTTTAAGATGTTTAGTGTTCATCCATATCCTGTTTTTCCCTTCCAGGCAAATGGGAGGATTATGTTTCTTCCCCAACTTCCAGTTGGAGAGGAGCCTTAAAACTAGTTCTGGCCAATGGGCTCTGAGCACAAGAGACATGTGCTCAGGTGTGTAATTTCATCATTTAATCACTAGCATGAGACCCTGCCTCCTCCTTTTGTGATGTGGAAATTATTACTATCCAGCTCTCTATGATGTCTCAGGAGGCTGCAGATTCCAGAAGTGCAGCCATAGGAGAGCAGAATCTTCACAAACCGGGTTCCCTAAGTGACTCCCTGGTGGCCTATGAGGAGTCTGTAGCATGGGTCCCTCAGGCACTGCATCCGTAAGTGACTGTGGACCTCTTTGGGGTGCATAGTATAAGTGAGAAATTATGGCATTGGCCGTTGAGATTTGGTAGTTGGGTGTTACTGCACCATAGTCAATTCTAAATGTATAACATAGTTCAAGAATGAGATCTGAGGTTGTTTTTTATTAGCTTTTTTCTAGTGGAAAAGATTTATAAATATTTGATAATCACTTTAAACTGCCTTTCAAATTGCTTTTTTAAAGAAGAAATTTCTACCATGTGTGTCTGAATTTAATGAAGGAGAGTACTTTGTGTGTTCCTGATTTTTCTTGATAGCATTGAAGAATATGTGGACACAGAGGAAAAAGCTCTAGGACTTCTGTGGTTTTAATTCACAAAATCATCTTTTTATTTTTTCTTAAATTAGCTTCAGCTACTAGCACTTAAGATATTTCTCAGCTTTCATTTTTGCCATAGAAATTAGCATTTTTATTACCACAAATTATTCTTGTTTGCTAATTCCAAAAATGTACGAAAGCAAGAACAGCCTCCTGAGTTGTTAGACTTTGGAAGAGAATAGTAAATCAACCGGTGGATAGGACCATATATCATATTAAACACGGGGAATTCACCACAAAATCATTACACTAAAAAGCGACAATTTTGATTGATTAAAATGGTATGGGCTGGATAGTGTTAAATCACCATGAGTAATATGACACTATAATTTTACATATCATATTTCTGCCAAGACAATGAAGGTAAGAGGCATTGTCATCAGATGATAACAGACGATAAGAAGAATCCTGATGTTAGATTTATTACCGGGTTTAGATTTAGAAAGAAGTAATTCTTGTCCTGTTCCACTTATCAAATGACTGTAAATTCAGTGATGATGTAAAATTCTAAGGCAGAGCCACTTATAGATTTGACAAAGTGCCAGCTATAAAGTATTTATTGTTCTCAGTGGTTCTGGCTTACACACTTAAATATTTATCAGAAACATAAGCCCCTCTGATAAATGTTTTGGATCTTTGTGACTATTTTTTTTTGTTTCTTTTACATTTAGATTTTTCGTCAGAAACCAAATCTGTATTTTTATTATGTTAATAACACTGAATTCATAATTTGAAAGGATAATATATGAGTTTTAAAATTTGACTCCTTGTAACTTCTGACTTTAAGTGTGAAACTTTTGGAATAGTTCCTTATCCATGAGTGCACGCAGCCTTTGCTTGGTAGCATAGCCAGTCGAACCAGGGATCAACACGTGAGGTAAAGAAAGGCAACTATGTGCTGATCACTAATCCTGGGGTGGCAGGTTATGGCCTGAGAACCCTGGGACATAGCAATGTTTTATATAGGAGACAGGAGACTGGACCTGGCTACATCTTCTTATTAAGGCATTCAAATGTGAGACATATAAATGGTATAACAACTCCAAAGCACAGAGAATCACAGAAAGAAAGCAATTAACAGACTCCATAACGTTGCCAAAGCCACCAAATGCAAAAGCCAAAAGTTGCAGGTAGAAAGTCAAAGTCATTAAGAAACAGCAAGAGAAGTAGATATTATAAAAACTGAAATAGAGAGTAGCTGAACCATCAGAAAACTGAAACGTCACGCTAAAAGTGGGCTAGGTTGCAATCATAAAGCTGTCGAGGTTATTTTTTGTTATTCCTCAATTCCCTGGGTATCCTTACAGCAAACTAACTTTAACTACTTTAAACTGGGCTTCTTACTCTTCCTCCAACTTCAAAAAGTCGAACACATCTAAGAAAATATAATGAATTCATAAGATCACAGAATTTCAACTCTACAAGAGTGCTTAGAGACATCTTGCCAAAACATTTCCTACTTGTTTTTATTATGGGAAATTTCAGTGCCAGGGAGGAAAAACAACCGAGTCAAACCCTTACTTTGCTCTACTAGCTGAGCATTTGCTCTACTAGCTCTACTGTGATCATAAGCTTCTCAAGGCTACAAACATGTTTTCAGTATCTGTTTCTTCTACCCCAGTATAAAGTAGGAGCTCAATAAATGCTTTTTGAATAATGAGTCATAGTAAAATCTTATGGCATTATACAGTTTAGATTTGTTTGCAGGGCTGGTTAGTTCTAAATAGTTAAAAGCAGATATATGGTAAAAACTGAAATGACTCTTTTTTTTTTTGAGACTGGGTCACACTCTGCAGCTCAGGCTGGAGTGTAGTGGCATGAACACAGCCTTGACCTCCCAGGCTCATGTGATCCTCCCACCTCAGCCTCCTGAGCAGCTGGGAGTACAGGTGTGTGCCACTATGCCTAGTTAAGTTTTTTTTTTCTTTTTTTAATTTGTAGAGATGAGGTCTCACTATGTTTCCAGGGCTGGTCTCAAACGCCTGGGCTTGAGCAATCCACCTGCCTCAGCCTCCCAAAGTGCTGGGATTACAGGCGCGAACCACCACACTGGGCTGAAATGACTCTTGCTTATCCCCCCATCCCAATCTATTTTGTTAACACTTTCTCTTCTGCACATGATACATACACATACTCATATACATACTCAAATAAAGGAGTTTATTATCTCATTAGGAATATAAACTGATTAAAGAGGTTTTATGTCAATCAAAATTGGTCTTGGAAAATTCATTGCACAAGGCTGGCATTTGAGGTTCACAAATTGTGTGGGCAGTGGGGCAATGGCAATATCCAACTAAGTTACAGTTAGGTCTCCACACTTACTTAGATTCGTGGATTAAAAATGAGAAAATGTTGTGTTCTGGAACATTTTCTGATTCAAGTGTAGGGAAGGTTAGTATGGAGCTGAGTTCTCTGACCCTCTAATAATTTACATGAAGCTTTCAGCATCAATCTCATTTCCTTGAATGTCAAAGGCTAAAGAGTTTTTCTGAATAAATCAAAACTTAAAAGAAGTCTCTGGGAAATAACATATCTGTTCAGCAGATTGTTTCGTAGAAGAGAACAATTAGTTGAATTTAGGGATATTTCTTCAATTTTAGTCACCTCTGTGAAAGAACAAACAGTAAGAGCTATCAAAGTCACATCTGCCACTCAATTTTGTTTTAACTTTCAGTTTTATTTTCCCCTGAGAGAAATCCTTCAAAACCAGAATAAATAATTCTCCCAGATAGTACACAGCAAATAGAGAATGCCGGTTCTAATTTTTATCTAGATTTTGTCTTAGGAGGTATAAGGACAAATCTTTAGCTTGGACTAATTCTGAATTATGAACTATATTGGAGGCCTGGGTTCCTTTTGCTAAGAAAGTTTCCCAGTCTCAATTTCCTAAAAAAGGACTTCTGAGAAGTGTGATGATTTATTAGACATTACTAAAGGACAGGGCTTAGGAAAGAGAGAAAAGCTAGCAACTTCCATACTGTTCTCCCTTGGAAGAGTGGAAGTAGTATTTAAGGTAAGGGGCGCATGCCAAGGTGAATTCTGACCATTCACAAAATTACTCATTGTGTCAGATGGGGTGGTTTGCATTCTGTATGTCACAGCTTTTTTTTTTTTTTTTTCCCTGTAAATTCTGGGAAAAAAAGTCTTAAAGAAGGGACAGTCCAGAAAAATTTGGTGTCCTTATTCATGTGAAATGAGAGAAAAATTAATAAAGGTTTGATGTCGACTTTATAAATAGGTAAACTTTATATCATGTACTGAATGCAAAAAATCATTTCAAATGTCAATATTTCTGTGCTAAAGAGGTTTGCAAAATTGTCCTCCCAACAGCTCAGGATTGCTAGCATTTGTAAGGGAAGTTTATGCACTGCTGAGAAGATAAATAAGATCGTCTTAATATCTTCATAATTGTTTATGAGCCACACTTTTGTTTTAAAAGTAGTTCTAAAGAACTCGAGGGACTTTGACTATCTTAATTTGTATAGAAGTTGGAATTTAGAAAATGGTTCTTTCTAGCTTGATAAATTTTCATTCTGCATTAGCTAAGTAAGTTTTCACTCTGCTTCACCTACAGTTGCTCATGAACCTTGGAAGAGGAACTCTAAGATAATCTTTAGAACAAATAAAATGCTATATAAAGTTCCTTGATGATGTGGTGGCTCATGCCTATAAAGGCAGGAGGATAGCCTGAGGTTAGGAGTTCAAGACCAGCCTGGGTAACATAGCGAGACCCCGTTTCTACAAAAAATTTTTTAAAAAACAAACTAGCTGGGCATGGTGGTGCACACCTGTAGTCCTAGCTACTTGAGAGGCTGAGGTGGGAGCCTTGCTTGAGCCCAGGAGTTCAAGGCTATGATCACACCACTGCACTCCAGCCTGGGCAACAGATGAAGACCCTGTTTCAAAAATAAATACATAAACAAATAAATAAAGCTCCTTGAGTGGGTGCTGATATCCACACAAGGTGTGGGCTAACATTGTAGATATGCTACAGGCCCATTAAACTACAGGGCAAGGACAAATAAGATTGTTGAATATTGAAATTTTAACTAAAACTGGTCTTGTAATTGCTTACTTAATTGTGAATGCTTGATATCCATTAATTGTTGCTTTTTGAAATTGAGATTGCTTTGAAGCCTAATTTATTATATTTGTGTTATCACATATCTATTCTTTCTATCCATCCATCATCCAACCACATATCTTTTTATATACTTCAAAATAACTTGCAGATGCCAGTCAGTACACTTCACCTGAAAGCACTTCAACATAATGAACACTAGAATTCAGTATTTGATTTTTTGAGGTACAGTTTATACACAGTAAAGTTTTCATGGGACCGCTGGATGAGGATGAAAGTCAGGGAGGCCATGAGGGGAAGCTTGACTCCAACACCACTCAATCAGCATCGGCCTAGTTTAATCTGCTTTTTTGCCTAATCATCTGAAGAGCCATTCACTTGAAAAAATGGTTTCATAGCTAAAAATAAAGTTTGAACTTCACTAATCTTAAATGTTATGATTTATTTTCGGGAAACAAGAAGCTCTCTTTCTGAGATTTTATCCAGTCCTAATATTACAGATTTACTTAGACTTAGAGACTCAACATGCCAGTTTGTGTTTGTGAGCTGTCTTAGCAGGGGTGGCATCTCACCTTAGGTAGGATAGTCAATCTCTATTCACAGAGAATTTCGAAGGGATTTCCTATTCTGTGGCTTTTCCCATGCCTGAAATTATTCCTCCAGTATCACTTCCTAAGATCCTAAGTAAATCATTTATAATTTTTTTGTGATTTTAATTAATTTAGCATTATATTAGTGGTGCAAACTTGTTAAAAAGAATGCATTAGTTTTATATTGCTGCTATAACAAATAACCACAAACTTAGTTGCTTAAAACAGTACAAGATTATTACTTTATAGTTCTGTAGGTCAGAAATCTGGGCTAAAACAAAAATGTTAGCAGATCTGCATTCCTTTCTGAAGGCTTTATGGGATAATCCATTTACTTTCTGTTTTTCAGATTCTAGAGGATGTCTGTGTGCCTTTCTCCCCTTTCAAGCGTTGGGGAAGATATACTGTGTCCTGTCTTCCACTACGGGATGCTCTGGCCTCCATTCTCCTATCTTCAAAGCCAGCAAGAGTGGGCTCAGTCTTCCTCACTCCACCCTCTTCTTTTGTGTACCTTTTCCACTTGTAAGGACCCTTGTAATTACATTGGATTCACCTGGATAACCCAGAATGCTCTCCCTATTTTAAGGTCAGTTGATTAACAAACTTAATTTCATCTCCAACTTTAATTCTCCTTTGCTATGTAATTTAACATAGGTTCTAGGAATTAGGATGTGGTGGAAAGGTATTTTTGCACCAATTGCAGATGACTTAGTTATCAGTTTCACTTGATAATCAGAAATCGACTCATTTTGTTATCAAAGCTATTTGCTATTCTTTGCTACTTCATTCAAAACTGGAATCCTGAGTAGTGCTCATTTGGACATAAAGGCCCATGGTTCTATCCACTTGCTTTGGTTGTACTGTTGAGAGGAAGAACTTCAAGTCTAGGGTCTGTTGTCCTCTAGGGAGTCCTCTAATTCATTCTGCTTCTTCCTGGAGGAGTTGCAAAAGGGAGCCCCAACTGGGTGGAGCAATTAGAAAGTGGTTCCAGGACTCATGGTTTGGTCAGAAGTTGAAGGATAGATTTCAGCACCACCCCAGCAGGGTACAACCTACAGACAGCAGCCCTCCTACCTCACTTATAGTTTCTATAGACTGTGCCCCATGCTTTCAGCCTCTGCCTTAAACATTTATTTGCTTTAAGCTTTTAAAGGGTAACCTGTGTCTTATAAAGTCACTTTAGGGCTTAGCTTAGTGCTGAGCACGGGGTAAACCCTCTGGATCCTGTCCTGTTGTGATCTGCGACTGACAATACAGAACCACACCCTCTTTTTAGACAAAATTTAGGAATTTAAAATAATAGTTTATAGATTTCTAGCTATGTAAGATGATTTATTGAGTCATTAAAAGCAATCTTATTTATGATAAGTTAAAAACATCAGGATTCATCTTCTATATATTTCTGCTCACAGTTAGAATCTGAGTGTCCTGTCATCTGTGTAGGCTCAAGGAATCAGCTACTCAGAGAACCCAGAAATGGCCAGGAGCTCTTGGAAGAGCAGTGTCTCTGTGACCCCATTAGCTTTGAGTCCTAGTTTTCCTGGAAAAAGTAGGGTGAGGTGTCTGACATTTTATTGAGATGAATTTTCTGGAATAGGGTTCACTCAAAGTAGAACTTCTCTGCTATTAGCTTTATTAAGTTTCCTAGATATTTGGGGAAGGAATTCTAGATGTCTTGCAGTCATTTTCTCATTCTGCAAGCTCTGCTGAGACCCAACATATCAAGGAACAGTTGGAAGCACAATATGTCTAAGAGAGAGTATTGAAAATACATAGAGGAATTTAGAAATAAGTTTTAGGACACAAATTACAAACTTCAACTAGTTCCTATCTTTTTGGGGGCTGTTTTTGAAGGAAAAGTTGTGATGGATTTCTAGTACAGTCATGCACTGCTTAGTGATGGGAATATGTTTTGAGAAATGTGTCATTAGATGATTTCATCACACAAACTTTATACAGTGTACTTACACAAACCTAGATGGTGTAGCCTACTACACACCTAGGCTACGTGGGATAGATAGCCTATTGCTCCTAGGCTACAAACCTGTACAGCATGCTACTGCACTGAATGCTGTAGGCAATTGTAACACAATGGTAACTATTTGTGGATCTAAACATAGAAAAGGTACAGGAAAAATACAGTATTATAATCTTATGGGACCACTGTCATATCTTGTCTATCATTAACTGAAGTGTCATTGTGCAGCTCATGGCTGTAATTCCACAGGCATCTTGGGTCACACGAAATGTGTCATGTTATTAAACATTTCTCCATTTGTCATGGGACAATACTTAGCTCTCTGTGTAGGAATATTTGCCATTCTGAAGGTTAAGGTCTTCAGGTTAGACCAGCCAACAGAATTCAGGAAAAAGTTTTTTTTTGGGTGATAATAATAGACATCAAAGAACTTTTAGTGATGGGATCCTGAAATTGATCAACACTCTTTTGGAAACATGTGACGGAAACCTAATTCAAATTACTTTGAGCAGAGAGGAAACATGGTGGCTCTTGCAGCTCCACTAGTTCACATGCCTGAAGGAATTGTTGGGGAAACTAGGATGCTGAAAGGGTCTCAGTACCTCTGGACTCTCTCTTTCTATCTAGCTTTTATCATGCTGGTCTCTGATTGGCTTTATTCTGCACACAAGCTTTTTTCAAATGATGCAGAAGATGCCTGCTGGTAGCACCAGAGACCTAGCTCAGACTCAGCAATCCCTGAGGAGTGAGAACTCCTTTCTGCTAGTCCTGTTCTAAGGAAGAGCTCTGGCCTTCCTTGTACCCTATGCCCAAATGCTTGGAGAAAAAAAAAATTCTCTTACCATGGGGGTACTATGAGTTAAAGGCCCTGGCTTCATTTTCCTCAAGCTTGTTACTTAACCTCTTGCTGGAAAGGTCCCTAAGAAGAAGGTTATAATTCAGAGGAGCTGGGACCAGGGGAGGAGAGTGAGGTGTTCACTTCAGATGCAAAATATAAGGGGACATTGAACAAATCAGAAATCAAGATAAATTTTAACGCAATATTTTAAAAAGTCAAGTTGGTCTCCTATGCCTTATGGATTGACTGCCGGTTTTGGTAAATAGTTTTTATTGAAATGAGAGCTGAGATGAGTCCTAGGTGAGTAAGTCAAGGTCATGCAAGGTAGGGTCAGAGTCTTTCTTTGTTTAACATTTGATACTTGGTTCAAGAGTCTTTAGGCAAGCAGAAAGTATAAGATGGAAGAGTGGTGGTGCTGATGTGACTTGCCAGGGTTTAGAAAGGCTAACTGGATATGCTTCTCTGCCTGAGTTGAGAGATAGATGCAAGGGTTAGGCAGATAAAAACTTTCTTCGTGAGAAAGCTTTTGGAGAAGGTGGTTTGGTAATAGTCCTTTGTCCTTCCTCCTCCACACCTGGCCCGTCTCTCCTGCTGCTGGCTATCACTTGGGATAGTGTCTCAGGTGATCCCATGAGTTCCATTTACCCAGATCCCTGCTTGGCACTGGTTCAGGGCAGACAGGAAAGGAAAACCCTTGATGTTCATTTCTTATAGTTTTTAATAAGTGAACACCACCTACTAATCAAATTAATCACTCCTAATTCATGTAAAGAAAATGAGGCAAGAGGTTAGGGATGCTACCTGAAGCCATCTTTATATGGAAACAAAGGGTCAGGGAGAAGAATTTCCACTAATAATGACTGGACAATGTCTATGTCTATTCATTTACTGTCAAATATTTGAAAACCATGGTTTCATCAGAGAAAATCGATCTGTGGGTTGAGGGTGGACTGAGAAGCTGTATTTATACCCTTGCCTAAGGAAATGCCATACACCTGAACTTCTCAACTTCCAAACTTCAAAATTATAAACAGCTGGTGTCTGCTGAGTACCTATTATATGAAACTGCTCAGTGTTGGACCCTGGGTCCTGCCCTAAAGTAGCTTAAAATCTAGTTGGAAGGGGTATTAGTGAAACAAAGCAGATCATGTCAAGAACCAAATAGCTTCTCTAGGAACTGGAGAAAGGAGAAATGTAAGAGGCATTATTATTAAGGCAGCCTTTCTTTCTGGGAGAGGATGTACTTGAGTTGGGCCCAGAAGAAAGGGTATTCCAACCAAAGGGAGCAGCGTGAGTAAAGTTACAAAGCTTGGACTATACGTTGAATATTTGGGAACTGGTAGGATATTTGTCTGCTTGTGAATTCAGTGGAAAAAAATTACCAAAGCAAATACCAAACACATTAACAGTCTCTCCAGACCAAGCTCTGTGGTGCTTTTCACGCATCATCCAATTTAATCCCCCCAAAACTCTTATGAGGCAGGGATTAGCTCCATTTCATCAGTAAGATAGCTAAAATTTATAGAGGTTAAACAATGTTTCCTGGTCACATAGATCACATTTAGGAGATAAGAATAAAATCCAGGTCTATTTAAATTCAAATTTCATGATCTTAGCATCTGTAATATTGTGAAGCCAAGGAAAAAAAGGCTGGGCGGGAAGAGGCTTGGGGATCTGTCCCCAGGTTTGTTCAGTTGCTCTGGAGGAGGGAGAAAGCAAAATGAGGTTGCTATTAAGCTGGTTTTGTGTGTGTTAAAATATTTACTCACATGCTGAACAATATTTTTTAAAAAAAAACATTTTTTAGTTTTTTTGAGACAGAGTCTGGCTCATTGCCCAGGCTGGAGTGCAGTGGCATGACCTCGGCTCACAGCAAACTCTGCCTCCTGGATTCAAGCAATTCTCCTGCTTCAGCCTCCCAAGTAGCTGGGACTACAGGTGTACCCCACCACACCTAGCTAATTTTTGTGTTTTTAGTAGAGAGGGGGTTTTGCCATGTGGGCAGGCTGATCTCCAACTCCTGACCCCAGGTGATCTGCCCGCTTCAGCTTCCTAAACTGTTGGGATTACAGGCATAAGCCACCGCGGCCGGCCTGAATGATTATTTTGAATCACCTGTATTAACTTATAGCATAAGGAATGGGTAAAGAACCTGAGTACAGCAAATACAAGCCTTGATCTTGTATCTTTTCACCTAATGCAGGCAAGACAAACAAGCCAGCAAATAGGGTGTTAAACAGTATAAAAGCAAATCACCTACGGAACACACAGAGTGGTAGAAGCAATCAGGAAAGATCTTCCCATGCTTACACAGAGATGGAAGATCCTCATTGAAATAACTTACCATTTTTAACGGAGCAATTTCTATTTTTATGCTAAATAGGAACACATTTGCTAGTATAACCGTTTATCACCACTAGATGTCACTGTAAGACTAAAGTTAAATTACCGTTGCCGCACCTCCTTCCCAGTCCTCTCTTTTCAGAATTTTTGTTTTTTTTTTTTTCCAGTGAAAAAGTGGATTAAGAGGAAAAGATGAAGAGATACATGATGATGCTGGTGGTTGGGGGGAGTTAAAAAATGGAGTCCTTTTATCCTAAATAGATCTCTTATTCTACCGTGTTTCCTTTTGCAGAACATTATGTCACTTGTAGAAAAATAAGGTAACTTCCAGTAAATCTATTTAGAGTTAATATTTTTAGTTTTGGATTGACAATGTACTAATTCACTCAAAAGTAGCCACAGCTTTAGATGTAGACTTTAGTTGTCCATTTGTGATAGTATTTTAAATTGTAGTTTTAATAAAAAGAAAGCAGACATAAGACAGTGTCCTGTGACTACTGCTGTCTACATTTATGAGAACAGTATATCTTCATGGTGATAAGGTGTTGGTGAGATATTCTTTTGATTTTATGGTCTCACTGAGTTTAATAGAAGGAAGCTCAGCTATCTTTATGAATGCCATTTTATTCAAAGATATCTTGCTTTGTTAAAATCCACAGAATTTTATTGCCTAAATTATGTGATGAAGAGTTCTCAAAAGGAAAAAATCTTTTTCCTTCCTATTATAGTCCTTGCATTATTATGTAGATTTTACTGTGGATAAATATCCTGAATTTTGGAATTCTGGTTTCACTTTTTGATATTTTAGAATGTTAATGTAACTTTACAACTATTTCCTTCATTCCAATGGTTTTGTCATGTTGTGTCTCTGTCCTGACCTGTGACTTCTTCGCCTCCTTCCTTTTCCCAGATCCTCTCTGCTCTCCACAGCCCTGTCTCTCTGATAAAACCTTTCCATTGCAAGGAGCCTTTCCATTTTATCTATTGCTTGCATGCCTTACTTTTTGCTTTTCCTTACCTTTTTAGCTCTTCTAAATTTAGTTTCTAATGAAGTCCTATACTTTTCTTACCAGCTTTTTTCCAGAATAGCCTCTATTAGCTCTTTATCTTTGATAACAATAAAGAATATGAAAATAATAATAGCTTATTTCCCCCAACCTCTCTTTCTCATAATTTTTGTGACCACATGACACCAAGTAACTGGTTGAGAAACCAGTTTAGTTGACCAGTTACTAGTTTTTACTACTTCCTATCAAATACTTATTTGGGTTGGTGTTTATTCCTGGTGAAAAGACTGGATGTTTGGATTCATATGGACATAGCCTTTGTCTCATCCCATTTCTCACAGTTCCTCAATTTTTTACTGTAACTACCCAATTTCATCCAATTATTTTCTGGTACCCTTAGGGGAGTGATCTGATCAGTCAGCCTGAAATTGTCTTCTTCCAGTTTGTTAGGAGGAGATAAGTTTCTAATGTTTCATCAATAATCAAATAACCTACATATGACATATAGGACAGAAGGGAAACAATAATCAAATACCAATTATGAAATACTCCATGGTTCCCATGGAATGTGGCTAAGAAACATGAAGAAAACATGGCCCAGAGTATGCAAAAGAGAAACTGAGAAATTACAAAGTTAAGCCACCTTAAACACCTAAGAGTAAAACAGACCAATTAACAATTTCTCTTTGAAAGGCTCCATCTGCTAGGATCTTCTGCTGATTTGCAGTGGAATCTAGGTCATTGCTACTCAAAGTGTGGTTTTGTGGACCAGCAGTGTCAGCATCACCAGGGGCCTTTTTAGAAATATAGAATCTCAGGCACCATCTCAGACCCACTGAATCAGAACTGCAGTTTAGCAAGACCTCCAGGTGATTTTTATGCACATTACAGCTTGAGAAACACAGATTTAGGTCATTGTTAGAATTAGGACTACTTTATTTTCTTAGGGGTTCAAATGGTGGTTTTTTTCTTCTCCTCTTCCTCCCTCTCTTAAAACCTTTGGGGAATATTCTTAAAGCAAGAAGTCTCATTTTTTTTTTTTTTTTTTTTTTTTTTTTTTTTTTTTTTTTTAGCCAACAGAAAACAGTAAGAACCCTGCTTTTACATTTTTCCAAATCCAAATTGAAACACAACGAATGCAATGAAAGAGAAGGTATAAAATAGTTCCAGTGGTTTAAGTAGCAATGTATTACTTCATCTCTGTTCTATATTAGACTTTGTCCCCAGTGAAACAATTTACAGAAAAACTCCACTAACTTTGTATTCTTTAATTTTCTATTGTCACCCTGTCTCTTTCAGCTGTGAAATGGTTTCTTATTTTTCTTTTCATCAGTCTCTGTCTCTCATGCCTCACCTCCCTGGCCCATGTTCCAGCTGGTAACAGTTTATGAAGCATGTTGCCGTGTTAATACCTTGTTAAGGCTATTTTAGCTGTTGGGTCTTTGAGAGGTCAATGTCAGGACTGTTTTACTTTGAACCCTTGATGGGCAGGGTAAAACTGGGGACATGTCGAACTTCTACCTTCTCACACTGCAGGAAGCCTTACAACTGTAGGCATCTCTTCCCATGATGCAGTATTGCTGCAGGCCGTATAAACAATTAGAAGTATTCTGCTTCTAGCCAAATAATGAGGGGGGAATTTTAAGACTTATTTAAAATTATTAGTGAAGTAGACATGGCATCATTAGGTTTCTTTTATATTTTAAAATTCAGTGCAGCCAAATATAGGCGTTAAAGACTGGATACATTTTACATCCTTTATTTCTAACAGGTGTCAAACATTTTTGAGTTTGTAACAGAGAAAAGAAAATGAAACATTTTCCTCCAGTTTTATCATACTAGCATATTGTTTGACATCATTAGGATGCTTTAGTTTGGCAGTTGATTTTTCAGATTTTAAAAATACCATTTTAAGCATTTTTTTCTTTTAAGTGCAGTGTGATTTATTGAAACCATTTTTTTTTTTTGTTCGAGAAACATACATCATTCAGGTCTCTGTGAAGAGAGGAAGCAGGGATAAAACATATTGGTGGCACAAATCTAATATAATCCAGTTTTATTCCAACTGCAGTGCACCTAATCTCTTTTTATTCCTTCACAAAAATATATGCTGTATAAAGCATACTTTTTTCACACTTTTTTTTTGGTTAATTTAAACATGGAATTCGAGTGGTCAATTTTTCCTCTTGCTTGTAAGGTTAACTATAGGCCAGAACTGTTTGTTTCTTTAATATTGACTTTGACTGCTGTTGACATTTTTTAAGGTCTATTTCTTTTAATAGTACATAATTTAAGGAGAAAAATCAAGACTAATTAGTTGTTAATGAGAAACGTGTATACTGAGAAACAAATGTAACATTAATGTCATGTACAATGTATGTCTGTGTGGTTTAAGAGGTAGGAACACAACCATTATTCAAAATTAGGGAATAAAATCATCGTAATAATTACTAGCAGATGTGTTGTAACTTGTATTGCAAGTCAAAGTTCGTCAGAACAATGTGGTGTAATATTTGATAGTATGCAGTTGATATGATTTTTGAAGGCTTTACATTTTTTTTTTTTTTTTACCATTTTTTAAAATATCCAGCTGCCTGGCATCCTTAGGAGATTGAAAGAGATTTAGGCTGATATTTTCTTTTCCTCGCAACGTTATTATTCCCTTATCAGCACAGAAATATTTGTTGATACACTCTGATGTCAGATTGGGATGTGGCAGCCTCTTACTTGGCCAGGTTGCTGTTCTCTCGTGGTCTAAGGAGCATCTTGTGTGCTGCCCAAATACAAGTTTACAAATTTTATGTTTTCCACTGGAGACTGTTGAATTCCACTCAGTAGCTGGAATACAGTGATTATATGACCTCCTAGATTCCTGGCATAGGGATAGACTCACTAGTTCTCAGCCTTGTGTGCACAGATCCTATACCACTGAGCAACATCTTGGGGTCAAGCAATAACAGAGTTCACTTCAGGGAACTCTGAATGGAAGCCGCTCTGAAACATGGACCTTTTAGAATTATGGATAAGTAGGACTAAATGCCTGAGCTAAGGGTGTTGAGGATATGGGGATGAGGGCAAGGAAGGGAAGACAGACAGTGAAACTTAATCTGACCAGGTGTGAGGGTAAACCCTTGGGCTGTTGAATGGTTGAACCTTAGAAGATGACAGTAATAAAACCATTTTCTGCTCATCTGTGCATCATCCATCCATTATTCAGCAAACATTTATCAAGTATCTTCTATGTGTTGGAGCAAAAGTTACAGCAATGAGTAAAACATACGAAGTTTCTGTTCTCATGGAACTTATGTTCTAGTGGTCAATAATATCTGACATTATTGAGGCTCACTATATTCTAAGCACTCTTCTAACTACATATAATATCTCATTTAATTCTTTTAACAATCCTTATAGATTGTTCTAATTAAAACGATAATAAGAAACCTGTGTTTCAGATATGACATCACTGATGGTAAAAATGAAAAGAACACATTCTTACAGAATACATAGTTATACAGAAATATTTTTGATTATTTTCAACCAAGTACACATTTAAACTACTGAGTTATTTAGATATCTCTCTCTCACACACACACACACACACATATACACTCTCTTAAGTAAGAGGGAGAAAAACCTCCAATATAATATTGAAATTAACCCTGATAAAACAAATGTGTAGGGAAAAGCAATCATTGGAGTATGTGTGGGAGGGTGTTTTACATTTATGTTAGAGCCAGTTACTAACTTGTTCGTAGTAAAGGATACTTTTAAGTATGGGTACATGCACCATTTGCATCAGAATCAGCAGGGATGCTTGCTAAAATTGCCAGTTTATGGGCATCTCCCTAAGCACAGGGTACCAGAATGACCAGAGGCAGCTCTCAAGAATCTGCATTTCCCACCAAATCCCTAGGTGATTCTTAATCACACTAAAGTTTGAGACACACGGATGTAGAATGTTATTTCACAGTCTCATATCTCAGATGGTCTCTCTCTATTTGAAATTCTCGAAGAGTTATGTTGTCAGCTGGTGAACATCTGTCTAGAATTCTAATACAAGCAATAATAGTGCATAATAACATACAATATCCATTAATGTTGAACAGGGTGTCTGTTCCCTGGCATTATGAAACCTAGAATATTGCTTTTCTTTCTATGTGTGTTATGAACTAGTAGCATAAATCTCAATTTTTGTCTAACTGTATTTCTGATGGCTGTTCTTCCATTTATCATATTCAATGCTTTAGTTCCTTTGCTTCCTGCTATTTTATTATGTCCCTGATATTCTCTCCAAACTAAGTTTTAAAAGTTATTTTGAAAATAATTGTTTTTTAGAAAGGTAAAGATAAGTAAATATGTTATGTCTATGATCAGACCAGGATCAGTAAATTATTAGATACATATTTTTTTTCTTTTTATTGGTCAAGGTAAGAGAAGCTGAACTTCAGTAACAAACAATTCCAATATTTCAGTGGCTTAAGACATACACAGAGTTTATTTCTCCTTTGTGCTACAAGTCTAACATGGGTGTGTGGGGCTTTGCTTTTCATATCCTTGAAGGAATATAGGCTATAGGAGGCTCTGCTTCCTATGAATGAACTGTCTGAAGCACATGGCCTCTTTGACTAGGGCAGGGAGTTGGAGGCTCACACATAGGCTTTTAAATGTTTTGGGCAGGAAGGAGCACATACCATTGTTTCTTTTAGACCATACTAATTGGTCACGGGTCTTTACCTAATAAAAAGGAGGCAGGAAAATGTGGGGAAGCACAGGTGTATTTGGTAGGCAGTAACACTTGCCATTATTTTTGGCAACTTTGAATTTTTACTTCAGTCTCACACTGCTTGCTATGAACAAAGCAGATGTGGATTACTGTATTTCATTCACCCAGGAGGGAGGCAGAAAGAAGACACCTTTGTTAAAAGATATTGTTGCTTGTATCAGGTAGTCTGAAAACAACTTACTCTTAAGCCCCCAGAGTTAGGTACTACAAAAAATACCGATAATGAGTAAGCTACAGATGGAGAACAATCATGCAACGGAAGAGAAACAGAATATTTGACAAAAGAAGACCCAAGTGATAGTTTTTAATCCAACAAAAATTTTTGTTTTTAATGCATGACAATTCTAAGAAAAAGGCATATTGGATCGGTGCTACGAGAAACTTGGAAGACTTTTTTTTGGTCCAAATCCTTTTTGCAAGTAATTTATTTGAAAATGTGCCATGTGCTGTTGAGGGAGCAAAAGTTTCAGCAGTGAATTAAACAGGAAGTTCCTGCTCTTCTGGAACTCAGGGTGAAGAGGATAATAATGGCTAACTTGTATTCAGGCCTACTATAAATACTCCTGTTACTACTTTACGTATGTTATTTCATTTAATCCTTACAACAGTTTCATGAGGTGTTAGAATTAAAGAGGTACTGCTAAGATGAACTTTGAGGGCACAGACATCTTCCTCTGATGTTTTTATTCCTATGAACCAGTAGTAGGCTTAGAAATATTAGGTTGAGCTGTATGATACGGTCATTTTTATAGGTAAAATGATTAAATATTGGAATTTTTGTACAATTTAATTTCAACAGTCAAAATTTTTGGAAATTATCGGAACCAAAATAGACATGCATCATCATCATCCATCATTACCATGTGAACAGTTATTGAGTACTTCACTGTATCAGGGATACTGTGCTATGCATTTTGCATTTACTTTCTCATCCAAAATACCCTCTCCATCTCAAGGTCCTTAACTTAATCACATCTGCAAAGTCCCTTTGCCATATGGGGTAACAGAGTCACATGTTCCAGAGATTAAGATGTGGACATCTTTGGGAGAGGGGTTGTTATTCTGCCTACTACACATTCTAATACGATTCTGTGCAGTAGGCACAGTCAATATTCCTGTTTTGCAGATGAGAGAGCACCGGATTAAGAGGTCTTACTGACCTGGCCAAGGTCTTACTGCTGGACAATGATGAGGCGCAGATGTGGACAAAGGCATCTTACTTAAGAAATTGTACTCTACCTAGTAAACTAAGGCAACAAACATAGTTCTAGATGTTCTACAGTGCTTACATATCCAATAAAACAACTCAATCCAGCAAGTCAATGCAACTTATTCTAATAGAACCAAAGGAATAAGGTCATTCTACTTACAGGTGTTTTTTCTGGATCAAATTTTTTTCTTTTGTGCTTTAGAGTGTGGCACTTAAAGACATTTGAAGATTTTCTCTGATGATTATTTGACTCTTCTTATAGTTATTCTTTAGTCCCGCCTTTATAAAAATCTTTATGCCCTTCTGCCCAGCTGAGAACACCAGTCAGGCTCATTAATTTCAGAAACAATATAAATTCTGTCCCTGTCTCCTATTCAAATGGAGTATTTTATTTTTTGTTTGTTTGTTTGTTTTGAGACGGAGTCTCACTTTGTCACCCACACTGAAGTGCAGTGGGAAGATCTCAGTTCACTGTAACCTCCATCTCCCGGGCTGAAGCGATACTTCCATCTTAACCTCATAAGTAGCTGGGACCACAGGCACATGCCGCCAGGCCTGGCAAAATTTTTGTATTTTTGGTGGAGATAGGGTTTTGCCATGTTGCCTAGGTTGATCTCAAACTCCTGAGCTCAGGTGATCCACCTGCTTTGGCCTCCCAAAGTGCTGGAGTTACAGGCATGAGCCACTGCACCCAGCCAAATGAAGTATTTTATGTCAAACATACATGTAAATACGTATCCCCATCTCACACATTATAATGTAGATGTGTATATATATGTCTGTATGCTAATATATAAAACACACACAGAAACACATATTTCCATTTCTAGTAATAATTGTTAAGTTAAAACAGAATATATGCTCATTAGGCATTAACCTGAAGGTCCTATATTAAAATGATTTTGCAGGGATAAGAAAGAACATAGTAAAATTTGGTTTAAAATAGAAAAACAGATAACTGAATTTAATGTTTTAAGTTTCAGCCTTGGGAAAGAAGAATATTATTGCTTTGTATGCCTGAGATGCTAATGAAAAATCTCAGGGAGCCATGTGAATTAGCAAAGAGATGGTGTCTTACCTTTCTGTACTTAGGTAGTCGGCAACTAGTTGATGCTTAAAAATACTGATGAATGAATCAACTAATAAATATACATGAACACTGAATTTCTTTTTTTTTTCTTTCTGAGGCGGAATTTTGCTCTTGTTGCCCAAGCTGCAGTGGAATGGTGCGATCTCCACTCACTGCAACCTCCGCCCACCAGGTTCAAGCAATTCTCCTGCCTCAGCCTCTCGAGTAGTTAGGATTACAGGTGCCCACTACCACACCTGGCTAATTTTTGTATTTTTTTGTAGAGACGGGGTTTTACCATGTTGGCCAGGCTGGTCTCTAACTCCTGACCTCAGTTGATCCGCCCGCCTTGGCTTCCCAAAATGCTGGGATTACAGGAGTGAGCCACCATGCCTGGCTGACTATTGAGTCTTAAACGTGTTGAAATATCATTTAGATATAATCAGATTAATATTTTAGATGGCAAACTTGGCAGAATTGAAAATAAACAATAATAAAAAGCAACTCAAATAGGGAGAATAGTAAAGTCATCATTAACTTAGGTGAGGTGTGATAATGACCTAAACCAAGGTAATATCAGTGGACAGGGAAATAAAAGAGACCAATTCAAATGATACGCAGGACATGGTAATCCATTAACCCATTTATGCCTGCGGTTGCAATTTTTTGAATTTTGAAATCAGGCCTTGGTGATGACCTTGAGCAGTAACTCCCACATGCTTAGCATTCCAATAATGGAATACTAGGCATAAATGGGTTTTAATGTGGGTGATAGGGAAGAAAGAAAGACAATGATGATCCTAAAGTTTCTAGCTCATGGAGTATGTGGAAATTCTGGTAATTAAAATAGAGAGCATAGGGTAGAGAGCATTTTAACTTGAGAGTACAGCTTTTGAATCAGAATGTTAGAGCAGGCCAAACAGGTGCTGAGGCAATTGAATGGGGGAAGTTATCATCAGAAAAAAAAAATTTAAGAAGCAGAAATTTAGTTAATATGTAATGAGAAACAATCAGGAGTAGAAACAAGTGAAACATTAAATAATTTGTTCTATAGAGAATCTATCAATTTTTTTTTGAAACTAATTTCCTGGGAATGAAATAGGTAGGTTTCATTTAAAATGGTTTCAAGTAAATTGAAAATGGTTGAAGGGTAGAATGAATGAAGACCCTGATATGTTGAATATATTTTTCTTTTTTTTCTAGACGTACAATAGGTGTCTGGATATGATTCCCATACATTTGTTTGCAGATACGTCAAGTGTCCTTAACCCAGGAAACCCGAACACTTCAAAGCACAGAGGAAACATTTCATTGAGGGCTTATTGTTTCTCTCTAATTAGTGTATTCAAATTGGTGTCTGGTCAGCCTTCTTAAAAATAACTAGAAACAGGCCGGGCGCGGTGGCTCAAGCCTGTAATCCCAGCACTTTGGGAGGCCGAGACGGGCGGATCACGAGGTCAGGAGATCGAGACCATCCTAGCTAACACGGTGAAACCCCCGTCTCTACTAAAAAAAAACTACAAAAAACTAGCCGGGCGAGGTAGCGGCGCCTGTAGTCCCAGCTACCCGGGAGGCTGAGGCGGGAGAATGGCGTGAACCCGGGAGGCGGAGCTTGCAGTGAGCTGAGATCCGGCCACAGCACTCCAGCCCGGGTGACAGAGCGAGACTCCGTCTCAAGAAAAAAAAAAAAAAAAACTAGAAACAATATTATCTCCAAAAGCTTAAAAATGATCCAACAATTCTTTCTAACAATTGAAACCCTGTACTTAGAGTGTTGAGGAGAAAATAAACCTTTTAGAACAAAATATAGTGAAAGTAATACTTCATTTTAATGTTTAATGCTATTTCTCCTACAGGTCATCAAAATTAAGTTAAAGCAATAGATTTTAGAGAGTACAAACACAAATTCTAGATTCAGAATTGATTTATTTTGTTTTACTGCCATTTAATTAATTTTTTTAAAAAGTGGAGATGATGAAAATGACTCTGAAAGAATATAGCATAAACCTTAGCATTTATTCAAAAAAGTGTGTGGCTAGAAATTATGCATATATGGACATAATTTATATATTTCATTTTCATCATAGAAATATAGCAATCCATTTAATATATTTTGATCTAGTTATTTTAAATATGAAACATTAGAAATTAAATATTACTTAAATTCATATAAAGTCAGATCAGTGTTATATTGTCAGTTATTTCATCTAATACTTATTTCTTTGAATTAAAAAAATTCCAAAATAATATCCCATTGGTGCCAGTTAAAAAAATCTAGAGATATATAAAGGAAAAGACAATGATTTCTACATATGTGTCTATTGCTATCTCCCCTGAAATCAACTACATTAATAGTACAATGTGTGATATTCTGCATCTTTCTTCATATCTATGCCAATGTATCAAACATGTATACACTTACCTGGGTTTTTAAATAAGAAAATATTACTGTACATGTTATCATCACTTTGCTTTTTTCATAGACTTCCAGATTAATAAAGTTAAAACATTCCTTTTAGTGGCTGGTTTATATTGCATGGAATGGATGTACTATAGCATGTTTAATCATATCTCTATAGATGATATTCAAGGTGATTTCAGTTTTCTTTTAACACAAAAGTATCCTTGTACCTATATTCCTATGTTCTGATGCTTGTGTTATTGTCCAATATGTTTCCTAAAGTGGAATTTCTGCTTTTAAGAATATTTGAAATTTCACTTCTAATAGATACTACTAGATTATTTTCTAAGAACTTTTAGCATTTTATATAGTCTCCTTTGCATAGAAAGTAGTAGTTTTTCTACATTCTTGGCAGCACGCATTAATATTTTTAACTTGGCATTTTGACAGGTGGCATCTCATGATTTTAAATTTTAATTTCCCTGACTATTAGTGAGATCATACATCATTTCATTTATTTGTTTATAGTTGGAATATGTGCTTCCTAAAATTGCCCACTTTTGTATTGGCTGTTTTTCATTTATCAGTTTGTACGACCACTTCCTACTCTCGCAGGCTAGTAATAAGACTTGGCTAACTGTCATTCTTCTCACACTTGTTGGGAAGAAGATTCTCTGGTCTGAGATTTTTAGGGTCCAAAGTTAGTTCTCTTGTCACAGAGACTGGGAGCAATTTAGTTTTGTCAAGCAGCTAGCTGTCTTCTAGGACAACTGGGGCCGGTGGGACTGTGCTGCTGGCCCAAGGACTCCACATAGCAAGTGCCTACGAGGAATTTTCTCTCACTGTTCAGTGGATGAATGGATTCTGTTGACTTTTGCTAACTGTATTCTGTAGAAAAGCCAACAAATTTGAGATCTTTGCCTTGGAGTAGAAGCTGTTTCTTTTCTTTGTAATTTTTCCCTTGGCTGTCATCTGCCTTTTAGGAGAAGGGATTTTCAATCATGGTCTCCTCGGAGATGTGGATAGAAATAGGGACCTCAGAGACCTCCCCTAGTCTCTGCCAGTATGCTTGCAGTGGTTGTTGAATTACTCTAGAGGGACTGTAGAAGGCAAGTGTGACAAAAATATTTGCTGGCACTACTTAGATTCTCTGTGTTCAGATTTTAAATTACAGATTTACCTGACTCATAAGCAGAAGTTTTTGAACTCGGGCTTTCAAAATTGTTTTCTTGATGAAATGCTTCTCACTTTGGAATTGTCTAACTAATAAAGTTATACAGCCAATATAGCATAGCAATTAATAATTAGAATTTTGAAAAGAAAGAAATTTAAGATCCTGGTGATTTTGCTTGTTAACAGGGCCTCATTTCTTTATAGAATAAACATCATTATTCTTACATTGTAGGATCATTTTTAAAATTGGGAGTTAAATTTTAAAAAGTTATCTAAGATGCTTAGCAGAATGTCTGACATGTTGTAAAGACTTACCATATAAGAGCTTTAAAATAATTTTAAAGTTAAACCTGTAAGTGAACATTAATATTAAATTAATTTTCTGGTTCTGGTAAGTCTGACTACTGTGATTTCCCTTTACTTAGCAGTTTTCACCATTGCTATTCTAACAAACATCTCTGCATGTAATTTCTTTACATGTATCAAAGTTTTTCAAGCAGTTTATTCTTTTTCCAACTTTGCAAAATGGACAGGTTTCCTTTACAATTTTAGCATTTTCACTTAAATTGCATTAAAAATAAAATGCACATGTGCTGTGGTCTCTGTGGTAATCAGTATTTTACTTATTTGATTTTTTTGAGAGAATCCCAGTCATAGTCTTTGAAACTATTTTTAATGGATTAAAATTGGTTTAATATAAGTAATGTCAGTAGCGGACAACTCACTGAATGGAACAGTCATAAATGTTTTCCCTCTCCTTTGGTAAAAGTTTCAGGTAAACCTTGAGTTTAAAGTAAAGACTTAAGCAGCCGTAGGCTCTGCAAATAACAACTCTCTCTAGCAACAAATCAAAGAATGATGTTTATGTTCTTCCATAGAAAGATCGTTACCAGTTGATCTTTTCAGCAAAACCTACACACACAAGTAGCTGTAGAATAATTGCAGTAGAATCAGTATACTTTTTGAAAGTGACCAACAATGTTATTTGCTGCGATAAACCTTTTGAAGGCATTCTATTTGGAACACATGGAAATGTTGAACTTTATTTTGATTATGTATTGGTAAAAACTCGTGTTGTTTTTTTCTTGAAGTTTTATTATTACATTTAATTGTGTATTTCATGGTGAAATGTACCAGTAATGACTATCCATGATTCAAATAAAAGGCAGTTGATCTTAGAGCGTTTAGAAAAAAAGGCTTGCATCTTCATCCATTCAATGAGTATTCTTTAAGCACTTCCTGTGCGATAGTTCCTGTGCCAGGTTCTGGGGATGCAATTATGGAAGACAGAAATGGTCATTGTCCTTATGAAGTCACAGCTTAGTGGAGGCACCATGCGTTAAACAGATAGTTATAAGGATAATTAATTACAGTTGTGGTAAATGCCATGAAGGGAAAATACAGACAGAAGGAAAATCAGGGAGACCACTACATGGTTGCCTTAATATTCAGATCTTGCATGGCAGAATTCACTGTTATTAACGTATCATCATGTTTTACAGTAGATGTCTTGAACTTATTCCTCCTTTCTAACTGAAATTTTGTGTCCTTTGACCAATGTCTCCCTGCTATAGTCCCCATCCCCTAGCAATCATCATTCTACTATTTGCTTCTATGAGTTCAACTCTTTTAGATTCCACATATAAGTGAGATCATGTGATATTTTTCTTTCTGTGTCTGTCTTATTTCACTTAGCTTAATGGCCTCTAGGTTCATCCATGTTGTTACAAATGACAGGTTTTTTCTTTTTTAAGGCAGAATAGTAGTCCCTTGTGTACATTTACCACATTTTTGTTATCCATTCATCTGTTGATGAAGTTGATTCTATATCTTGATTATTGTGAATAATGCTGCAACGAGCACAGGAGTGCAAATGTCTATTCCACATCCTGATTTCAATTCTTTTGGATAAATACCCAGAAGTGGAAGTGTTTGAGCACATGCTAAGTATTTTTTTATTTTTATGGAAACCCCATACTGTTTTCCATAATGGATATACTAATTTACATTCCCACAAAGTGTACAAATATTCCCTTTTCTCTACATACTTCCCAACACTTATCTTTTGTCTTTTTTATAATAACCATCCTGGTGTAAGGTGATAGCTTATTGTAGTTTTTATTTACATTTCCCTGATGATTAGTGATGTGTTGAATGTTTTCATATACTTGTTCACTGTTTGGATGTCTTTAGAGAAATGGCTGCTCAGGTTTTGTTTTTTTTCCCCCATTCTAAAAATCAGGTTATTTGTTTTCTTGCTATTGAGTTGTTTGAGTTCATTATATTTTTGAATATTAGCTCCTTATCAGATACATGATTTGCAAATATTTTGTCACATTCTGCAGATTGTCTCTTCACTCTGTTGGCCACTTCTTTTGCCATGCAGAAGCTTTTTAATTTGATGCAGTTTCATTTGTCTATTTTTTTCAAAATTCCAAAGTTTCAGATGTATGCTTGTAACTGGACAAGGGAAGGGGAGAGGATCTGAAGGGAACTAATGTTTATTGATTCTTTACTATGTGTCATGCACTTTAAATACTCTAATTTAATTTGAATAAAAGCTTCAAGAGATATCCTTATTCCCATTTACACATGAAAAACCTGTGGTGCAGGGAAGTCAGGTTAGCTCTCCCTGCTCTCTCAGCAGCTGTGCGGAGCTGAGCTCAGACCCCTCTGACCTCACTGCTTCCGGTTTCTTTAGCCCTTCTGCTACACTCTTTACATTCATTAATAGCCTTCCTTTGCCTTAGGCCAACACACTTCACGGATATTTTCTGTAAAACGGTTACAGAATATCATAACAAAGTCAGAGTTCCTTCTCTTCGCTTGAGACTCTAAAAGCAAATAGAAAATGAGACATAATTTGAATTTCCTAAGGGAAAAAATTAACACCCATGAGTACTTGAAATAGTTTCACTTGAAAACAATCTAGAGATGATCAGAAAAACTAATCTTGTAAGAACAAAGTAATGCAGAAAGTATTGTTGCCTTGGTAGTTACCAGAGAAAGTGGTCAATTCTGTAAGTACTTCCTTGGCTATGTACTTTTATGCAACACAAGACCTTTAAATTAGAATCTACGAAGTGTGACTTTTAAAAAATATTAAATTAAATGAAAAAATGTTTAACAGTCATGCAGGCATGTGAGGCTGTACAATTTTTAATATACATATGTGTATATATATGTGTAAGCTTGTGATTCATGTAGTATCCGCTCTGAATGTAAAAATGATCCACAAAGTAGAAAAAACTGACACAAATACACAAATACAGGAAAGGAGAGGAAAACTGCTTTCAGGTGCAGAATATTGAATGCATAATTCAACAGTTAAAAAAATAAATTTATGGCCAGCTGATCAGTTAACGTTATTTGTGACTTCCTGTGGTTACGTGATATAGCTAACTCCGTTCTCTTTCATGAGCCACAAACAACATTCATTTGCCCATAGGAGAACTAAGCTGACCCACTCAGTAAATGGGTCTAAAAACCAACTAATAAAAGTGGAAGTTTGTGGATATTAGCCTGTCGGTGTCAGTTTCAGGCTTCACACAAAACACCAAGTCTGCTTCCCAGAAATCTCTATTCCGTTGGTATTCATTTGGTATTAGACATTAGTTATTTACTTATAAAATATGTGCTCATTACAAAGGTCTGTGAGTGCAGTTGCATTAATTATTCATCCTAAGATTCTGAAGCACATTGGAGGTTCCGAAAGGTAATTTCTAGCTACTGATGGGAAATGTTCCGCATGAGAGCCCATCAGTAAGGTTTCAGGAAATAGTTCATGGATTTGTAAGGTAGGAACAAATCGGGTACTTTTATCCTTTCCCTTAAAGTTCTCTATCATTTAGAAAGATGAAATAAGATAATTAGGAAAGATACTTTTTTTCCCCTGAAAAGTCAATATGTTACAAATATGTCAGAAGTGCGTAAAGTTATATCTTATTTAACCCTCCCTCCCACATTTCCTTAGTATAGACTAAGAATTGCAGTATCATAGGATTATAGAAATTAGATTTGGTTTTACTCTTTTTACTGCTTTAATGGGATAAATGTATGTGACACTTTATGTATAGCTATATGAATGTAGAAATCTAGCCGTAAAGGCAGAAGAATTAAAAATTTGTTAATTCATTTAAAAATGCTTCATTTTTTAAATGTTTCAGATTGTTTTCCATGGTATTTGTTTAAATACTAAGTTCTCAATGTCCTAAAATGATTTCTTTTATTTTAATTTTTGTGGATAAATTTAATTTTAACTACTCTAAAGCATAGTCATCGATTTTATATGTATTATGTACAAATATACATAATACATATATATGTTACACAAAGCATAAATATATCTCATTGTTAAAAATTCAAACCACAGAGATCTATGGTCAGCAAATTATGGAAATCTCCCTTTATTATTTCTTCCTACCACCTCCATTTCCCTCTTGAGAGGTAACAGCAATTTTATGAATATCTCTTCTATTGCTTTTCTCTTCAGGTACATACAAATACATGCATACATATACACAAACACATATATACACATGTACACATATATACATACGTATGTATTTCTTATTTTTTGCAAAAATGGGATAATGTGTTTTTAAGAATTAAATTTATTAGACATATTAGGATAAGTAATCTCACACATGGAGAAAAAATTATTTTTATAATCATTAACTCACTCTGTTTTATTTTGCGTTCAATTACCTAGCGTAAATTTGTGGAGGTCTTTCATTAATGGTAAATATTGTAGTCTTTTGTTCCATGGTATCAAATGCAAAGTGCTTGGAATACATTACTCGTTTAAATTTTTTCTTTCTAATTAACCCTGAAGATTATATTTGCATTTTCTGATTAGATAATCTGCAAAGGGAGAGTCTAAAAGTAGAATAACTGCGTAAATATATAGTATTTGATCTTGTAATGAGAAGAAAGAAGGATATATGACAAGGAGTCTCTGACTTCCTTGGGAAATTTAGTGAACAAAAATGAATCTTGGTGTTTTAAAAGAGTTAGAGCCCTTTTGTTAAAAATATGAAGATGCTACCTTACTTGTAAGGGGAAATGGAAGGAAAACGTAGATTTTAACAAGTTTAATACATATTATTTTTCAGAATATATTTGAAATATTTCATCTTATTGTAAATCATCTCTTCTTTTAAAATTTAAAAATGACTTATGCACATAGATAAAATAATTAAGAGAATATAGAATGTTGCCAAATATCAACTAATTTTCTGACCCTGGTCCTAGGCCCATTTTCAATTCCACTCCAAGAAGTACTTTTTAAAGTATTTCTTTATCCTCTCAACCCCAAGAGTCCAGAAGCTAATTATTTTTATCTTATACAAACTGAATTTTATGAAAACCAACAGAAATAGATTTTCAATTCTCCAACAAGAGGAACTTGCGATATCAAGATATTTGAGCTCAGTCATAGGTTGGGATTGTCTGAATGCTTCTGGGGTTCTGATCCCCAAAGCTGGGGATATTCCCATGATAATTTATGCAGACAAGAAAGGGTTATCCACATCTTGCAGTTCCTCTGTCCCTCTGGCAATGTCTGTGATTAAGAAGGAGGGGCGAAATGTACATTCAATAAATATTTACTGAGTATTTACTATATGAAGGCATGTTCTAGGTTTTGGGGATGCAAACATGAGCTAAACAAGGTACTTGTCCTCATAGAGCTTACATTTTAATAGGGCATATTGGCAATCAACAAGAACAAATATGTAATTCAAGGTGAGGTAGTGATAAGTTCTATAAATATATAATGCATAAAAAGATGTACTTTGGATAGGATGTCAGGGAAGGCCTTTAAGAGAAAGACACATTCCAGTAGAAACTAGAATGAAACCACAAAGTGAGGCATCAGAAGGAAAAGCACTCCAGGCAGAGGGAATGACAGGCACAAAGGTCCTGTGGCAGAAACAATGATTTTGGAGAACTGCAAAAAGGCAAGCCTCCTAGAATGCACAGACTATAGGGGGGAGTAATAGGACTTCAAGTAAGAGACTAGAAGTGTGGCCAGGGAATACATCAAGTAGGGTTTAGAGACTGTGGGAAGAAGGACTTTTGATTTATTCTGTATAAGGGGGAGCCATTGGAGGGTTTTGGGCAGGAGATTGCCATCATGTATTTTACATGTAAAAATGTAAAAGTAATTGGTCTAGCTGCAGTGTGTCTGTTTATGGACTGTGGTTGGACATATTAGTATAGGATGCACACTACAGAGGATAAGTACAGACTTTAGAAATGTAGACAAATATCACTCTCATGCTGGAGCTATTCTATGTGAAACCCTTCTTTGTAAGTTTCTTCAGACATAAGATGCTGTTTTCAGCTATTTCTAAAGTTCATCAAGGAGGAGGAGGAGGAGGAGAAGGAGGAGGGGACACAAAGGGCAGGCTGGGAGAAGGGCAAAAGCACACCCTAGAACGCAAGCACACTCTTAACATTTACAGGGCCAGAGGCAAGAGTTTAAACGAAGGACCATACACAACATTTCTAAATATTTAAAAGTTATTAATCAAGTTAAAAATGCATTCTGTACTTATGCCTTGACAATTACACCTGGAAGATAAAGTGTAAATTTAGGATTCTCAAACTTGTTGAAGTTCTGTGAACAAACATAGCTGTATAGGAAGAGCCAGCTCTTACCCTGTCCCTGGCCCAAGGTCTGTCTCTTTTCTTTTACTACCAATGGCTGAATGCCTGAAATGCATATGTGTGGACAATCTTTCTCTGTGTTCAAGCTCCATCCATACCCTCTACAGACACCTGTTCCTTGATGACCACTCAAGCAAGGGTAGGCACATGGCAGGTGCGGTGTGGTGTTCATGAAAGTGCACTACTCAGTAGTCCTTCAAGAAGGACTGTGATCTCAGTGCTAGAAGTGTTGTTGGCATATGACCTTCAGATCATCCCTTTTGGAGATACTTTAGCTTCAGAGAGTTGCCTTGCTTAAGTCATACCCTTACAGACAATGCACATGTAAGGACTTTTAGAGGCAGGTGTTTAAAAGGCCAGATATTTGAGCCCAGCATGAGACAACTCTGACAGACCATTTTAGATCCAGGATAAGTCTCTCTAATTGCAGTTAAGGGAAGAGTGGTGAAAGCCATAATGAGCCAGTTCTGAACTGACAGAGGATAAAGATGAACAGTAAAAGCTCTTGATCAGATAAACTAGCTCCACCTCCAAAGGCCTCAAAATTTGACTGAGAGGTCAGAGCTTGTAAATGTGCTGTACTATGCTCTGTGGAAACCAGTTAAGAGATAAAATCGTGTTTCTCTGTAACTACCACAAGGCCCCCGTTCTGGGAAATATTATATGATAAATGGGCAGGTACAGTGTTTTAGAACGATTCTGAGGTATATTTTGTTATGTTTGTCTTCTAAATAGCAAAGAGGTTTTTTTTTTTGTTAAATTAAATGTGAAAAAAAATTTTTAAGTTACTTCATCCAGTTAAAGGTTCTTTTTTTTTTTTTTTTTTTTTTTTTTTTTTTTTTGAGACAGCGTTTCGCTCTTTTTGCCCAGGCTGGAGTGCAATGGCGCGATCTCGGCTCACCGCAACCTCCGCCTCCTGGGTTGAAGTGATTCTCCTGCCTCAGCCTCCTGAGTAGCTGGGATTACAGGCATGCACCACCACCCTGGCTAATTTTGTATTTTTAATAGAGATGGGGTTTCTCCATGTTGGTCAGGCTGGTCTTGAAGCCGACCTCAGGTGATCCACCTGCTTTGGGCTCCCAAAGTGCTGGGATTACAGGTGTGAGCCACCGCGCCCGGCTTCTTTTTTTTTTTTTTTTGAGATGGAGTCTCCTTCTGTCACCAAGGCTGGAGTGCGGTGGCATGATCTTGGCTCACTGCAACCTCCGCCTCTTGGGTTCAAGCGATTCTCCTGCCTTGGCCTCCCCGAGTAGCTGGGACTACAGGTGTGCACCACCATGCCCAGCTAATTTATTTTTGTATTTTTAGTAGAGACAAGGTTTCACCATGTTGGCCAGGCTGGTCTCGAACTCTTGACCTCAGGTTATCCGCCTGCCTTGGCCTCCCAAAGTGCTGGGATTACAGGCATGAGCCACCATTGCCTGGCCATTAAAATTTCTTTATCTGAATATTATTCAGTTCAGCAAGTCCCTTTAGTATATACTGACTTCTTACCCTTGGAACAGAATAACTAGAACTTTGTTGTAAGATGCTATGCATTATTTAAATTAAGTTGGTAGATGTATTGATGTTGCACAATAACCATTTGGAAAATATAATTTTAAAAAGACCGTTTACAACAGCAGTAAAAGTATAAAGTATTTAGAAAAATATTACAAAAGATTTATAAGCTCTTTGGGAAGAAAATTATACATTTTATTGACAGATATGAGAATAACTAAATAAACACAGAGTGATCTTATAGTTATACATAGAAAACAGTTGTGAAATTGTCAGTTCTCCTCAAAATAATTTTCAGATTCAATCAGTTCCAATAAAAAATTTCCAATTTTTTTTTCTTTTAGGAACTTAAAGCAATATATTATAATACGTTTACAAAAGAGCAAGAGGATAACATCAGCCAAACATGCCAGAAGAATAGCTACAGTGAGGTAGTAGAATGGAGACTTGTTTTTGTTTTTGCCACATTCCAAAACTTATTATAAATGCATAGTAATTAAAATGTAGTAAAGGCAGAGTTATAGGCAGATCAACAGGCACAGAATAGCCATGACAGAAAGATGCATGCTTAAATGGAAATTTGATTAATAACAGGATAGGCATTGCCTATTAGTTGGAAAAGATAGACTCTTTAATAAATGGTGCCTCTACAATCGGTTATCAATACGGAAAAAAAACCTTTTATTCTTACATCACCCCACAGACAAAAACTAGTTTTTAGATAGAAAGGAATAAGGCCGGGTGTGGTGGCTCCTGCCTGTAATCCCAGCACTTTGGGAGGCCCAGGCGGGCGGATCACTAGTTTTCAGAATATATGAGAATCAAAAAGAAAAATATTATCAAATAGAAACATTGACAAGACACATAGGTTTGAGATCAGCCTGGCCAACACGGTGAAACCCCGTCTCTACTAAAAATACAAAAATTAGCTGGGCATAATGGTGCATGCCTCTAATCCCAGCTACTCGGGAGGCTGAGGCAGGACAATCACTTGAACCCAGGAAGCAGAGGTTGCAGTGAGCCAAAATTACGCCACTGCACTCCAGCCTGGGTGACAGAGTGAGACTCTGTTTAAAAAAAAAAAAAAAGATAGAAAAGAACTCTGTTTAAAAAAAAAAAGATAGCAAAGAATAAAAATAAAAACATTGAAGCAAAGTCAGCATAGAAAATAGTTTTTGAAATCAGGACATAAAAGAACAACCTATAAGTAAAATAATTGCTATAGCCAATCAACTATATTAAATGAAACTCTTTCCTCATCCAAACACTTGACAGAGAGCCAGAAGATAAGCCACAAATTGTAAGAAGGTATTTGAAACATCAGTAATGGACGAAGTTAGTTTTTAGAATATATGAGAATCAAAAAGAAAAAGATAATCAAATAGAAACATTGACAAGACACATAGGTATTTCACGGGGACAAAAAGATAATTAAATGGCAAAACTATGGGATACATTACAGTCTCATTAAAATCAAGGACATTCAAAGTAAAATCAGAATGAGATACCACTTTACAACTCTATAAGCAAAAAATTAAAGTTGAAAAATATTGTTTTGAAGAGGATATGTAGTTCTAAGAACTTTCATACAGTGCTGAAATGCATATAAATTAGCAAACCACTTTAGAAAAGAGCATTACTAATAAAAGTGAGTATGTGCATATCCTACGACTCAGCAATTCCACCTGTAGGTATACACCATACAGTCATGGAGGAGAGCTTACACATGAGCATGAGGAGAAATGTACAGGAATATTCAGAACACTGTCATCTGTAATAGCCACACAGCCACAGTAGCAACAACAGTGACGACAACAACAAAACAAGACACAACACAGCCTCTATTAGAGTAGAATGCATATATAAATTGGAGTCTTTTCATGTAATTGAGTACTCTAATGCAGTGAAAAACAGATTATCTGTAACCTGCATGTATCAGTATGAATGAATCTCAAAAATATGTTGATCAAAGAAAGGACGTCATAGGAGAACATTTACTATGTGATATAAAAAATGGGCAAACCCAAAATAATATATTTTAAGGATATATAGATATGTGATAAAACTATAGATAAAAAGCCAGGAATCACTTACACGAATAGAGGATAGTGAACAGTTCTGAGAAAGAAGAAGGATGTAATCGGGGCATATCATAGATGCAGTGGTATGTGTAGATGATGCTAATATTTGAATTCTTAAGTTGGGTGGTAGGTGAATGAATTTTCATTTTATTCTTAGTCACTAAACTGTACATATACATTGCATACATTCCTTTTATCTGTGTATTTTATAGTTACACAAGGAATATTGGATATAGGCAATTCAGTGCTGATAGGGTGGCTCGATTACACTCCAGAACATAAGTAAGTTCTATCTTTATACTTCATCATTCTTAGGGCGTGGCTTTTGCTGCCAAGGTCTCCTTCTCTCCAAGATGTCTGCTGAATCTGCAAACTCTACATTCTAGGCAGAGAGAAGGAAGAAAAGGAGAAGGACAAAAACGTTCTTTACAATTTAGCTGCTTTTAGAAAGCTTCCTTTTAAGCCTCACCTAATGGCTTCTGTTTACATGTCACTGTCCCTCCAAATATACATGAGTGTGAATCATTTTAGATACAACATTGACATCTTCAATTTTACAATAGGTTTCCCAATAAGAAAGAGAGAATAGATAGTGGATCAGTATCTTGTGGTGTTTGCCACAATCTCTTAAGTAGTTTCTTTAAAGAGGTTCATGTGAAGTTAACTTTTTGACTCTTTGCATGTCTGAAAATTCCTTCACTTTATTTTTATAGTTGCTTAATTAGTGATGCAAAGAACTTTAGGTTCAGAGATCACGTCCTCTGCAGGAACATGCATGGAGCTGGAGGTCATTATCTTTAGCAAACTAATGCAGGAATGGAAAACCAAATACTGCATATTCTCACTTATAAGTGGGAGCTAAATGATGAGAATACATGGACACATATAGGGGAACAACACACAATGGGGCCTATTGGAGGATGGAGGATGGGAGGAGGGCAAGGATCAGGAAAAACAACTAATGGGTACTAGGCTTAATACCTGGGTATGAAATTACCTGTACAACAAACCCCCATGACACAAGCTTACCTATATAAGAAACCTGCACATGTACCCCTGAACTTAAAATAAAAGATAAAAAAAGAATTTTAGGTTCAAAACATTTTCCCCCTGAGAATCTTAAAATAATTGTTCATCTAGTTCCCCCTCAGAATCTTAAAAGCATTCAGAATCGAAAAGTAATACAATGAAGCTCCAATATTGGTTTTATTTTAGGTAATTTTTTTTCTCTTTTTCTCTGAAAGACTATAAATGTTTTTCTTAAAGTTTTGTACTTTGTTTGACATATTCTTGAATAAGGTTTTTACATTTTATTTATTTATTTAAACATTTAAAAATTCAGTCTGCCAGGGTTTATCAGACTGAAGATTCTTTTCTTTCTTCAGCTCATATATTTTCTTGAGATTATCTTTATCTTACTTTGTCTGTTTGTTTGATTGGTGTTCTCTCTTTTGAGTTATTTTATGAGTTTCTGCTTTTTTCTTTTGGGTTCTTATATGATAGATGTAGGAATTTATGCTTTTCTTCTCTATATCTCAACGTTTTGCACACATTTTTAATTTTTGCTTTTTTGTTCTGTATTTAAGAACTTTCTTTGAGTTTTTCTTCCAGATCATTCATTCATTTATCAGTGTCATCTATTACTTAACTCCATTCATTTATCAATATTATTGATTACTTAACTCTTTTATTCAATTTCTTTTTTGATTAATTTTTTTGTTCTTTTCAAAATCAAATTAATTTTATTTTTTAATTTACAAGGATTTTAAAAAAATTTGTTCTTGGATTGCTTCTTTCCCCCACAGTAGCTTATTCTTCCTTTATGGGTACAATAGCCACCTCAAATCTTCTGATAATATCAATTTACAATTTTTATTATATATCCTCTTTTCTAGAGTTACTGCTGTTCTCCTGGGATCATTTTTCCCTGTTCAACTTTATCCTTCTCTTTTATGGTATTGGTTTTCCTGAAATAGCAGAGTTTTAGGTTGTTCATTCATATTTAAGGATGAAAGATTAGGTAAATTAATGTAAAATCAGTTGTAATATAACAGAAGAGTAAACCTAGTAAGATTATGCTTAATTTGACTGATTTGAATAGGTAGGAAATTATGAATGTTTTGTTTCTTCTGTTAAGCATATGCCTGTTTATACAACATTGTAGGTACTTGTTTTGATCTGTAATCAGGAAAGAGGGAATAAAAACTAGTGAGTGAACCATACAATTATGGGGGAAAAAATATAACTGCAGCAGGAATATAATGAAGAATTTGGGAGAGATTAGAATAACTAAGTAGGTAGACAAGGAACTCAGTTCAGTAGCTACAGATCTCCAGTAAACATTAACACAATTAAAAGAAGGTCCAACATTTCATTCCAAGAATGATAAATCTGCTAAATTTTTTTGAAAAAATAGCAACTGTACCTCATGAAATCTAGGATACATTTGAGTATAAGATGTACTATTATTTTTTGGCCAGGTGTGGTGACTCAGGCTTATAATCCCAGCCCTTTGGGAGGCTGAGGTTGGGGGATCATGAGGTCAGGAATTTGAGACTAGGCTGGCCAATATGGTGAAACCCCATCTCTACTAAAAATACAAAAAAAAAAAAAAAAAAAAAAAAAAATAGCCGGGCATGTGGTGCATGCCTGTAGTCCCAGCTACTGGGGAGGCTGAGGCAAAAGAATTGCTTGAACCTGGGAGGCGGAGGTTGCAGTGAGCCAAGATCGCACCACTGCACTCCAGCCTGGATGACAGTGTGAGACTCCATCTCAAAAATAAATAAATAAGATGTATTATTATTTTTCATACCATCAAGAAAAAAATTCACTGCCAGTTATACCCTAGCACATTTTTTATAGCTCAGAATATTTAGATTTGGTTAGACACAAAACATTATGTTTGTGCATACATAAAAAGGAAAATGTAAGCAAAATAAATTAAGATATAATTAAAACTTCTTCCCATTCTGAGTCTTCTGAACCATTTGACTCAAAGTCATCAGCATCTATGATTTTCTATACAATTTGGCCCTGTTCACTATTAAGAACATTGGGGATGCAGCCTTTCTAGGAGTATGCTGCACTAATTATCTCTGAGTTTTGCTTCTAAGCCACTGACATCTCTTCAGCAGGTTTTGATAATGACACTTTGCTTTCGTGTTCTGGGCAGCAGGTATCAATAAGAAGTTTTCAGTCAACCACAAGGTCTCATAATCCTTCCTGGAACTATTCTTGAATAGTTTGCTGTCTGAAATGTTGAGAGCTTGCTGTGTCTAGTCATGCCCCTTGGATAACAACCAAGTAAGTCCATGAGCAAGCAGTGGCAAACACTATGTCCCACCAGCTCCTGACTGACTGAGACTATATGATACCATTTATCGTAAGATGTACCTGGATTTCAAGCATGTTACTGTGAAAAATAAAATGGAGTGTCTTAGAAATGATGATATAAGTAGAATTTATTTTTTATCTCTGAAAGACAAAACTCCTAATTTTATAACCCCTACTATTTATAATGAAATACTGATAAGAAATAGTTATTTTTGATCACACCAATAGGCCAAGTCAGTAGATCATAATTATAGGAAAATTGGTCAGATATAGCTGGCTATTTGATTCATAAAGAACACCTTATTTCTGAGAAAGGAAAAATGTCTCCTAACTAAAATTAATATGAATGACTATGTGTAAAGGTTTTGAGATGGAAAACATCCAACATTGTGAGGAAAAGGAGTTCAACTAAGTGATCAATAACTTCAGCATGAATGCTTAAATTGTGGAATCAAGTATTATGTTCCCCCCAAATGTTAACTGTTGAAAACCTAGGTCTACAACTTTGACTTGAATAAATTGGTATTTTTATACTTTTGGGTTTAAAAATTACTGAAACCCTAGGAATTAAAAAAAAAAAAATAGGATTTTTATGGCCTTATCCAGTGGTAAATGCTACTGCCTGGTATTCCAACTGAGAAGAAGGACAAGGGCTTGAGGGAAGAGATGGTTGATTGGCTGGTCCATGCAAAGTCCTTTAAATTTATTTCCCTAATTACAGCCCTACAGTGTTGTGCTGTTCCCTATTCTTTTTCACTCCAAATTTGGCACCTCCCTGGTAGTCTGCCATTAAAATAGCTTCTGCCTCTCTTGCAGTCTTTTCCTATGGCTTTTCAGGATGTTTTATCTCATCCAGTTTTTGCTACAAAATTGCTAAAATTCTCTGGTCTACTGATGGCTCTCCTTCCCAGTCTCAGTGCTATTTAACATCTAGTCCCTCCTGTTCATATTTCTATTCTTTTAATGAGATTTTAGGAAAAAGGGACAGTGAATATGTACAGTCTGCCATCTTGAACTAGAAAACTCCAAAATTGAAAAAGATGAATCAAATTGTACTTTCAAAGAAATTAAGACTTTTTAAATGTATGATTTAGATGTGCCTTAAATTTTATGATATAAATGGTTTGTTGAATCTGCAGCTAGGTATTGTATTTAGGCTATGCTCTCATGTCATACAGATACAGTGGGTGCATGCATCAATTTTCCAAAAAGGTTTGGATTTACTCTTTAGGTAATCTAAATTTAGTTTGAGACATCCCAGTTGTGTATCTCAAATTTAGAAAAATTTAGAGTTCCTAAGGAACAGATTATGTTTTAATTATTGCATTTCAGAGTCACAAAATATTCAAAGTGATTTTTACCACTAGAATATGTTCCATAAGGAAATAAAATCTAAACTGAAGTACCATTCCTTCTGTTGCTAAGAGAAAAATGTTCTTAAAAGGCTTACCTAATAGACTTGGATTTACAGACTACTTTCTAAGCAGCTCACCTCACAGCCGTCACTGACTTCCATAACTTAATATAAATAAAATCAGTTTCTTCATAGATTATGGTTGTAAGATTTATTAGTGACTAAAGCATGTAATCTCCATAAATAAGCCAGTTCTGGGTTAGATTCTTCAAGGCCAAAGAGCTCACGTGACGTTTTTCATTTGGGTACAGAATGGTCATTTGGGCTTATAGGATCATTGAATCTACATTTCTAGTGGTTGGCACTGATCCATTCAAAGTCTATAAAATATAGGCGATGCCTTGCATGCCTTTAAAGTTTTAAAATAAATAATTCAGACACCTTTATAATTTTTTGCCTGCAGGCTCTCTGAAACTAAGTGAAGGCAACTTTGGTCAGTACTTAAATGGGTTATAGTCAAATAAAGAATGAAGCAAAGGATGGCTAAAGTATCAGTAATTTCTTTTCTCCCTATATTTTTGTGATGTTCATGGAATGATTTCTGGTGTGGGGTTAGTATTATTCTGCTGTTAAGAGGACTTTTTTAGGCAGAGGCATTTTTAGTTCATAAAGTAATAATGCAAAATAAAGCTGTTTGGGCACAAATTTATTTAACCTTTAAAGTTTGACTAAAATAACCTGCTAGGAATTAAAGGAAACATTTCTAAATGTTAGTAGAATGTCACATTTTTTCCCAGAAATTCCATTTCAGCATATATATTTTTCATTTTCTCTTATTCTGTTCACAAGTCTCAGAGGAGTAAGAAAGTAGATTAATGCATATTCCAAACATTTAAAATATAAAAGTACTATTTGTATGCACTGTTTACTTACATGTTTTTATATAGGTACAAATATAGTTCTTCAACAGTTGGATAAGATTTTCATAAGTTGCAGAATATAGTGTTTAGGATGCTTCAAACTCTTTTTGCAGAGTTGTTGAGTGTAAAGAAATAAATACGATAGTATCTGAGCTTTTATTTAGTAGGTCATTATAATAAAGCAAATAAGCTGTACATATGTGCTATGTGATCATAGATTGGAATAAAGCAACATTAACTACTTCCCATCTTGCATTTTACGTTGCCTGAATCTGATCACAGATGATAGAGAAATGACAGTGTTTCATTTTTCTTGCTGTTTTTTTTTCCTTTTTTTTTTTTTGAGATAGCATCTCACTGTCATAGCTCACTGCAGCCTTGACCTCCTGGGTTCAATCTATCCTTCCACCTCAGCTTCCCGAGTAACTGGGAGTACAGGTGCACATGATCACACCTGGCTACTTTTTGAATAATAATTATTATTATTTTGTAGAGATGGGGTCTCCTCATATTGCCCAGATGATCTTGAACTACTGGGGTCAAGCAATCCGCCCGCCTTCACCTCCCAAAGTTCTTGGATTACAGGCATGTGCCATGACACCCAGCCTGTTGTTTTTTCAGTGTCATGGATCCAGTTATATTTTCAATGTTCCTTATATGTATAAATCTTATGGGGATAATATTATCAAATAAACATTTGGTGTCTTACAATGGATTGGTCTGGTGTGGTGGGCTAGCAGGAGTTCTCCACTCATATTCACAGTTCCAATCATATGTTTTGTCCTCAATCCCATCTGCAGACCTGACATTTCTTCTGAGCTTCAAATTTCTGAGTCGAACTGCCTATTCCACTGTCTTAAAATCTGAGAGAAAGTTCAAAATTCTACTTGTTTTAGCTCTCAGCTAACTAGAGGTATTTGGGAAATGCAGTCTACTGGCATGCCGAGGCAGAAGAGGGGCATGGATTTGGTGGACGGGGACCTGCCTTAGACAGAGAGCTCTACCTTCTATGACCTTAAGCCTGGTTAATCATTTCCCTTTGTTTTCTTACTTTTCAAAGTCAGAAGCCTTGGATAAATTATCAATTATCTCTTCTCTTTCTACAATTATTCTCAATTGGTTACCAAATCCTATTCTATCTTTCTAATTGAGTTTCTCTCTGTTCCACCATTTCATTATTTCTTGTGTGGTTGATTGCCTCATTCCTACCCTCTATCCACCCTGGTCTTTCTCCACACTGTTGAAACTGTTATATTACCCAAAAATATAATCTTACTTCACTTGTATTAAGAAAAAAACCTCCTGGCTCACTGCAAGTGCAAAATTCAAACAACCTTAATTTGATATACACTGCTCCTTCCAATCTGGCATTTATCAGCTTCTACAGCTCACCTGTCACCTCCCACTTGTGCTCCAGTAACACTGAACTCTGTTTATTTACCAAATATATTATGCCCTGTGTGCCTTTGTGAGTGCTGTTTCTTCTACCAGCAGTACTTACCTCTTATTTCTTCCAAGTGGACAAATACCTACTTGTCCTTATACTTTTTTTTTTTTTGTATTTTGAAATATTTTATTTTATAATAATATTGTACAAGAGATTATTATTATTATTATTTTTTATTATACTTTAAGTTCTAGGGTACATGTGCATAACGTGCAGGTTTGTTACATATGTATACTTATGCCATGTTGGTGTGCTGCACCCATCAACTCGTCAGCACCCATCAATTCATCATTTATATCATGTATAACTCCCCAATGCAATCCCTCCCTCATCCCCCCTCCCCATGATAGGCCCCAGTGTGTGATGTTCCCCTTCCCGAGTCCAAGTGATCTCCTTGTTCAGTTCCCACCTATGAGTGAGAACATGCGGTGTTTGGTTTTCTCTTCTTGTGATAGTTTGCTAAGAATGATGGTTTCCAGCTGCATCCATGTCCCTACAAAGGACGCAAACTCATCCTTTTTTATGGCTGCATAGTATTCCATGGTGTATATGTGCCACATTTTCTTAATCCAGTCTGTCACAGATGGACATTTGGGTTGATTCCAAGTCTTTGCTATTGTGAATAGTGCCGCAATAAACATACATGTGCATGTGTCTTTGTAGTAGAATAATTTATAATCCTTTGGGTATATACCCAGTAGTGGGATGGCTGGGTCATATGGTACATCTAGTTCTAGATCCTTGAGGAATTGCCATACTGTTTTCCATACTGGTTGAACTAGTTTACAATCCCACCAACAGTGTAAAAGTGTTCCTATTTCTCCACATCCTCTCCAACACCTGTTGTTTCCTGACTTCTTAATGATTGCCATTCTAACTGGTGTGAGATGGTATCTCATTGTGGTTTTGATTTGCATTTCTCTGATGGCGAGTGATGATGAGCATTTTTTCATGTCTCTGTTGCCTGTATGAATGTCTTCTTTTGAGAAATGTCTGTTCATATCCTTTGTCCACTTTTTGATGGGGTTGTTTGTTTTTTTCTCGTATATTTGTTTGAGTTCTTTGTAGATTCTGGATATTAGCCCTTTGTCAGATGAGTAGGTTGCAAAAATTTTCTCCCATTCTGTAGGTTGCCTGTTCACTCTGATGGTAGTTTCTTTTGCTGTGCAAAAGCTCTTTAGTTTAATTAGATCCCATTTGTCAATTTTGGCTTTTGCTGCCATTGCTTTTGGTGTTTTAGACATGAAGTCCTTGCCCATGCCTATGTCCTGAATGGTACTACCTAGATTTTCTTCTAGGTTTTTTATGGTATTAGGTCTAACATTTAAGTCTCTAATCTATCTTGAATTAATCTTCGTATAAGGGGTAAGGAAAGGATCCAGTTTCAGCTTTCTACTTATGGCTAGCCAATTTTCCCAGCACCATTTATTAAATAGGGAATCCTTTCCCCATTTCTTGTTTCTCTCAGGTTTGTCAAAGATCAGATGGCTGTAGATGTGCGGTATTATTTCTGAGGACTCTGTTCTGTTCCATTGGTCTATATCTCTGTTTTGGTACCAGTACCATGCTGTTTTGGTTACTGTAGCCTTGTAGTATAGTTTGAAGTCAGGTAGCGTGACGCCTCCAGCTTTGTCCTTTTGACTTAGGATTGTCTTGGCAATGCGGGCTCTTTTTTGGTTCCATATGAACTTTAAAGCAGTTTTTTCCAATTCTGTGAAGAAACTCATTGGTAGCTTGATGGGGATGGCATTGAATCTATAAATAACCTTGGGCAGTATGGCCATTTTCACGATATTGATTCTTCCTATCCATGAGCATGGTATGTTCTTCCATTTGTTTGTGTCCTCTTTGATTTCACTGAGCAGTGGTTTGTAGTTCTCCTTGAAGAGGTCCTTTACATCCCTTGTAAGCTGGATTCCTAGGTATTTTATTCTCTTTGAAGCAATTGTGAATGGAAGTTCATTCCTGATTTGGCTCTCTGCTTGTCTGTTACTGGTGTATAAGAATGCTTGTGATTTTTGCACATTAATTTTGTATCCTGAGACTTTGCTGAAGTTGCTTATCAGCTTAAGGAGATTTTGGGCTGAGACGATGGGGTTTTCTAAATATACAATCATGTCATCTGCAAACAGGGACAATTTGACTTCTTCTTTTCCTAACTGGATACCCTTGATTTCTTTCTCTTGCCTGATTGCCCTAGCCAGAACTTCCAACACTATGTTGAATAGGAGTGGTGAGAGAGGGCATCCTTGTCTTGTGCCAGTTTTCAAAGGGAATTTTTCCAGTTTTTGCCCATTCAGTATGATATTAGCTGTGGGTTTGTCATAAATAGCTCTTATTATTTTGAGGTACGTTCCATCAATACCGAATTTATTGAGCGTTTTTAGCATGAAGGGCTGTTGAATTTTGTCAAAAGCCTTTTCTGCATCTATTGAGATAATCATGTGGTTCTTGTCTTTGGTTCTGTTTCTATGCTGGATTACGTTTATTGATTTGCGAATGTTGAACCAGCCTTGCATCCCAGGGATGAAGCCCACTTGATCATGGTGGATAAGCTTTTTGATGTGCTGCTGAATCCGGTTTGCCAGTATTTTATTGAGAATTTTTGCATCGATGTTCATCAGGGATATTGGTCTAAAATTCTCTTTTTTTGTTGTGTCTCTGCCAGGCTTTGGTATCAGGATGATGTTGGCCTCATCAAATGAGTTCGGGAGGATTCCCTCTTTTTCTATTGATTGGAATAGTTTCAGAAGGAATGGTACCAGCTCCTCCTTGTACCTCTGGTAGAATTCAGCTGTGAATCCATCTGGTCCTGGACTTTTTTTGGTGGGTAGGCTATTAATTGTTGCCTCAATTTCAGAGCCTGCTATTGGTCTATTCAGGGATTCAACTTCTTCCTGGTTTAGTCTTGGGAGAGTGTAAGTGTCCAGGAAATTATCCATTTCTTCTAGATTTTCTAGTTGATTTGCGTTGAGGCGTTTATAGTATTCTCTGATGGTTGTTTGTATTTCTGTGGGGTCAGTGGTGATATCCCCTTTATCATTTTTTATTGCGTCTATTTGATTCCTCTCTCTTTTCTTCTTTATTAGCCTTGCTAGCGGTCTGTCAATTTTGTTGATCTTTTCAAAAAACCAACTCCTGGATTCACTGATTTTTTGGAGGGTTTTTTGTGTCTCTGTCTCCTTCAGTTCTGCTCTGATCTTAGTTATTTCTTGCCTTCTGCTAGCTTTTGAATGTGTTTGCTCTTGCCTCTCTAGTTCTTTTCATTGTGATGTTAGAGTGTCAATTTTAGATCTTTCCTGCTTTCTCTTGTGGGCATTTAATGCTATAAATTTCCCTCTACACACTGCTTTAAATGTGTCCCAGAGATTCTGGTATGTTGTATCTTTGTTCTCATTGGTTTCAAAGAACATCTTTATTTCCGCTTTCATTTCGTTATGTACCCAGTAGTCATTCAGGAGCAGGTTGCTCAGTTTCCATGTAGTTGAGCGGTTTTGATTGAGTTTCTTAGTCCTGAGTTCTAGTTTGATTGCACTGTGGTCTGAGAGACAGTTTAGTATAATTTCTGTTCTTTTACATTTGCTGAGGAGTGCTTTACTTCCAATTATGTGGTCAATTTTGGAATAAGTGCGATGTGGTGCTGAGAAGAATGTATATTCTGTTGATTTGGGGTGGAGAGTTCTATAGATGTCTATTAGGTCCGCTTGGTGCAGAGATGAGTTCAATTCCTGGATATCCTTGTTAACTTTCTGTCTCGTTGATCTGTCTAATGTTGACAGTGGAGTGTTGAAGTCTCCCATTATTATTGTATGGGAGTCTAAGTCTCTTTGTAAGTCTCTAAGGACTTGCTTTATGAATCTGGGTGCTCCTGTATTGGGTGCATATATATTTAGGATAGTTAGCTCTTCCTGTTGAATTGATCCCTTTACCATTATGTAATGGCCTTCTTTGTCTCTTTTGATCTTTGATGGTTTAAAGTCTGTTTTATCAGAGACTAGGATTGCAACCCCTGCTTTTTTTTGTTCTCCATTTGCTTGGTAGATCTTCCTCCATCCCTTTATTTTGAGCCTATGTATGTCTCTGCATGTGAGATGGGTCTCCTGAATACAGCAGACTGATGGGTCTTGGCTCTTTATCCAGTTTGCCAGTCTGTGTCTTTTAATTGGAGCATTTAGTCCATTTACATTTAAGGTTAATATTGTTATGTGTGAACTTGATCCTGCCATTATGATATTAACTGGTTATTTTGCTCGTTAGTTGATGCAGTATCTTCCTAGCCTCCATGGTCTTTACATTTTGGCATGTTTTTGCAATGGCTGGTACTGGTTTTTCCTTTCCATGTTTGGGGCTTCCTTCAGGGTCTCTTGTAAGGCAGGCCTGGTGGTGACAAAATCTCTAAGCATTTGCTTATCTGTAAAGGATTTTATTTCTCCTTCACTTATGAAACTTAGTTTGGCTGGATATGAAATTCTGGGTTGAAAATTCTTTTCTTTAAGAACGTTGAATATTGGCCCCCACTCTCTTCTGGCTTGTAGAGTTTCTGCCGAGAGATCTGCTGTTAGTCTGATGGGCTTCCCTTTGTGGGTAACCCGACCTTTCTCTCTGGCTGCCCTTAAGATTTTTTCCTTCATTTCAACTTTGGTGAATCTGGCAATTATGTGTCTTGGAGTTGCTCTTCTGGAGGAGTATCTTTGTGGCGTTCTCTGTATTTCCTGAATTTGAATGTTGGCCTGCCCTACTAGGTTGGGGAAGTTCTCCTGGATGATATCCTGAAGAGTGTTTTCCAACTTGGTTCCATTTTCCCCCTCACTTTCAGGCACCCCAATCAGACGCAGGTTTGGTCTTTTTACGTAATCCCATACTTCTTGCAGGCTTTGTTCATTTCTTTTTCTTCTTTTTTGTTTTGGTTTCTCTTCTCGCTTCATTTCATTCATTTGATCTTCAATCGCTGATACTCTTTCTTCCAGTTGATCGAGTCGGTTACTGAAGCTTGTGCATTTGTCACGTATTTCTCGTGTCATGGTTTTCATCTCTGTCATTTCGTTTGTGATCTTCTCTGCATTAATTAGTCTAGCTGTCAATTCTTCCACTCTTTTTTCAAGATTTTTAGTTTCTTTGCGCTGGGTACGTAATTCCTCCTTTAGCTCTGAGAAGTTTGATGGACTGAAGCCTTCTTCTCTCATCTCGTCAAAGTCATTCTCTGACCAGCTTTGATCCGTTGCTGGCGATGGGCTGCGCTCCCTTGCAGGGGGAGATGCGCTCTTATTTTTTGAATTTCCAGCTTTTCTGCCCTGCTTCTTCCCCATCTTTGTGGTTTTATCTGTCTCTGGTCTTTGATGATGGTGACGTACTGATGGGGTTTTGGTATAGGTGTCCTTCCTGTTTGATAGTTTTCCTTCTGACAGTCAGAAGGACTGTCTGTTGGTCTGTTGGAGATTGCTTGAGGTCCACTCCAGACCCTGTTTGCCTGGGTATCAGCAGCAGAGGTTGCCGAAGATAGAATATTGCTGAACAGCGAGTGTACCTGTCTGATTCTTCCTTTGGAAGCTTCCTCTCAGGGGTGTACTCCACCCTGTGAGGTGTGGGGTGTCAGACTGCCCCTAGTGGGGGATGTCTCCCAGTTAGGCTACTCAGGGGTCAGGGACCCACCTGAGCAGGCAGTCTGTCCGTTCTCAGATCTCAACCTCCGCGTTGGGAGATCCACGGCTCTCCCCAAAGCTGTCAGACAGAGTCGTTCGCGTCTGCACTGGCCTCACTGCTTCCCCTGTTGGTCTTCAGCTGTGCGCTGTCCCCAGAGGTGGAGTCTACAGAGACAGGCAGGCTTCCTTGAGCTGCTGTGAGCTCCACCCAGTTCGAGCTTCCCAGCGGCTTTGTTTACCTACTTAAGCCTCAGCAATGGCGGGCGCCCCTCCCCCAGCCTCGCTGCTGCCTTGGGGATAGATCGCCACAGACTGCTGTGTTAGCAGTGAGGGAGGCTCCGTGGGCATGGGACCCTCCCGGCCAGGTGTGGGATATATTCTCCTCGTGTGCCTGCTTGCTTAAAGCGCAGTATTGGGGTGGGAGTTACCCGATTTTTTAGGTGTTGTGTGTCTCAGTTTCCCTGGCTAGGAAAACGGATTCCCTTCCCCCTTGCGCTTCCAGGTGAGGCGATGCCTCGCCCTGCTTCAGCTCTTGCTGGTCAGGCTGCAGCAGCTGACCAGCACCGATTGTCCGGCACTCCCTAGTGAGATGACCCCAGTACCTCAGTTGAAAATGCAGAAATCACCAGTCTTCTGTGTCGCTCGCGCTGGGAGTTGGAGACTGGAGCTGTTCCTATTCGGCCATCTTGCTCCGCCCTCCTGTCCTTATACTTAGCTCAAATGTTGGCAAGGATTCTCCTATGTTCCTTTGTAGTTTTATATTTTTCATGCTTTTATGAATAATACTGATGATATCATTTGCGCAGTTTGTGTGTATGTGCATTATGCTAGCACTTAGCACAGTACCTGGAACATTATAGATGCTCAGCAAAAGTTTATAATATTAATAAATGACCTTACATTTGGTGTATTAGTCTGTTCTCACACTGCTAATAAAGACATACCCAAGACTGGGTAATCTATAAAGAAAAAGAGGTTTAATGGACTCACACAGTTCCACGTGGCTGAGGAGGCCTCACAATCATGGTGGAAAGTGAAAGACACATCTTACATGGTGGCAGGCAAGAGAGAATGAAAACCAAGTGAAAGAGGAAATCCCTTATAAAACCATCAGATCTCATGAGACGAATTCATTGCCATCAGAACAGCATGGGGGAAACTGCCCCCATGATTCAGTTGTCTCCCACTGGGTCCTTCCCACAACACATGGGAATTATGGGAGCTATAATTCAAGATGAGATTTGGGTGGAGACACAGCCAAACCATATCAATTGGTATTGTCATTAACTCATCTTCATTAGTAGTACTTGTACAGCTATCCTAGGCCTTTATTTAAGACAGTTAGAGGTTTAAATAGAATTCTTACTTTTTAATTCTATTTCTTTACTCACCCCACACTCAATTTCTGATATAAGAGGCAACAATATTTAGTGTTCGAGTTTAACTGTGACCCACTCACAATCACATGACCTCCTAGAAAGGGTGATTACTGAGAAGACCTGTGGTTGAGCCAATTGGGGGTCTGCCAGTAACCTTGGCCATGCTACACATTCCCTGTGATTTAGGGCAGTACCAATCAATGTAGCCTCCAGCCATATCTTTCTATGTGCCAGAAATAGAAATGTGTTAAAAGGGGAATTTTTTAAAAATTTGAGGAATGATGATTAGGATTGACTTGTTTAGGCCACTTTGTCTCAGCTATTTGAAGTTTGAAAAGCCCTAGTTCTTTTTCTTCAAATAGGATCAAAAGGCACATGGGGACTCTATTCATACTTCTGAATGAAACATACTTCTAGTTGGTGAGATTTTGTCTTTGAATATTCACTATTCAACAGCAATTTTAAAAGACTGCAGAGAATATCCTCTTCCTAAGAGCTACAGTTTTCTGCTTCCTATACTGGTCCTTGTTAAACCTCTGAATTCCTGGATCCTGGGCACTGTCTTTCTAGTTTTACTTTCCTGACTGTATTGACTTCCTAGGATTTTTAGATTTATATTATCTATCTAGTTTTTTGCTTACTGGGCTTTATCCCAAGCCTCTTATTTCCCTGCTATTATGCAGATTTTCAAAATACCTGTAGTAACGTATCTGTAGTTACCTGTATATAACTCTGCTCTTCACCCCTCTACAATAGAGTGTCTCAAAAGGATATTTTAACCTGATAAGATCAAAATATAAAGAAAGGCGGAAATACATGAAATTGTCTGGGGCCAAGAAACACTTGATAATTTTTGCCAGTAAAGTAAGAGTTGCCATAGTTCCTTTGGCGTTAGGGCATTGGCTAGAACATAAATAGAGTACCTGCCCCTACAGATAAGGCTATTTATTTAAACTATGAAATGTTATTTTGTTAAAAGTGAATATGCAAAATAACTCAGAAATACATGATCCTATTTTGTCTGTGGAGTACAAACATTTATTTATCTGCTTATTACTTCTTTGGGGGAACTATCCATCCTTCATTCTTGGTCAATATGCCGAAAAGCACTAAACTAACCATGGCTTCAGGGTTGGGCATGTGATCCAAATTTTGCTAATTATTATTAGACATACTTGGAGGGATCACATGATTCAGAGGTGAGCATATTACTCAAGCTTGCCAAATCTAAGTCAGTTTTGAGAATTTAGCAAAAATTACTGGGAAAGAGGCAATTTCTTTCCATTTGAGTTACTGAACTGATAGAAAGTAACTGGTAAACTCTTTGAGTTATTAATGGCCGTTCCTACCCTCTGCATCAGGAAGGCATATTTGACAATAAAGCAGACACAGAAGAAAACAGAGTTAAGATGCGGAGAAACAGTGTTCTGATGAATTTATTAGAGCAACTTGATTCAACACTCAATTTAGTCATGTGAGGTACTAAGTTCTTTTTTGTTTTATGTTGGTTTGAGTTAGGTTTTTGTCCCCTGCAACTGAAAGGAGCTTGGCTAATTAAGTCAGGAACTTACATATAGCTTTTAGATTATAAATTAAATAGTTTTGTAATTGATATGCTTACTTGTTGGAAATAATGTAAGGCTTTACATCAATTTTTCTTGTTTTCTTTATATAACGTGAAGTCTTCCTAAGAAGACATTATCTTTTGCCTGTCATGGTGGCTCACTCCTATAATCCCAGCACTATGGGAGGCCGAGACGGGAAGATCACTTAAGGTCAGGAGTTTGAGACCAGTCTGGCCAACTTGGCAAAACTCTGTCTCTACTAAAAATACAAAAATTAGTCGGGTGTGGTGGTGGGCACCTGTAATCCCAGCTACTCGAGAGGTTGAGGCAGGAGAATTGCTTGAGCCCAGGAGGCAGAGGTTGCAGTGAGCCGAGATTGCATCATGGTACTCCTGGGCAACAGAGGGAGACACAGGTGTGGTGGCTTACACTTGTAATCCCAGCACTTTGGGAGGCTGAGGCAGGTGGATCATGAGGTCAAGAGATCAAGGCCATCCTGGCCAACATGATGAAACCTTGTCTCTACTAAAAACACAAAAATTAGCTGGACATGGTGGCGTGCACCTGTAGTCCTGCTACTCGGAGGGCTGAGGCAGGAGAGTTGCTTGAACCCAGGAGGCAGAGGTTGCAGTGTGCCAAGATTGTGCCACTGTACTCCAGCCTGGCGACACAGCGAGACTCCATCTAAAAAAAAAAAAAGCAAAGACATCATCTTTCTAACAATGCTGCTGGCTACATCTTGATTTTTAAAAATATGGTAGTACCTAGAAAAATTGGAAAATACGTTAATTACCTTGTTGTTACTCAGGCTCTGTAGATCATAAGCACTTATTTCCTAAATATTATGGAGAAATAACTTTTTTCTTCCTCTTTATTTTTTGTGATTGCAGTAGATAGTTAATGATTTTCTTAGAATGTTCCCAAACAGGAAACTTGTCTAAATCCATTTAAAGTTTTGGGGCTTGATATAATATATAACCTAAATCAGCCAAATCTTTACTGAAGGATTTTCTGCTTTCTGTGTCGTAAGAATTTTCATTCCACTCTTTGACCCATCACTGAACTTCAGGTTGCACAAGGGCCATTTCTTAAGTGAGCTCTTGTCTTTTCAGATTTGTAAATCTGCTTTTTGCATTTCTCTGTTGTCTTATGGAAATATGGACTTGTCTCTGAGTAAATTTCCAGAATGAAGGAGAGCTTGGAAAACATCTCATTATCACAAAAATACAGTTTCTTATAAGCTCTATTCCATATGTAAATGCCCACTCATTTGAGTTTCTTTTCAATGTTTGGCATTTCAGTTTGTATACATCTACATATTTGTATATAAATTATTCTATGCAATTGCACATTTTAGGAGAAACTATTATGGGGGTGGGAAACATTATGCTAAATAATTATCATTTTTACAATTTGAAAGAATTTTTTTCCTTTTCTATTTTAAAAACACTACCCTTTTCAGCTTATGTAGCAGTGACACTGAAAGTTCTACAGTTCAGAATCCTGCAATTCAAATAACATTTTTTATTCTTGAATAATTAAAGTTCATTGTAATTGGAGATTTCTGTAGAAGCTATTCAGCATATTTCCATAGTCTCTCTACCTTGTCTATTCAAGTGGTAAGTTACTGTTTCCAAACTTCTCCAGGAGAAATGCACCTAACAGCTTGTGATGCAAATTATGCATATACAGGATTACATATTTATACACACAGAGAATTATTTGTAGTGGCACTTGTGTATGAAAATGATTCTTCCTATCATCTGCTTCCTATCTGCTTCGTATCTGATCACATTACACCACTGCTTAAAACCATGAATGACACTGCGTTGTCTGAAAAAGTTCAAACCCCATACATGCTGATATGCCTTACCTCTTGTATTCCTTGACTCAAATCCCAGTAACATATCCCAGGCTCTCAGGTAGTTTCAGGCTGCTGGGCTTTTGCACAGGCTGTTGTCTCAGCCTGCAGTGTTCTCTCTGCCTGCTTTTGTCTCTGGCAAACTTGTCTCGGATTAAGTGTAGCATAATCTTAGCTGGAGCCTTTATCAACTGCCCTAAGTAGAAACTATTTCTTGTTAGAAACAATGTAAGGCTTTAAATAAATTTTTCTTAGGTGCTCTTTTCCTCTTTGTTACTGGCATACTTTTAGTGTATGATTATCATAGTAATTATAGTACAGTATTTGTATTCATTGAAATGCAATATTAATATGGTAGACTATGAACAGAGGCAAATTTTCTCCATTCTTACTTTGCTGAATCTTAAGGCAGGATGGCTTTGATTAAAGAGTCATTATTTTTTTCCTCAACTAGTAGAAGTAGAATACATTGTGCAATGAATATGCTTCCAAATTCAGAACTCTTTTACAGAGCTTTCTTTAAACAAGCATAGTTTTACAGTTTTATTGATTGGGATCCATTGACTTCTTTGTGATTCACTCACTTGTACTTCAAGGAGTTTCTATCAAATAATATTCTACTTTAACCCATAATATGCAACCACAGGACGGATGCATTAATTATTTGTATCTAAGTTCAAGGACTTGGTGTAGGTATAAGACAGAAAAATTTGAGGTGATGTGATTGGAGGGAGGCTGGAATCAATCTTTCTGTATTCTGCTGCAAAGTATCTGTACCTGCCGAAGATAAGAGCTGAGTTAGTGCAGAGTCAGTACTGAAATTATTCCATTTTCTGCTTGGGATGCAACAATCTCAAACCTGAATTATGGCTACTGTCCTTTTCCTTGATGTGGGCTGCGACTGGCCACAGGATACAGCTACCACATTGTATACTGGTGTCTCCTATGCTCTGAGCATGCACAACCTCATCTGAGTCAAACCACATGAACAAGAGACCTCTCTTTAAGGGCCCAGGACACTAGAAATCCTCCAGAATAGAGGGTGGGTCTGGGATACAGGAACAATAGCCTGTACAATATCCAGCAGTGATGTTGAGGGGGAAAAACACCAGATTATCCTTCAACATTGCTAGATGGTTAAAAAGTATCATAATATGTCAATAAAACTGGAAACGACCAGATAGGATCAGACATGTCATGGGATAAAGAGCAAAAGTAGCAAGCCCTCTTGATTATATTTCCTCTCACCCTCTCAGTTTTGCATGAGTGTTACATTGAGAGAATGATGAAATTGGTGGGAGGAGACTAGAGAAGTCATTGCAATTTGGGAATTGGTCTGAAAACGTGGCCTGACTCTTACTTATAAATGACAATAAAATCTCCTAAGATTATGTAGGCCACATGTCTCTGCCTTCCCTATCTTCATTTCTATTATCCCAAGACCCAGAGGCCTGACTACAGAGGGAAATGAGTTCCTCATTAGTGCTAAGAATATTATATTTGTGTGTTACATGTCTTTTAGATGTCTTTTTCCCCTTTCCTTATGAACATTTTGATGCATATACTTAGTATTTTCATTTCAGTGTCCTCAGCGTCCCTTAGAGCATAATGCCTAGGTCTGCGTTAAATAAATACACGCGAATGATTGAATGGTGGTGCATTGTTTCCTTTGATGAAAAACATGGGTCTTATGGGACTGCTGGTCTGCTTATTTGTATTAAATTTATAACCTCCATGAGCATGCCACTCTGGAAATGTTCCTATATGAATGTGTCCACCTCAAACTTTTGTTCAAAATCCTTTTGAAGTTGTAAACTGACAAATCAATGGAGTCTATGAATGCCATTATTTTCAGCATTCACTCATTTTAGAAGAAAAGGAAACTTCCTTTCCTCACCTCCCACAGCCTGAAGAACGTTTCCTTTTTGAGAACAAAATTACCATTTGTTTAAAGCTTTCTCTTCAATTATAGCAATTTCCACATGTTTTAAAACTATTCTCAGCAAAAGAAAAATCAACATTATGTGCTTTTGAAACATAGGCTAATCTGGTAGACATCAGTTTGAAGGAGTCATGGCTGAAACAAGTGACTTGGAAGATTTTCATTGTATGCTCTTAACCCATGTTGTCTGTGAACTCAGAAACAGGACAAATTGAAGTGTTTTTTTTTTTTTTTTTTTTTTTTTTTTTTTCTGTGTGTGTGTGTGTGTGTAGTTAAATTAGTGCACAAGGGGCACCTTGAAATGCACTATTAAAAAGCTCAACTACTTAAGTATAAGACAACATATGCATGTAGCTGAACTTTTTCCTGTATATATATGTTTTTTATGTTTCGTAGGCTTCAGTTAGGAGGACAGTACAGAGCCTCCACTGCAATCAAACATCTGTGGCCTGCCAATTCTAGTTCCTGACAGGTAGCAAGCTGGATTCTTGGCTGTAAAGAATCTCAAGCAGTTTCGATATGCTCTAGGGAGGGCAACTGTTTAGCCTAAGCAATTCAAAGAAGCATAATTGTGCTTCACAGTACACAGAAAGTCACCACATCTGTTTCATATTTTTGGCTTTTAGAACTGAACTAGAACAGAGAAATAAACATACAGCTTTGAATATAGAGTAAAAACAAGTTCATGGTGCACAGATGAGCATATTGTATGTAACTCAGTGAAAATTTCCTTAATGAGGGTTTCTTTTGGTAAAGTGAGAAATATTTCTGGTGTTAATCAAGGTTTTTTTAAAAAAAGATTTAATAGAAAATATTATCTATTTAAATGTCAAGACAGCCTATCATTCCTCCTTAAATCTATTATAGTCAATTGTTGAGATGTCACAGCGGTGTTCATGTGACCTATTGCAAATATTTGGGGTGTCATCTGCTCTGCATTAGCCTTTCTAGTGATAGTTATTTTAAAAAAATAATTTGGATGTAGTAGGCTAAAAACATTCAAGGCAATGAATTAGAACTTCATTAACCACTTTCATCTTTTATTTTGGTTCAAATGTAAATGCAGTCATTTCATATCTAAGTGTATATAATATGTGATGACTGTCTTTTAAAAATGTAATCTAGCAGAAAATACATCTTAATTTGAATGTAACACTGCTTTAAATATAATTTTAATATTCTTCAGCATCTGGCGTCTCAAAGAATGGGGTCATTTGAGGTTAAGAAACTTTTCCCTGGAAATAATAATAATAATAATAATCTTCAGGCAAACAGTGAAAAAGGCAAGTTCTTATCAAAACAGTCAGACACCATGGAAAGATGGGAAGAAAGAAACTAACGTATGGAGGTTTTTCTTTTACTAGGGGGCATTACATTATGATACTTATATATTTCCTGCAACTCTCATATAGATAACTATCATATAGACAACATTTTGAGATTTTATGGATGAAAAACCTGGCATGAAATAATAAGTTAAATTAGGTCAGCCCTGATTGTATCCAGGTTTCTCTTTTATTCCCTTTTATTTCATATTGCAATTGTTTTTTAATGTCTATGTCCCCAGCAGTCTGTAAGCTCCATGAGGTCAAAGACTATGCCTGTCCTCTGTTATATACCCAGTGGTCAGCTCATATATGAATAGCAGTGAATTGATATTTATTAATCAGTTAATTTATGCCTGGCACTGTTCTAAACAACTTAGATATATTGACTCATTTAATACTCCCAACAGTATTATAAGTGCATTAGTATTATCCCCACTTTATATATGAGTAAAAAGAAGCACAGAAAAGTTAGGTAACTTGCCAAAGTCACACAGCTAGTAGATAGCAGAAGTAGGATTTAAACCTAGGCAGTCTGACTTTATCTCCATAGATGTTTTTAATTACTAAATGAACTCTTGTCAAAGTAATAGATTCTCTGAAATTAATCAAGATTGGAAAAGACCTATAGAGAAAATTACTCACTTAGATGTTAAGGCAGCCATTACCTCTTGTCATAGTACTTATTCGTTTAACAAAACTGCATTGAGTACGTCTTATGTGCAGTTGTATTAAGTACTTTCTTAGATTACCTTACAGGAATCCTCTGTGTGTGTGTGTGTGAATCTTATTCTCTCTGTTTTACAGATGAGGAAACTGAGGCTTCAAAAGATTAAGTAGGCCGGGCACAGTGGCTCATGCCTGTAATCCCAGCACTGCGGGAGCCTGAGGTGGGTGGATTACTGTAGGTTAGAAATTTGAGACCAGCCTGGCCAACATGGTGAAAACTCATCTCTACTAAAAATACAAAAGTTACCTGGGCATAGTGGCATGCGCCTGTAGTCCCAGCTACTCGGGAGGCTGAGGCAGGAGAATCACTTGAGCTCGGGAGGCAGAGGTTGCAGTAACCCGAGATCACACCACTGCACTCCAGCCCGGGTGACAGAGCGAGACTCAAAAAAAAAAAAAAAAAGTTAAGTAATTTGGCCCAGTTAACCTGTCCTGCGATTAGCATGCACAATTGATAGTGAAGCTTGTCCAACTCCAAACTCAGTGCTCTTTGTCATGATACAGTGATAAAACCTTTCTCTATTTTCTGATTACTAACACAATAGAGGTAGATCTTAATGGCTAACATGTGGTGACACGTGGAAAGATACTAATCTCCTTGATTTTTGGCTTTCTTTATTATTTAATGATTTGGGCTTTGTGAGTAATTTGGGTCTGTTTTTTCCTTGCTTTGAAGGAAATGCAGGCAGGGCAGATACTCACCTTTGTAGCTGATTTAGGCTGACAGGAGTTTAGTGTAGCCCTGAAGTTATGGACTGAGAGTCTTCATGATTGTGTGTTGCAAGCCAGAAAGAATAAATTATTCTGTTCCCCTTTTCTGTCATTTTTAAATCTGTAAAGGAATTGTGTGCTATAAAAACTTGAAACTTGCTCTTCTATTGTTAACATCCGATTTTTTTATAGGCTGTCAGAGATTAGAAAGAGGGGCTGCAGAGTTCAAGCGTTATTTTCAATCAGGTACCTATAACACATTTTATATCGGAAATCTGATGAGCATTTGTTAATTACAGCGATCATATAATCTTTCAAATGCAAATAATCTGACTCAGATTTCAGTTTGTTTGGTACCAACTGATGATTAAAGAATGGTATAGCTTTATAGTTGTTTTACTCCCATCTGTGTGCACCAGGCAATCACCACTTACAGATGGTTGTGATTCAGAGACAGGTTGCCACATGCGAAAAAAGTATGTTTCAGTTATTTTAATAAGATTTATTGCACTAGTCACAGTTAAATGCTTAAACCTTAATGATAATTGTTGCTAATCTTTCAGGAAAATGATTAGAGTTTAATAAACCTCAAGAAGGATATTTTGCTGTAAACGTCAGCAAATTTCAAAGGGAAATTTTATGTTTATTTCCTCATCTAATAAATTACAACACTGAGTATACCTTTTTCCATAGAAACTGTAACTTATAGACAGGTATGTACGCTAGTGTATGTGCCTGTGTGTGTGTGCGCGTGCGCGCGCGCGCACACACACACACACACACACACACACACACACACACTGCTATTGGGAACACATTAAAGACCCCTAGTTACTATGAAAATATAATGGGCCAAGTGATACCAAATAATTCTGAGCAAATGTACTAAAATAATTCCTGTTAGTCTTGAGCTCTTTCTTGTGATAAAATATATATGATATTACATAATATTTACCATTTTAACTGTTTTAAGTGTACAGTGCAGTGGCATTAATCTCATAATCTTGTGCAGCCATCATGACTATTTTTCCTTGCTTTGAAGGAAATGCAGGGAGGGCAGATGTTTTTGTAACTCATTTAGGCTGACAGGAGTTTAGTATAGTCCTGAAGTTATGGACTGAGAGTCGTCTTCCAGGATACTTTCATTTTCTCAAACAGAAACCCTGTACCTGTTAAACAGTAACTCCCATTTTCCTCTCCATCTCATCCCCTGGTAACATCTGTTTTCTGTATCTATGAATTTGCCTCTTCTAAGTGTCTTATTGCTATGGTTTGTCTGTTTGTGTCCCTCCAAAGTTCATGCTCAAATTTAATCCTCAATGCAATAGTATTACGAATCGGAACCTTTGATTAGATCAAAAAAGCTCTTCTCTCATAAAGGGGATTAGTGGCCTTATAAAAGGGCTTGAGGGAAGAATTTCATCTCTTTTTGCCTTTTCTCCATGTGGGGGTGCAGTAAGAAGTTGCCTTCTTTGAAGCAGAGACCAAGCCCTCACCAGACACCAGGTTTCCTAGTCCCTTCATCTTTAACTTTTCAGCCTCTGTGAGGAATAAATTTATGTTATCTATCAATAATCCAGTCTAAAGTATTTCATTATAGCAGCAGGAACAAACTAAGACACTCATGTAAGTGGAATCATGCAATATTTGTCCCTTTGTGTCTGGCTTATTTCATTTAGTGTAATTATTGCACTTAGCAAAATGTTTTCAGGGTTTATCCATGTATTAGAATTTCATTCCTTTTTATGGCTAATATTCCATTGTAGGCAAATACCACACATTGTTTCTTCATTCTTCTATTGATGGATATTGGAATCGACATTGGGATAGGCATTGGTACCTGATATGCTTTGGGAGTGTCCCCACCCAAGTCTCATCTTGAATGATAGCTCCCATGATCCCCATGTGTTGTGGGAGTGACCTGGCAGGAAGTAGCTGAATCATGGGGGCAGTTTCCCTCATGCTATTCTTGTGATAGTGAATAAGTTCTCACAAGATCCAATGGTTTTATAAGGGGCTTTATCCTTAGCTCGGCTCTTCTTGCTGCCACCATGTGAAGAAGGACGTGTTTGCTTCCTCTTTTGCCATGATTGTAAGTTTCCTGAGGTCTCCCCAGCCTTGTGGAACTGTGAGTCAATTAAACGTCTTTCCTTTATAAATTACCCAGTCTCGGGTATGTCTTTATTAGCGGCATGAGAACAGACTAACACAGTACCTTATAGATATTGTTAATAGTTTTGATATGAACATTGATATACATGTATTTGTTTTAGTCCCTGCTTATGGGCATATACAGAAATGTGAAATTTCTGGATCATCTAGTAATTCTAATTTTAACCTTTTGAGGCACTGACAAACTGTTTTTCATGGTAGCTACTCCATTTTACATTTTTACCAGCAGTGTGTGAGGGCTCCAATTTCTCAATATCTTTGCCAACACTTGATATTTCCTATTTTTTGATAATAACCCACTTAGTGGATGTTAACCTTGAGCTTTTGTTAAACCAAATAGATACTTTAAGTAATCCATACAGATTTTTTTATTTGCTAATTTTATGTAAATTGTCACAAAGTTGCAACTTTGAATGATCTTAATTTGAATTGTCCCATTATTTTTATTTGTTTGGGTAATCTCCTTGACTCTGAATAGGAAAGTTTGTTTACTTAAAAATTATACCAAAGGCACATATAAATGATGTTTAACCCTTTGTGACAGCTTACATGGAAAAGCAGTGTTGTCTTAATACATAAAATAAAGGTAGCAATAAATTCATAACTACATGAAGAAAGGTGAAATAAGGTTTTAATTCAGGGCATTTCTGTTGTTTCTCATTTATGATGTTGTGTGTCTGCTAAGTAGGTTGAAATAGGATTTTATATAGATGTTGGAATGTTTATCCTATATATATATATACACACACACATATGACATATGCATTTCATATACACACACATCTTTATACTGAGGAGGCTATTACATTTAATATGGGCAGATTAAATGAGATCCTGATCGGTATCAAGATCTGGGATACTTTGGTTGACTCTGGATTTCAGGATTTGTTTTTACTAAGAATTTACTGACATTCTGGACTGGGTTAACAGACAGGAGTAGGTCTACTTGTACATTCTAATTATGGTTATATCCTTTCCAAACCAGGGCCTAAATGTGCCTCTTGATTTGATTAGTTTGTGTCTTTTAAAAGATCGTTCTGTATTAAGTGTATACTTCCAGTTGGTGGAAATGTGGAGACTGAGTATTGAAGGGAGAGCTCCACTCAGAGTAGAACGGGGCCTCCCATTTTGGGAAAAAAATCAATGAGTATTGAGTTTTGATTGAAGATGGCTACAAACCATCCTTTAGACACATTTTAAGGTTCAGTATTTCATTTCTAGCACTAAGCACCAACATTTTATCACCATATAATTCTAGGTTTATATGGCTTTGGAGCTTCAACTTTGGGTTCATGTCTGAAATAAAAGTCCTTAAATTATTTATTTGCACTTTTAAGGTGAAATAACTTAGTTGTATTTTTTTCAGAATCAAGTTCAGCATGCTTTATAGAACTATTATGTAGACAAACCCACTTTAAAAAGTATACATAAAATGAAATAATTCTTCTTTAAGATCTACAATGTTGATAGTATCTTCATAGAAGCCATACCATGTTTAGTTAAAAGTAAATGCATTAACAATAATATTTAATAAGATATTATTTCCAGAAAGAAGTTCTGCACCTCTATTCAGGGCACTGCAAAATACAAATAAAATAAATTTTGTCCTAACTTCTATTCCCAACTGCAAAGAATTTGGAATATTGTCTAAAATACAACCCATAATGAGAGACTATATTGTTAGGAATAGCCAGTATTCTCATTGTACTGGGAAATGTATGTTAGGCTTGGTAGTTGTGGAAAGGAATGACTCATAGCTTCTCTTCCAATGAATGAGTCATTGTTGGCTGACTGGAGGTGGGAGTTTCAAGTGCTCTTTCTTTGAGTGATGGAAAGAATTTTTCATCATTTTATATATTATTCAATATCTCTGTCACTATTTCTGATGATAAATGATATGAAAAATGATCATTTGTCATTTAAATCAATTGAGATATTTACAATTAATTCTTTTCTTCCATAGATCTGAAAGTGCTTTCCAAAAATCAATTAATTTGCACAATATACTACTGTAAGGTTAGTCTTATTATCACCACTTTATGGACAAATTCAAAGCAAGAGAGGTTAATTAACCCATCGTAGAGTCCAAAGGGCTGAAGTGGCAATGCAAAAATAGACTGAGCACCAACTTGAAGGCCAGGAACTCTGCTTTTAGCATGGATTTTAATTGATTTAGATCAGTTTCTCTAGCCTAAAAAGCACATACAATAATTCTGAATTATCATGCAGTGATATAGTGTGGATTAAATAATTAATATTCTGAAGCCCTTCATAAATGTGAATTATTATTACTCATTCTAGCCTTAGACCACTAAGTAGGCCAAGCTACCTTCCAGCACTGATGACTAAAGTATAAATTAATTGGGTAAGTGAGAAATTCATCTCACACATTTCCTGCTGAGAGATAAGACACTGCTCGTTCTGATTGGAAATCTATATATACAGTGATGCATTTTACTCTGCTTCACTTAATGTATGTGTTTGCATCCAATTCCCTAATAAACTGGAAAATCATTTTACAGAGAGAAATGTCATGTTCAAAATACCAGTATAAAATGCTTATGCTTCTGTTAGAAAAGATCATCTCTGTTTTTCTGGAGATGCACTTTACGAATAATGTCATGTGGCTGGTGAAGTGGTTTGCTTTATTAATCTTTTACACATGTATTTAAAACTACTATTGAAAATAATATTTTCTCCAAGGAAATATTCTGTGTTATTAAGCTTTGTGCGTATGTTTGGTGCTTTTTCAATAAACATACTTAAGGGAAATTACAAAACTGGAAATCCGGGCGTTATTTTATTGTAAGTTTTTTCCACTTAACCATTTGATTAGGAATGTTTTTGTTAGAGAGGCAAAACTCCCAAGTACTTCATTTAAAGGAAGGAAGAGGTGGAGTTAAAAGAAGTGAGGACTAAAACTAATTAGTTTTATGGCTTTTCAGAGGCATGAGGAAGTCCATCTAAAGAATTCTTAATATACTAATGGATTGGTGATAACAATAATTTTCAAGATTGTGTTGAGACAGGTTTTAAGTCATTCATTCAGCAAATATTTCTTTAAAAGCTTTTATATGGTAGGCACACTTCTAGGTGCTGAGTGAAAATAAGAAGGACCCTGCCCTTTATCACTTACAGTTGAGGAAGGAATTTCTCGTCTGCTCCCAGGTTGCTGAGTGTTATCATGAAAGAGTGTTGGATTTTGTCAAGTGCCTTTTCAGAGATTATCTTTTTTTGCCCTTTACTTATCAACGTGGTATATTACACTGATTGATTTTCACATGTTGAACACATCTTTGCTTTCCTTGAATAAATACTGCTTGGTTATAGTGTATAATTATTTTCATGAGCCGCTGGATTTGGTTTGCTTGCATTTTGTTGAAGATTTTTATGCCTATATTCATGAAGTATGTTGAGTACTTTTCTTATAATAACTTTGCTTTTCATATCAGTGTGATTTTGGCCTTGTAGAGTGAATTGCAATGTGTTAACTCCTTTTCTGTATTTTTTGGGGGAGGGGAAAGAATTTGTAAAAGATTGGCTATTGGTTAATTGTTTTTAAACATTTGGAAGAAATACCACTAATGACATCAGGTCCTAGGATTTTCTTTGTGGAAAGTTTTGTGATTACTAATTCATTTTCTTCTTCTTCTTTCTTCTTTCCTCCTCCTCCTCCTCCTTCTATTTTTTTTTTTTTTTTGTTGTTGTTGTTTTTTTTTAGATATAGTCTCACGTTCTCACTCTGTCACCAGGCTGGAGTACAGTGGCAACATCATAGCTCATTGCAGGCTCGACCGGCCTCATACAATGTTCTCAACTCAGCCTTCTGCCTCCGAATAGCTCATTCTATAGGCACATGTGACCATACCTGGTAATTTTTTTACCTATTTTTTTTTTTTTTTTTTTTGTAGAGACAGGATCTCACTATGTTGCTCAGGCTTCCATTGCTTCTTGAGTAAGTTTTGGTAGTTTATATCATTTTAGGTATTTATCCATTTCATCTAGGTTATCTAATTTGTTCGTAGGCAGTTATTCAAATTATCCCTTAATAAATCTTTTTATTCCTTTAAGGTCAGTAAGGATGATTCCTTTTTTTGTTCCTGACTTTAGTAATTTGAAACTTTTCTTATTTCTTGGTCAATCATTCTAGAGGGTTGTAAATTTTAAAAAATCTTTTCCAAAAACCAAATCTTGGCTTTCTTTTTGTTTCTCTATTCTCTACTGATTTCCTCTTTAATCTTTATTACTTGTTCTTTATTTGCACTTAGTTTGCCTTTCTTTTTATAGTTTCTTACAGTGTAAGATTTGACTATTGATTACTTTTTTTTATTAATGTAGGTGTTTGGAGCTATACATTTCCCTATATTCACTGCTTTATCTGCACACCATACAGTATGTTATGTGGTATTCTCATTTTCAACATTTCATTTTTAATTTATCTTGTGACTTCTTTGACTCATTGGTTATTTAGGAGTGTATTATTTAATTTCCTCAAATTTGTGGATTTCCTAAATTTCCTTTAGTTATTGATGTCTCATTTTATGCTGTCAGAGAACACACATTGTATAACTTTAATCATTTTAAATTTATTGAAGCTTGTCTATGACCTGCTATATTGTGTATTCTGGAGAATGTCTTATGGGCACTTGATTCTTCTATTTTTGTGTGGAATGTTCTATAACTTCTGTTAAGTCTGGTTAGTGTAAGTTTTGTTCAGGTCTCTTATGTTTTGGTTGATCTTGTGTCTAGTTGTTGTATCCATTTTTGAAGGTAGTATATGGAAGTCTCCAACTGTTATTGTTGAATTATCTATCTCTTGCTTCGACTCTGTCATTTTTTTCTTCATGTATTTGGAGCTTTGTTGTTAAGTGCACTGTCTGAGTCCATTTTGTGTTGCTATAATGGAAGGCTGGGTAATTTACAAAAAAAAAAAAGATTTATTTGGTTCATGATTCTACTGGCTATAAGATTGGGCATCTGGTGAAAACCTCAGGCTGCTTCCACAAATGGGAGAAAACAAAGACAAAGATGAGTTGGTGTGTGCAGGGATCACATGGTGAGAGAGGACGTAGGAGAGAGGTGGAAGATGCCAGGCTTTTTTTAACAACCAGATCTGGGAGGAATGGTAGAGTGAGAATCTGCTCACTTCTGAGGGAGGATATTTATCTATTCATGAGGGATCTGCCCCCACAATCCAAACACCTCCCATTGGACACCACCTTCAACACTGGAGACCAAATTTCAATATGAGATTTGGATAGAAGAAACATTCAAACAATAGCATGCATATATGTTTATAATATATATTTTCTTGATTTATTGATGTATTTATCATTATAACATGTCTCTTTTTGTCTCAGGCAACAATTTTGCATTAAAAATCTATTTTGTATGATATTAATATAACCACTATAGCTCTCTAACCTTCTTCAATTATTGTTTGCATGGTATATTTTCTTCTGTCTCCTTACTTTCAATATATTTGCGTCTATGAATTTAAAGTGTATCTCTTTTTTATTATTATTATACTTTAAGTTCTGGGGTACATGTGCACAACATGCAGGTTTTTTACATAGGTATACATGTGCCATGTTGGTTTGCTGCACTCATCAATTCATCATTTATATTAAGCATTTCTCCTAGTGCTATCCCTCCCCCAGCTCCCCACCTCCCGACAGACCCCAGTGTTTGATGTTCCCCTCCCTGTGTCCATGTGTTCTCATTGTTCAGCTCCCACTTATGAGCGAGAACATGCAGTGTTTGGTTTTCTCTTCTTGTGTTACTTTCCTGAGAATGATGGTTTTCAGTTTCATCCATATCCCTGCAAAGGACATGAACTCATTCTTTTTTTTTATGGCTGCATAGTGTTCCATGGCGTATATGTGCCACATTTTCTTTATCCAGTCTATCATTGATGGGCATTTGCGTTGGTTCACAAGTCTTTACCGTTGTGAACAGTGCTGCAAGAAACGTGTGCATATGTCTTTATAGTAGCAGGATTTATAATCCTTTGGGTATATATCCAGTAATGAGATTGCTGGGTCAAATGGTATTTCTAGTTCTAGATCCTTGAGGAATCGCCACACTGTTTTCCACAATGGTTGAACTAATTTACAGTCCCATCAACAGTGTAAAAACATTCCTATTTCTCCACATCCTCTCCAGCTTCTGTTGTTTCCTGACCTTTTAATGATCACCTTTCTAACTGGTGTGAGATGGTATCTCATTGTGGTTTTGATTTGCATTTTTCTGATGACCAGTGATGATGAGCATTTTTTCATAAGTTTGTTGGCTGCATACATGTCTTCTTTTGAGAAGTGTCTGTGCATATCCTTCACCTAGTTGTTGATGGGGTTGTTTGTTTTTTTTTCTTGTAAATTTGTTTATTTGTAGATTCTGGATATTAGCCCTTTGTCAGATGAGTAGATTGCAAAAATTTTCTCCCATTCTGTAGGTTGCCTGTTCACTCTGCTGATAATTTCTTTTGCTATGCAGAAGCTCTTTAGTTTAATTGGATCCCATTTGTCTATTTTGAGTTTTGTTGCCATTGCTTTAGGTGTTTTAGTCATGACGTCTTTGCCCGTGCCTATGTCCTGAATGGTATTGCCTAGGTTTTCTTCTATGGTTTTTATGGTTTTAGGTCTAATGTTTAAGTATTTAATCCATCTTGAGTTAATTTTTGTATAAGGTGTAAGGAAGGGATCCAGTTTCAGCTTTCTGCATATGGCTAGCCAGTTTTCCCAACACCATTTATTAAATAGGGAATCCTTTCCCCATTGCTTGTTTTTGTCAGGTTTGTCAAAGATCAGATGGTTGTAGATGTGTGGTGTTATTTCTGAGGGCTCTGTTCTGTTCCATTGGTCTATATCTCTGTTTTGGTACCAGTACCATGCTGTTTTGGTTACTGTAGCCTTGTAGTATAGTTTGAAGTCAGGTAGCGTGATGCCTCCAGCTTTGTTCTTTTTGCTTAGGATTGTCTTGGCTATATGACCTCTTTTTTGTCTCCACATGAAATTTAAAGTATTTTTTTCCAATTCTTTGAAGAAAGTCAGCATTAGCTTGATGGGGATAGCATTGAATCTATAAATTATAAAGTATATCTCTTGTAGAAATATCTAGGTGGATCATGTCTTTTTTTTTTTTTTTTTTGAGACGGAGTCTCGCTCTGTTGCCCAGGCTGGAGTGCAGTGACCCGGATCTCAGCTCACTGCAAGCTCCGCCTCCTGGGTTTACACCATTCTCCTGCCTCAGCCTCCCGAGTAGCTGGGACTGCAGGCGCCCATCACCTCGCCCGGCTAGTTTTTTGTAGTTTTTTAGTAGAGACGGGGTTTCACAGTGTTAACCAGGATGGTCTCGATCTCCTGACCTCGTGATCCGCCCGTCTCGGCCTCCCACAGTGCTGGGATTACAGGCTTGAGCCACCGCGCCCAGCCGATCATGTTTTTTAAAAGCAATTTATTCTGCCAGTTTCTTTCTTTCAATTGGATAATTTAATCCATTCATTTTTAATATAGTTACTGATAAGGTAGGATTTACATTTGCCATTTTGCTACTTTTTAAGAATATGTCTTATATCTTTGTTCCTCTATTCCTCCATTTCTGCCTCTTTTTGTGTCCAAAGTTGTTCTTTACTGAGCCATTTTAATTTTTGTTTATTTTACTATACTTTTTATTTTCCTAGCAATAACTGGGAATTACAATTAACATCTTAGTTTACTATAATCTAGTCCATATTAATACCAATTTAATCAAAATATGTAAAAAAAATCATTTCTATGTGGCTGCTTTCTCTCTCCTTCCTTTGTACTGTTATTGTCAAACAAATTTCATCTTAATAAATTGTATGCCCCCGGATTCAGATTAATAATCATTGCTTTATGCTGTAAACTTTTAAATCGTATGAGGTAAAAATAGTTACAGACAGAAATACAATTATACTTTTATATTTACTTATGTTGTTACCTTTTCCAGTGCTTTTTATTTCTTTATGCAAATTTGTTAACTATAGAGTGTCCTTTCATTTCAGCCTGAACTCTCTTTTGTGTTTCTTACAGGTTCAACAGTGTCCTTTCATTTCAACCTGAAGAACACCCTTTTGTATTTCTTATAGGTCAGGTCTGCTAGAAACATATTCTCTCAGATATTGTCTATCTGCGAACATCTTAATTTCTCCTTTATTTTTCAATTAGTTTTAGTGGATGTAGAATTCTTGGTTGATAGTCTTTCTTTCTGAACTTCAAACATATCATCCTACCACATTTTTGCCTCCATGATTTCTGATGAGAAATTGACTGTTAACTTTTTGAAGATCCTTGTATGTGAAGATTAACTTCTCTATTGGTGATTTCAAGGTTTTATTTTGGCTTTGACTTTCAATATGTGTCTAAAATGTGAATCTCTTTGATCCTGTTTGGATTTTGTGGAGGTTCTTGGATAAATGCTAAGATTTATGTTTTTCATCAAATTTGGGAATTTTTATCAATTTTTTGAATATTTTTCTGCCTGTTCTTTCTCCTTTCCTTCAAAGATTCCCATTAAGTGTATACTAGTATGCTTGATCATGTCCCACAGATCTCTGAGACACTGTTCATTTTTCTTCATTTAAAAAAACTCTGGTCATTGGATTGAATAATATTAATTGATCTGTCTTCAAGGTCACAGATTCTTTCTTCTGTCTGCTCAGAGCTGGTGCTGAGTAGTATTTAAAATAGCTGATATAATATATTTTCTAGTTAGTCCAGCATTTTGGCTTTTTCAGTGATAGTTTCAATTGGTCACTTCTCCCCGTGCATCCCCCGTGATATATATACTATACTCTCTTGCTGCTTTGCATGCCGCATAATTTTCTGTTGAAAATTAGACATCTAAAATAATATAGTATAGTGACTCAAAAATCAGATTCTCTCCGGGATTTATTGTTGTTGTTGTTGCTTATTTTTTAAATGACTTTTCTTAGTGAATTCTGTAAATAAAAATAAAAGGCATCCAAATTGGAAAATAGGAATTCAGATTATCCCTGTTTGCTGATGATATAATCTTACACCTAGAAAAATTTAAAGACTCCACTAAAAAACTCTTATTTGATAAATGAATTTAATAAAGTTATGGGCTACAAAATCAACATTCAAAAATCAGTTCGATTTCTATACAGCAATGATGATGATGATCAAGCTGAAAATCAAATCAAGAATGCAATCTCATGTGCAATAGCTACAAGTAAATTTAAAATTTCTAGAAATATATTTAACCAAAGAGGTGAATGGTCTTTATAAAGAAAACTGTAAAACATGATGAAAAATATCATACATGACACAAACAAATGGAAAAACATCCCATGCTCATGGACCAGCATATTAATACCATTAAAATGACCCTACTGCCCAAAGCAATCTACAGATTCAATGCAATTACTATCAAAATACTTCAAATATTTCAAGAAATGTCATTTTTTTCATGGAATTAGCAAAAACAATTTTTGAATTCATATGGAAGCCAAAAGGAACCTGAATAGCCAAAGCAATCCTAAGCAAAAAGGACATAACTGGAGCCATTATATATCCTGAGTTTAAATTATACTATAAGGTTATAGTCATCAAAATAGCATGGTACTGGTATAAAAACTGACACATAGGTTAGTGGAGCAGAATAGAGTGCCTATAATATAGCCACATATTTAAAATGAACTGATCTTTGACAGAGCCAATGAGAACATACCCTGAGGTAAGGACATGCTTATCAATAAATGGTGTTGGGAAAATTGAAGGTGGATTCTTATCTCTCACAATTTACAAAAATCGTCCTGAAACTGTTCCAAAACATTGAAGAGAAAAAAATCTCTCTCATTCTTTGAAGCCAGTGTTACCCTGATGCCAAAACCAGGCAAAGGCACAACAAAAAAAGAAAACTGCAGACCAGTATTCCTTATGAACATAGATGCAAAAATCCTCAACAAATACTAGTAACCATATCCAACAGCACATCAAAAAGATAATACACTGTGATCAAGTGAGTACTATACCAAGACTGCAAGGATGGTTCAACATATGCAAATCAATAAATGTGATACATCACATAAACAGAATTAAGGATATAATTATATGAGCATCTCAATAAACACAGGAAAAGCATTTGAATGGCTTAGCAATCAACTTTCTGATTTCTTTATCCAGCAATTCAGAGATCTTACTGGTTTGGATTCATTGCTGGAGAACCAGTGTTATCTTTTGGGGTTGTTATAGAATCTTGTTTTGTCATATTACCAGAATTACTTTTTTAGTTCCTTCTTATTTGGGTAGACCATTTCAGTGTAAAGATCTGGAACTCAAGGGCTCCTAGTTCAGATACTTATGTCCTATGGAGTGATGGCTTGATGTGGTGCTCTTCCCTCTTCTCCTATGGATGGGGCTTCTTGAGAGGCAGACTGCAGTGATTGTTATTGCCCTTCTGGGTCCAGCCACCCAATGGGGCTACCAGGCTCTGGGATGGTGCTGGGGAACATCTACAAAGAGTCCTGTGATGTGATCTGTCTTTAGGTCTCCCAACTGTGGATACCAGCACCTGGTTCGGTAATTTATACATAAAGGAGGTTTAATTAGCTCATGCTTCTGCAGGCTGCACAAACATGGCATCAACATCTGCTTTGCTTCTGTTAAGGACCTCAGGAAGCTTACAATCTTGGCAGAAGGCAAAAGAGGAGCAGGTGTCTCATATGGTGAGAACAGAAGCAAGGTGGTGGGGGAGGTGCCACGTACTTTTAAACAATCAGATCTTTCTTGTGTGGATTCATAGCGAGAACTCAAGTTATCACTAAGAGTATGGTGCTAAACCATTCATGAGGGATCCACCCCCATGATTCAATTACTTCCCACTAGGGCCCACTTCCAACACTGGGAATCACATTTCAGCATGAAATTTGGAGGGAACAAACATTCAAACCATATCAGACATGAACAGACATTTTTCAAAAAGAGACATAGAAGTGGGCCATAAGGTATATGAAAAAATGCTCAACATCAGTCATCATCAGAAAAAACAATAAGATCTTACCCCAGTAAGAATGGCTATTATTAAAAAGACAAAAACAAAACAAAACAAACAGATATCAGTGAGGATACAGAGAAAAGAGAACGCTTATACACTGTTGGTGGGAATTTAAATTAGTACAGCCTCTGTGGAAAACAATATAGATATTTCTTAAAGAATTAAAAATAGAACTACCATTTGATACAGCAGTCCCACTACTGGATATCTACCCAAAGGTAAAGAAATCAATATATCAAAAATATACCTGCACTTGTATGTTTACCGACACTATACCCAATAGCAAAGATATGGAATACACCTTGGTGTCCATCAGTGGATGACTGAAGAAAGAAAATGTGGTATGCATACAGAATGGAATACAATTCAGCCAGAAAAAGAATAAAGTCATGTCTTTTTTTTGCAGCAACGTGGATGGAATTGGAGATCATCATCTTAAGTGAATCAAGGCAGACACAGGAAGTCAAATATTGCATGTTCTCACTGATAAAGGAGTGCTAAACAGTGGACACACATGGATGTAGAGAGTGGAATGATGAACAGTGGAGACTTGGAAGAGTGGGGTAGTGGGAGCGGGATGGATGGTGAGAAATTACTTAATCGGTACAATGTGCATTTTTTTTTTTTGAGTGATGCATACTCTAAAACCCTTGACTTGACCCTAATGATCTATGCATGTAACAAAATTGCACTTGTACCTCATAGATTTATACAAAATAACTTTTTCTTGTCCCAGTTCGAAGTTTGTTAGGCCAGGAAGAATTCTCCCTTACTCAGAGGAGAGTATGCCTTTTTGTTCTATTCAGGACTTCAACTGATTGGTTGAGTGCTACCACCTTTGGATTTCTTTACTCAGTCTATCAGTGTTAATCTCATCCAAAACAACCTTAGAGAAACACCTAAATAATGTTTGAACCAATATCTGGGTTCCCCTTGGCCTAGTGAAGTTGACATACAAAATCAACCATCACACTATGATACTTAATCAACTAGTATTCTGGTCAAGCAATAATGACAATTTGACACAAACTAGTTAATGATTGCTTTACGTAACAATGTAGCATATTGTTAAGAAATTTTAGGCATTAGCTAATCAACTTCCATAGATAGGAAAAGAACTAAAGTACTCAGCTAAGCTTAAATGACATTTTAAAAGTTATATAACACATTGGAAGAGAACAAAACATGAAATTATTCCGTTTTGATTAAGACACCTCATTTGTAGATGTAAAGATAGAGAAATAAATTCTAAGAAAAGTAATATAAAATATTTGACTATTAATAACATATATACTATATTTAATGTCTACATAAACTCAACTGTATATACTGTAATTTATTATTAAGGTGTGCTGTATAGGGAATGTATACAGTGTACCAATGTTTATAGTTTATGACCGAAGTTCCTCTAAGCAGAGCTATGAGTAAGTTATTTTCAATTTCATTAGACATCACAAATTTAAGTGCTATTTTATATTAATACTGATGTTCATTAAATTTGCCTTTAACAATTGATACTTTTATTTTAGACTTATGTGATAGAATTAGACCTATATTCTCAGAATATTAGAAGGTGACAGCAAGTTTTGAAATTAATTAGATTTTTTTTTAAAAAAAGATATGAAATGCTTAAATTAGGAAGATTTGGGCTTTTACAAGTTTCCTTATAGTGCTGAAAAATAATAGAAATCTATTAGTATAGAAGATTAAACTTTCCAAGTATTTCTATAATTTTCTTTTTTAATTATAACATATTTACAAAGATATAGGCCATATTACATTGATGTAGATTCTATCAAGTGAATCATATTTAACACTACACAAATGAAGTACTTTTTAAAGAATATTAAATTATTATTTGTCTAATTGGTATTTCTATTTTTATTTATTTATTGGTTTTGAGACGGAGTCTCACTCTGTCTCCCAGGCTAGAGTTAAGTGGCACAGTTTTGGCTCACTGCAGCCTCCACCTCCCAGGCTCAAGTGATCCTCCCACTTCTGCCCCATGAGAAGCTGGGACCACAGGTGCATGGCACCATGACTGGCTATTTTTTTTTTTTTTTGGTAGAGATGGAGTTTAATTATATTGCCCAGGCTGGTCTTGAACTTCTGAGCTCAAGTGATTCACCCACCTCAGACTCTCAAAGTGCTGGGATTACAGGCGTGAGCCACCATGCCTTGCCAAACTGGTAATTTTAAACTGTGACTGAGAAAATGACTTCCAAATAAATGATCAAGAGGGTGGGACTGCCCTGTAATGTAGGGCCCAGAGGACAGAATATCAAACCACAGTATTACTCTTGGGCCTTGAAAGCATGGGCCTTGAAACCTAATGGAATGCTGGATTTTGGGCTTGCTTGAGATCTGTGACCCCTATATTCCTTCCAATTTCTCTTTTGGAATGGAAAATCTATCCTCTGCCTGTCACACCATTGTATTTTGGAAGTGGATAATTTATTTTCTAGTTTCACATGTTCACAGAGGAAGAGGAATTTTGCCCAGGAGGAACCATATCCAAAGTCTCACCCATACCTGATTTAAATTATTTAGATGACCTAATTTGGAACTTTTTATGCTTGTATTTAGATAGCATTTTGGATTTAGGGTTAATGCTAGAATGGCTGAAGACTTTTGAGAAGTGGTGAATGTATTTTATATGTGGGATAAATGTCAAGGTGGGGGCAGGGGGGCAGAGGTAGACTTAACTGAATTGAATAGTGTTCCTCCAAAATTCATTTCCACCTGGAACCTCAGAATGATCTTTCTTGGAAATGGAGTCCTGGCAGATGTAATTAGTTAAGATGAAGTCATACTGAGTTAGGGTAGACCTTAAATCCCCTGACTTGTGTCCTTATATGAAGGCCATATGAAGAAGCAGAGACATACACACAGGGGAGAAGTCCACGTGAAGCTGGAAGGAGAGACTAGAGGGATGCATTTACAAGCCAAGGAATGTCAGGGATCCCTGACAAAGCCTCCAAGAAATATGGGACTATGTGAAAAGACCAAATCTATGTCTGATTGGTGTACCTGAAAGTGATGGGGAGAATGGAACCAAGTTGGAAAACACTCTTTAGGATATTATCCAGGAGAACTTCCCCAACCTAGCAAGGCAGGCCAACATTCAAATTCAGGAAATACAGAGAGCACCACAAAGATACTCCTTGAGAAGAGCAACTCCAAGACACATAATTGTCAGATTCACCAAAGTTGAAATGGAGGAAAAAATGTTAACGGGCAGCCAGAGAGACAGGTTGGGTTACCCACAAAGGGAAGTCCATCAGACTAACAACAGATCTCTCAGCACAAACTCTACAAGCCAGAAGAGAGTGGGCGCCAATAATCAACATTCTCAAAGAAAAGAATTTTCTTTTTTTTTTTTTTTTGAGACTTGAGTCTCACTCTGTTGCCCAGGCTGGAGTGCAGTAGCGACATCCTGGCTCACTGCAAGCTCTGCCTCCTGGGTTCAGACCATTCTCCTGCCTTAGCCTCCCGAGTAGCTGGGACTACAGGCGCCCGCCACGACGCCCGGCTAATTTTTTTTTTTGTATTTTTAGTAGAGATGGGGTTTCACCGTGTTAGCCAGGAAGGTCCCGATCTCCTGACCTCGTGATCCGCCCACCTTGGCCTCCCAAAGTGCTGAGATTACAGGCGTGAGCCATCGTGCCTGGCCTAAGAAAAGAATTTTCAACCCAGAATTTCATATCCAGCCAAACTAAGTTTCATAAATGAAGGAGAAATAAAATCCTTTACAGACAAGCAAATGCTGAGAGATTTTGTCACCACCAGGCCTGCCTTACAAGAGCTCCTGAAGGAAGCACTAAACATGGAAAGGAACAACCAGTACCAGCCACTGCAAAAACATGCCAAATTGTAAAGACCATCGATGCTAGGAAGAAACTGCATCAACTAATGAGCAAAATAACCAGCTAACATCATAATGATGTGATCAAATTCACACATAACAATATTAACCTCAAATGTAAATGGGCTAAATGCTCCAATTGAAAGACACAGACTGTCAAATTGTATAGAGTCAAAACCCGTCAGTGTGCTGTACTCAGGAGACCCATCTCACATGCAGAGACACACATAGGCTCAAAATAAAGGGATGGAGGAAGATCTACCAAGAAAAGGGAAAACAAAAAATCAGGGGTTGTAATCCTAGTCTCTGAAAAAACAGACTTTAAACCATCAAGGATCAAAAGAGACAAGAGGCCATTACATAATGGTAAAAGGATCAATTCAATAAGAAGGGCTAACTGTGCTAAATATATATGCACCCAATACAGGAGCACCCAGATTCATAAAGCAAGTTCTTAGAGACCTACAAAGAGACTTAGACTCCCACACAATAACAATGGGAGACTTTCACACCCCACTGTCAACATTAGACAGATCAACGAGACAGAAAGTTAACAAGGAAATCTAGGAATTGAACACAGCTTTGCACCAAGTGGACCTAATAGACATCTACAGAACTCTCCACCCCAGATCAACAGAATATACATCCTTCTCAGCACCACATCAACTTATTCCAAAATCGGCCACAGAGTTGGAAGTAAAGCACTCCTCAACAAATGTAAAGGAACAGAAATTAAAACAAACTGTCTTTCAGACCACAGTGCAATCAAACTAGAACTCCGGATTAAGAAACTCACTCAAAACCACTCAACTACTGGAAACTGAACAACCTGCTCCTGAATGACTACTAGGTACATAACGAAATGAAGGCAGAAATAAAGATGTTCTTTGAAACCAATGAGAACAAAGATACAACATACCAGAATCTCTGGGACACATTTAAAGCAGTGTGTAGAGGGAAATTTATAGCACTAAATGCCCACAAGAGAAAACAGGAACGATCTAAAATTGACACCCTAACATCACAATTAAAAGAATTAGAGAAGCAAGAGCAAATACATTCAAAAGCTAGCAGAAGGTAAGAAATACCTAAGACCAGAGCAGAACTGAAGGAGATAAAGACACAAAAAACCCTTCAAAAAATCGATGAATCCAGGAGCTGGTTTTTTGAAAAGATCAACAAAATTGATAGACTGCTAGCAAGACTAATAAAGAAGAAAAGAGAGAAGAATCAAACAGATGCAATAAAAATGATAAAGGGGATATCACCACTGATCCCACAGAAATACAAACTACCATCAGAGAATACTATAAACACCTCTATGAAAATAAACTAGAAAATCTAGAAGAAATTGATAAATTCCTGGACACATACACCCTCCCATGACTAAACCACAAAGAAGTTGAATACCTGAATAGACCAATAATGGGCTTTGAAATTGAGGCAATAATTAATAGCCTACCAACCAAAAAAAGCCCAGGACCAGATGGATTCACAGCTGAATTCTCCCAGAGGTACAATGAGGAGCTGGTAACATTCCTTCTGAGACTATTCCAATCAATAGAAAAAGAGGGAATCATCCCTAACTCATTTTATGAGGCCAACATCATCCTGATACCAAAGCCTGGCAGAGACTCAACAAAAAAAGACAATTTTAGACCAATATTCCTGATGAACATCGATGCAAAAATCCTCAATAACATACTGGCAAACCAAATCCAGCAGCACATCAAAAACCTTATCCACCATGATCAAGTGGGCTTCATCTCTGGGATGCAAGGCTGGTTCAGCATACACAAATCAATAAATGTAATCCAGCATATAAAGAGAACCCAAGACAAAAACCACATGATTATCTCAATAGATGCAGAAAAGGTCTTTGACTAAATTCAACAGTCATTCATACTAAAAACTCAATAAACTAGGTATTGATGGGACGTATCTCAAAATAATAAGAGCTATTTATGACAGACCCACAGCCAATAAATATCACACTGAATGGGTAAAAACTGGAAGCATTCCCTTTGAAAACTGGCACAAGACAGGGATGCCCTCTCTCACCACTCCTATCCAACATAGTGTTGGAAGTTCTGGTCAGGGCAATCAGGCAGGAGAAAGAAAGAAAGGGTATTCAATTAGGAAAGAGGAAGTCAAACTGTCCCTGTTTGCAGATGACATGATTGAATATTTAGAAAACCCCATCATCTTAGCCCCACATCTCTTTTAATGATAAGCAACTTCAGCAGAGTCTCAGGATACAAAATCAATGTGCAAAAATCACAAGCATTCCTATAAACCGATAACAGACAAAGCAGAGAGCCAGGTCATGAGTGAACTGCCATTCACAATTGCTTCAAAGAGAATAAAATACCTAGGAATCCAACTTACAAGGGATGTGAAGTATCTTTTCAAGGAGAACTACAAACCACTGCTCAATGAAGTAAAAGAGGACACAAACAAATGGAAGAACATTTCATGCTCATGGATAGGAAGACTCAATATCGTGAAAATGGCTACAGTGCCCAAGATAATTTATGGATTCAGTGCCATCTCCATCAAGCTACCAATGACTTTCTTCACAGAATTGGAAAAAAACACTTTAAAGTTCATATGGAACCAAAAAAGAGCCCACATTGCCAAGACAATCCTAAGTCAAAAGAACAAAGCTGGAGGCATCACGCTACCTGACTTCAAACTGTACTACAAGGCTATAGAAACGAAAACAGCATGGTACAGGCACCAAAACAGAAATACAGACCAATGGAACAGAACAGAGCCTGCAGAAATCATACCACACATCTACAACTATCAATGCTTCATCTGATCTTTGGCAAACCTGACAAAAACAAGCAATGGGGAAAGGATTCTCTATTTAATAAATGGTGCTGGGAAAACTGACTAGCCATATGTAGAAAGCTGAAATTGGATCCCTCCTTTACACCTTATAAAAAAATTAGTTCAAGATGGATTAAAGACTTAAACATTAGACCTAAAACCATAAAAACCCTAGAAGAAAATCTAGGTAGTACCATTCAGGACATAGGCATGGGCAAGGACTTCATGACTAAAACACCAAAAGCAATGGCAAGCAAAAGCCAAAATTGACAAATGGGATCTAATTAAACTAAAGAGCTTCTGCACAGCAAAAGAAACTACCATCAGAGTGAACAGGCAACCTAAAGAATGGGAGAAAATTTTTACAATCTACCCATCTGACAAAGGGCTAATATCCAGAGCCTACAAAGAACTTAAACAAATTTACAAGAAAAAAATCAACCCCTCAAAAAGTGGGGAAAGGTTATGAACAGACACTTCTCGAAAGAAGACATTTATGCAGTCAAACAGACACATGAAAAAATGCTCCTCATCACTGGTCATCAGAGAAATGCAAAGCAAACCACAATGAGATGCCATCTCACACCAATTAGAATGGCGATCATTAAAAAGTCAGGAAACAACAGGTGCTGGAGAGGATATGGAGAAATAGGCACACTTTTACACTGTTGGTGGGACTGTAAACTAGTTCAACCATTGTGGAAGACAGTGTGGCAATTCCTCAAGGATCTAGAACTAGAAATATCATTTGACCCAGCCATCCCATTACTGGGTATATATCCAAAGGTTTATAAATCATGCTGCTATAAAGATACATGCATGCATATGTTTTTTATGGCACTATTCACAATAGCAAAGACTTGGAACCAACCCAAATGTCCATTAATGATAGACTGGATTAAGAAAACTTGTCACATATACACCATGGAATATTATGCAGCCATAAAAAAGGATGAGTTCATGTCCTTTGTAGGGACATGGATGAAGCTGGAAATCATCATTATGAGCAAACTATCGCGAGGACAGAAAACCAAACACCTCATGTTCTCACTCATAGGTGGGAATTGAACAATGAGAACACTTGGACACAGGGAGGGGAACATCACACATCGGGGCCTGTCGTGGGTTTGGGGGAGGTGGGAGGGATAGCATTAGGAGATATACCTAATGCAAATGAGTTAATGGGTGCGGCACACCAACATGGCACATGTATACATGTGTAACAAACCTGCAGGCTGTGCCTATGTACCCTAGAACTTAGGGCATAAAAAGCAAAAAGAACTTAAAGAATTCTGTACAGAAATGTCAGTGGATGAGTGGACATTTAAATAATTTGGAGCAGCCAGATTAGAAGTACTAGTTGGGACATTGAACTAGCTGGCTAAGACTAATTCTGGCCTGTTGAAATCCTCTTCCTGTACCACATCTATTTATGAAATGGTGCCTTGAGTGTTATGTCAACTTTAGTGAATGTGGAGCTCAGTAAGAAGGAGTAAAATCCAATACTGTAGTTTACTAATTCTGAGTTGTACATTTTTTGTATACATTTTAACTCTCTGAAATGAAGATACACCTTACAATTAATAGTGTGTTATAGTTTGGTCAGTATTTTTCTTTTCATTAGTATATAAAGTAATAGTGAGTCAATATCAATTTTTATCTTATATTCTATAACGTCTACTTCTCTGAAGTTAAGAGATCAGAGACAGAATGTCCATATTTTCTGTATGTTTTTAGTTCCCTCCTCAGCTGTGCTTGATCCAGTATTCTTGGCCAGTTTCCTGGGAGTTGCTGCCAGTCAGTTAGAAAAACACAGGAAAATAATGGAACCACTTGATGCTAACATGACTTGATATGCCTAAGACATGTTTCTCTCTCCAAAGAGAAATTAAAATATTCTACATCATTATATTTTTAAAGAAGGACATATTTCAGGGCCCCACCAAAAATAGACAAAGTAAGTGGGACCAAAATAAAGGGCTAGTCAAACAGAGTTAAGGGGAGGGAAAAAATGGTGGATAGGAGGCAGGAATAAATTGCAGCTCCCCCTGTGATGGACAGAGCAGCCTGTGGAAGCTCACACTGTGAACTTTTGCTCCAAGAGCTACTGCAGGAATATACCAAGAAAGCTGAAAGAATCCACAGACTGTTTGAAGGAAGTGAATTGCTCCTGCAGGACCCAGGAGACCAGCCCAAATACTGTGAGTGCCCAAACTGTGAAAGTGACAAAGGAGGATCATCTGCCTCAGAGCACACACCCTCACTGAGGAACCTGAAGGTCCAAATCTAACCTTACCTGGAGCTGAGTCAATTTAGAGTCAAGCAAAATACATGGGTAGAGAAAGCAGTGGGAAAAGTTCTGTGGGTTCTCTTGTTCCCCAGGAAAGCCATTTATGCCTTTTCTCACAGGAGTCCTTGGGAAGGACTGCCAGAAAACTTGGAAAAGACCACAGGGAGAAGGTACTCTGCAGCTGAACTTTGTAACAATTCCAACTGAATGTGAAGTTTCCTGGCCAGAACTTGGGAGAGGGCATGAATCTGATGTGCAGACTCAACAAGCAGGGGGAGGTGTGAGAGCCCTGCTGCTTTCTCAGCCATGAGGCTGGTATTCTGGGGCAAGTTCTCGCCCGTGCTCATCCACTGCCTGGAAAAAAACTCAGTGCTGTTTGGGAATGGGGCAAGGAGGGAGTGAGACTGGCCTTTTGGGTCGTGTGGGAGCTGGGTGAAGCCTGTAATTGCCGGTTTTCCCCTACTTTCCTAATAGCCTGTATGACATAGCAGATGCAGCCAAAATCCTCCTGGAAACATAACTCCATCGACCTGAAACCACACCCCCATCCCCTTCAGCAGCAGCAGCAAGCCCTGCCCAAGGAGAGTCTGAGCTCAGACACGTCTAAGTTTGCCACCGCCTGATGGCCCTTCCCTACCCACCCTGGTAGCTGAAGACAAAGGTTATATTCTCTTGGGAGTTCTAGGGTCCCTCCTACTGCCTGGTCCTCCCTATACTACCACAGCCGATACTCTTTTGAAAAGATCACCTCCTTGCAGGAGGCCAGCCAGCACAAAAATAGTGCAATAAACAACAATAATACAACTAAGGACTTTCAAAGAGTCCATTTCACTGCCCCGCTACCTCCACCAGAGAAGGTGCTGGTATCCATGGCTGGGAGACCTGAAGATGGTTTATATCGAGGACTCTGTACAGACACCTCTCAGTGCCAACCCATAGCCTGGTAGTCCTGCTGGGTGGCTAGGTCCAGAAGAGAAATAACATTCACTACAGTTTGGCTCTCAGGAAGCCCCATCCCTAGAAAAAGAGGGAGAGTACTACATCAAGGGAGCACCCCGTAGGACAAAAGAATCTGAACAGTAGCCTTGAGTGCCAGATCTTCCCTCTGACATAGCCTACCCAAATAAGAAGGAACCAGAAAAACAATTCTGATAATATGACAAAACAAGGTTCTTTAGTAGCCCACCAAAATCACGCTAGCTCCCCATCAATGGATCCAAAACAAGAAGAAATCCCTGAATTATCAGAAAAAGAATTCAGAAGGTCAATTATTACACTAATCAAGGAGGCACCAGAGAAAGGTGAAGTCAAACTTAAGGAAATAAAAAAAGATGTAAGATATGAGAAATCTTCAGTGAAATAGATGGCGTAAATAAAAAAATAAAAAACATACACACAAAAACCACAACTTCAGGAAATAAAGCATACACTTTGAGAAATGTGAGGCAAAAGCACCAGGTAACCTATAAAGGAAAACCTTTCAGATTAACAACAGATACCCTCCAAGCTAAAAGGGATTGGGGCCCTATCTTCACCCTCCTTAAACAAAACAATTAGCCGAGAATTTTGTATCCAATGAAACTAAGCTTCATAAATGTAGGAAAGATACAGCCTTTTTCAGACAAAGAAATTGCTAAGAAAATTCACCATTACCAAGCCAGCACTACAAGAACTGCTAAAAGGAGCTCTAAATCTTGGAACAAATTCTGGAAACATGTCAAAACAGAACCACTTTAAAGCATAAATCTCACAGGACCTACGTATTCATCTGTTCTCATGCTGCTAATACAGACATACTCAAGACTGGGTAATTTATAAAGGAAAGAGGTTTAATTAACTCAGTTCCGCATGGCTGGGGAGGCCTCACAATCAAGGTGGAAGGCAAGGAGGAGCAAAGTCACATGTTACATGACTGCAGACAAGAGAGAGTTTGCGCATGAAACTTCCCTTTATAAAACCATCAGATCTCATGAGACTCATTCACTACCACGAGAAGAATATGGAGGAAACCGCCCCCATGATTCAGTTATCTCCACCTGGCCCTGCCTTTGATGTGTGTGGATTATTACAGTTCAAGGTGAGAGTTGGGTGGGGACACAGCCAGACCATATCATTCCATCTCTGACCATTCCCAAATCTCATGTCCTCATATTTCAAAACCAATCATGCCTTCCCAACAGTCCCCCAAAGTCTTAACTCATTTCAGCATTTACTCCAAAGTTCACAGTCTAAAGTCTCATCTGAGAAAAGGCAAGTCCCTTCTGCCTCTGAGCCTGTAAAATCAAAAGCAACTCAGTTACTTCCTAGATAAAATGAGGGTATGAGCACTGGGTAAATAAACTCATTCTAAATGGGAGAAATTGGCCAAAATGAAAGAGCTACAGGCCCCATGCAAGTCCAAAGTCCAATGGGGTAGTCAAATATTAAAGCTCCGAAATGATCTCCTTTGATTCCACATCTCACATCCAGGTCACACTGATGTAAGAGGTGGGCTCCCATGGCCTTGGGCAGCTCCACTCCTGTGACTTTGCAGGACACAGCCTCCCTTCTGGCTGCTTTCATGGGCCGGTGTTGAGCATCTGCAGCTTTTCCAGGCACTCAGTGCAAGCTGTCAGTGGATCTACCATTCTGGGATCTGAAGGATGGTGGCCCTCCTGTCACAGCTCCATGAGGCAGTGCTCCCATGGGGACTCTGTGTGGGGTCTCTGACCCCACATTTCCTTTCTGCACAGCCCTAGCAGAGGTTCTTCATAAGAGCCCCACCCATGCAGCCAACTTCTGCCTGGACATCCAGGCATTTCCTACATCCTCTGAAATCTAGGCTGAGGTTCCTAAACCTTAATTCTTGACTTCTGTGCACCCAAAGGACCAACACATGTGGAAGCTGCCAAGACTTGGGGTTTGCACCCCCTGAAGCAATGACCTGAGCAGTATGTTGGCCCCTTTTAGCCATAGCTGTAGCTAAAGCAACTGGGACATAGGGCACCATGTTCCAAGGCTGCATAGAGCAGGGGAGTCCTGTGCCTGGCCCACAAAACCATTTTTCCCCAGTAGTCCTCCATGTCTGTGATGTGAGGGGCTTCTGTGAAGGTCTGTAACATGCCCTGGAGACATTTTCCTCATTGTTTTGGGGATTAACATTCAGCTACTCATTACTTATGTAAATTTCTGCAGCTAGATTGAATTTCTCTCCAGAAAAATGTTTTTTTCTTTCTGTCACATTGTCAGGTGCAAATTTTCCAAACTTTATTCTCTGCTTACTCTTGAACACTTTGCTGCTTAGAAAGTTCTTCTACCAGATACCCTAAATCATCTCTTTCAAGTTCAAAGTTCCACACATCTCTAGGGCAGGGGCAAAATGTCAGTCTCTTTGCATAGCAAGAGTGACCTTTACTCCAGTTCCCAACAAGTCTCTCATCTCCATCTGAGACCACCTCAGCTTGGACCTTATTGTCCGTATTACCATCAGCATTTTGGTCAAAGCCATTCAACAAGTCTCTAAGAAGCTCCAAACTTTCCCACATATTTCTGTCATCTTTGGAGCCCTCTAAGTCTCTAGGAAGTTCCAAACTTTCCCACATTTTCCTATCTTCCTCTGAGCCCTCCAAACTTCCAGTCTCTGCCTGTTATCCAATTCCAAAGTCACTTCCAAATTTTTGGGTAGCTTTGGGTAGCTTTATATCTGCGCCCCACTCCTGGTACCAATTTACTGTATTAGTCTGTTCTCATACTGCTAATAAAGACATACCCAAGATTAGGTAATTTGTAAAGGAAAGAGGTTTAATTGACTCACAGTTCCACATGGCTAGGGAGGCCTCACAATCATGGTGGAAGCCAAAGAGGAGCAAAGTCATGTCTTACGTGGGAGCAGGCAAGAGAAAGCTTGTGCCAGGGAACTGCTCTTTATAAAACCATCAGAACTCATGAGAGTTATTCACTACCATGGGGGTATGGGGGAAACCATCTCCATGATTCAGTTATCTCCACCTGGCCCTGCCCTTGGCATGTGGAGATTATTACAATTCAAGGTGTGATTTGGGTGGGGACACAGCAAACTATGTCAACCTATAAAACAAAAATACAATAATTTTTAAAAAACAAGGTATTCAGGCAACAAATAGCACAATGCATTGAATAGTACATATCTCAATAGTAATGTTGAATGTAAGTGGCCTAAATGCTCCATGTAGAGCATACAGAATTGAAGAATGGATAAGAATTCATCAGTCAAATATCTGCTGCCTTCAAGAGACTCATCTTATACATAAGGACTCACATGAACTGAAGGTAAAGGGGTGAAAAAAGATGTTCCATGCAGATGAACACCAAAAGCAAGCAGGTGTAGTTATTCTTATATCAGCCAATATAAACTTTAAAGCAACAGCAGTTAAAAAAGACAAAATGGACATTGTATAATGATAAAAGGCCTTGTCCATAGGAAAATATTGTGATTCTAAATATATATGCACCTAACACTAGAACTCCCAAATTTATAAAACAATTACTACTAGATCTAAGAAATGAGATAGACAGCAACATGATATAGTGGCAGACTTCAATACTCCACTTAACAGCAGTTGACAGGTGATTAAGACAGAAAGTCAGCAAAGAAACAATGGATTTAAACTATACCCTAGAACGAATGGACTTAATGGATATTTAAAGAACATTCTACCCAACAACCACAGAATATACATTCTATTCATCAGTGCATGGAACTTTCTGTAAGATAGACCATATGATACACCACAAAACAAATCTCAATAAATTTAAGAAATTTCAAATCCTATCAAGTATTCTCTCAGACGACAGTAGAATAAAATTGGAAATCAACTCCAAAAGGAACATTCAAAACCATGCAAATACATGGAAATTAAATAGTCTGCTCGTGAATAATCATTGGGTCAACAATGAAATCAAGATGGAAATTAAAAAATTATTTGAACTGAATAACAATAGGGACATAATCTATAAAAACCTCTGGAATACTGCAAAGGCAGTGCTAAAAGGAAAGTTTATAGTCATAAATGCCTACATCAAAAAGTCTGAAAGAGCACAAATAGACAATCTAAGTTCACACCTCAAGGAACTAGAGGTGTGGAACTAGAGGAACTAGAACAAACCAAACCCAAACCCAGCAGAAGAAAAGTAATAACCAAGATTAGAGCAGAACTAAATGAAATTGAAACCAAAAAGCACAAAAGAGAAATTGAAAAAAGCTGGTTCTTTGAAAAGATAAATAAAATTGATAAACCATTAGCAAGATTAACCAAGAAAAGAAAAGAGAAGATTCGAATGAGCTCAGTTAGAAATGAAATGGGAGATATTACAACCTACACTGCAGATGTACAAAAGATTATTCCAGGCTACTATGAACACCTTTATGCACATAAACCAGAAAACCTAGAGGAGATGGATAACTTTCTGGAAATATACAACCCTCCTAGCTTAAATCAGGAAAAATTAGAAACCCTGAATAGACCAATAACAACCTGCAAGATTGAAATGGTAATAAAAAAGTTACCAACAAAAAACCCTCTAGTACCAGATGGATTCACAGCTGAATTCTATCAGACATTCAAAGAAGAATTGGTGCCAATCCTATTGACATTCTTCTACAAGATAGAGAAAGAAGGAATTCTCACTAAATCATTCTATGAAGCCAGTATCACCCTAATACCAAAACCAGGAAAGGACATAACAAAAGAAAAAAACCTACAGACTGATATCTCTGATGAACATAGATGCAAATATCCTTAATAAAATACTAGCTAAACAAATCTAATTGCATATCAAAAAGATAATACGCCATGATCAAGTGGGTTTCATACCAGGGATGCAGGAATGGTTTAACATATGCAGGTCAAGAAATGTGATGCACCACATGAACAGAATTAAAAAAAATTCACATAATCATCTGAATAGATGCAGAAAAAGCATTTGACAAAATCCAGCATTCCTTTATGATTAAAAACCCTCAGCAAAATCAGCATACAAGGGACATACCTCAAGGTAGTAAAAGCCATCTATGACAAACCCACAGCCAACATAATACTGAATGGGGAAAAGTTGAAAGCATTCCCTCTGAGAACTGGAACAAGACAAGGATGCCCACTCTTGCCATTCCTCTTCAATATAGTACTGGAAGTCCTAGCCAGAGCAATCAGACAAGAGATAAATAAAGGGCATGCAAATTAGTAAAGAGGAAGTCAAATTGTCACTGTTTGCTGATGATATGATAGTTTACCTCAAAAACTCTAAAGACTACTCCAGAAAGCTCCTAGAACTAATAAAAGAACTCAGCAAAGTTTCTGGATACAAAATTAATGTATGAAAATTGGTAGCTCTTCTTTACGCCAACAGTGACCAAGCTGAGAATAAAATCGACTACTCAACCCCTTTTATAATAGCTGCAAAAAATATTTAGGAATACATCTGACCGGGGGTGACTCTACAAGGAAAACTACAAAACATTGCTGAAAGAAATCATAGATGACACAAAAAAATGGAAACACATACCATGCTTATGGATGGGTAGAATCAATATTGTGAAAATAACCATACTGCCAAAAGCAATTTACAAATTCAGTGCAATTTCCATCCCATCCAAAGATCATCATCATTCTTCATAGAACTAGAAAAAACAATCCTAAAATTCATATGGACCCAAAAAGAGCCTGCATAGCCAAAGCAAGACTAAGCAAAAAGAACAAATCTGGAGGCATCACATTACCTGATTTCAAACTATACTATAAGGCCATAGTCACCAAAACAGCATGCCACTGGCATAAAAAATAGGCACCTAGACCAATGGACCAGAATGGAGAACCCAGAAATAAAACCCAAATGCTTACAGCCAACTGATCTTCGACAAAGCAAACAAAAACATAAAGTGGGGAAAGGACACCCTATTCAACAAATGGTGCTGGGATAATCGGCAAGTCACATGTAGGAGAACGAACTGTATCCTCATCTCTCACCTTACACAAAAATCAACTCAAGATGGATGAAGGACCTAAATTTAAGACCTGAAACTATAAAAATTCTGGAAGATAACATTGAAAAAACCCTTATAGACATTGGCTTAGGCAAAGACTTCATGACCAAGAACCCAAAAGCAAATACAACAAAAACAAAGATAAGTAAGTGAGACTTAATTAAACTAAAGAGCTTCTGCACGGTAAAAAGGAACAGTCAGCAGAGTAAACAGAAAATCCACAAAGTGGGAGAAAATATTCATAATCTATACGTCTGACATAGGACTAATATCCAGAATCTACAAGGAACTCAAACAAATTAGCCAGAAAACAAACAAATGATCGCATCTAAAAGTGCACTAACGACATGAATAGACAATTCTTAAATGAAGATGTACAAATGGCCAACAAATATATGAAAAAATGCTCAACATCACTCATTACCAGGAAAATGCAAATCAAAACCACCATGTGATACCACCTTACCCCTGCAAGAATGACCATAATCAAAATATAAAAAATAAATTAAGATGTTGGTGTGGATGGGGTGAAAAGGGAACACTTCTACATGCTGGTGGGAATGTAAACTAGTACAATCTTCATGAAAAACTGTGTGGAGATTCCTTAAAGAACTAAAAGTAGAACTACCATTTGATCCAGCGATCCCACTACTGGGTATCTACCTAGAAGAAAAGAAGTCAATATACAGAAAGGATACTTGCACACACATGTTTGCAGCAGCAAAACTTGCAATTGCAAAAATATGGAACCAGCCAAATGCTCATCAGTCAATGACTGGATAAAGAAATTTTGGTACATACATACGATAGTATACTATTCAACAATACAAAGGAATAAATTAATGGCATTCACAGCAACCTGGTTGGAACTGGAGACTATCATTCTAAGTGAAGTAAGTCAGGAATGAAAAACCAACAATTGTATGTTCTCACTCCTAAGTGGGAGTTAAGCTACGAGGATGCAAAGGCATAAGAATGATACAATGGATTTTGTGGACTCAGGGGAAAGGGTGGGAGAGGGGTGAGGGTTAAAAACTGCAAATTGGATTCAGTGTATACTGCTGGGGTGATGGGTGCACCAAAATCTCACAAATCATTACGAAAAAACTTACTTATGTAACCAAATACCTCCTGTTCCCCCAAAACCTATGGAAATGAAAAAAATTTTTAAAGGAGTTAAGGGGAACATATAAAAGATATCTTATTGGAAGTTTTATTTGGAGCCACCTTGTCAAATTAGAGGTCTACATTAGCAATTATTTATTTTTAATTTGTTATGTTTGGTAGTGCTGCTAATTTTCATGTACTTGTTTGTTGGCTGGCAAGTACCACCACACTATTGTAATTGGAATGAAGTGATATTGATTATGTGCCTGGCAGGCTGTCCAGGGGATTTCAAAATGGAATGTATTGTGTTGCAATAATAACAGTCTAGGGTCTTTTGACTTGATTTTTAGGATCAGAAACTTGCTTTCCTCGGAAACTGAGAGTAGATCTATTTCTCAGGAGCAGAGTTATGTTAATCAAGTGCACAGAACCAAATCATCTATGAACAATGAGAAATATGACTGTTAAATGGACTGACCTATTCATGTTAGCATGACTAACGCATTATCTCATTTTAGGCAGAGCTATGTGGGAAACTAAATTATAATCAGAAGACAATTTGATGGGGATAGAATTATCACAAGTAATTGTGTGATAAACAAGAAAACAGAATGCATAAGTCAATGGTTCAGGAAACCCTCTCTCCATGTCATACTTGCTCAAAAACTAACCTCTGGTGTTATCTGTGCTCCAGAGTTGACCATCTATAAACAATCTGTTTTCTCAGTCTTTCTTAGGCTACTGAGTAATTGTTTATGTTTCAAATTGACTCAGTTGTCATTGTATGCCTCTCTTAATTGGTGTTTTTATGTATCTAAACTTTGCAGTCATATCACAGACATTACCTTGATTAACCGTTGCACTTAGATAAAACCTTCTGCTCTGTGTGTGTGACTGTGTAGATTTAAAGCTTTGAATTTATTTAAATATTTAATATTTTAATTGTTTATTTTTTAGATCATGACCTAAGTTTTAGATGGGTAGACATTTCATTATTGCTTTCATGTACTATCATAAGACATCACATTCCAGAGTGCCTCCAGATACTTCAGGTTCTTAAAAGGTTTTTGGAATTTGGGTAAGACATATGAGAAAATTCAAGGAGATTGAGAAGTGTCAAAAACATTTGTTTGGCAGTTTCATTGAAGCAGGTTTCAATGTTATTGTGCAATCAAATTTGGCTTAAGAGTGAGACGGATACATCGAGCCTTTGTTGAATATCTGTGTTTCCTCCATTGTAGTTACTCTGACAGACTTATTAGTCTCTGTAGCTTCCTCTTTTTGTTTCACTTTTTTCTTGTATCAATAATGGAGAATTCTCAATTCATGCAAATGAATATTACTATACAGATAAGTGTAACTGACATTCACTAAGTGCTAATTTTATTATTCATATTAGCATGTGCATAAATTAAGTTGTGTCGTTCAAGTTTCTTTATACAATTGTTATAAAATGAATAGTTTCTAAGCTAAAGTCATTCTCTTACTAACTTTGTTTTTATACTTCTTTATAAATATACCTATGAAGATTATTTCCTTTTCCTATTTTTTAGAAAGGGAGAATTATAAGTAGAAAGTTAACAATGGGAAGGATTTGAGTTCATTTGCATGAAATTATTGTTCAAGAGAAAATTATTATACAAGTATTGTAATGTTGAGATTGTATGCTGTACATAATAATTATGTTATTATACTTTAAATATTCTGTTATTGGTCAGAATTGTCAACTTTGAAGAATAAACTTTGAGGAAAAATAAACTGAGGTGAGTGTGTTGAGAGAAGACCAATGAGAAATCTTAGTGGAGAAGCAATGGTATGGTGGAGACTGGCCAGCTGTTCCAATCATAATTCCTCTTCTTAGTCATAGAGTTAACCTGTACTTTCCAGCCTCCCTTGCACTCAGTTGCAGCCATGTACTGGAGATCTATCCATTGCAATGTGAGTAAAAGTGACAGGCTCCATTTCCAGGTTTGGCTTACAGAACTCTGAGGCAACCTTCAAACCTTTTTCTTCTTTCACCAACTTGGCACAGCTGGGCCCAGTGGCCTTGGAAAGCACATATTGGAAATATGGAGTCACAGAAAAAAAGACCCTTACTCCCTGAATTGCTGCTTAGATGAGGGTCCTTTGGTATTCAGAAAAAAAGCTGGACTTTAGACAAACAAGAAATAAATTTCTATTGTGTTTGAGGCATCATATATTTTTGGGTTTGTTACTGCAGTTAGTATTACCCTAACTAATACAAACAATTTCTTGATAAGACCTTCTTAATTTTTAGTATGCTATTCCTAATCCATCAAAACTATACATGGCCTTAAAAATACCATTATGGCTTTAAAATTTATTCTTGAAGGGCTTTATTTTACTGACACACAATTGTTGTTAGTAAAGATCTATTGTTAGTAGGTAATAATAAAAATCAGGAAATCCTTGAGTTTACGATAAGGGGACTTTAAAATTTGGTAGAAACAGAAGTCATAGATCTTTATTTGTATTGTACACAGTTATTTCTAAAAAAAGCAAACACCATGAGAAACATGATGGTACTATGTTTGGATTATATATGTTTAATTTATATTCATTGTGATGTATGAGATTTCCCTTCCTCTATCCCTCCATCCTCCGCTCCATCCTTTAATTCTTTCTATCTATAAGTGTGCCAGGCAAGCACAGGATGGCTGAGATACAGTCATTTTGAGATAAACATATTTTCTCCCTACAGAGTCTGAGTTTATCAGTAAACCTCATAATAATATATATTCATATTAATTATTATTATTAATAATCCATTTATCATTAAACCCCATAACTCACTATATCTGACATATGCTGCACAGGAGAACTACATCATATTAAGTGAGCATATAATAAGAAATTTCACTTGAAAATGCGGTGAGAGGGAATTAGGGAAGTCTCCTATGAGAGAGTAACATTGAAGTGAACAACTAAAGAATGGGTATGAGCTGTCAAGGCACGTAAGTGAGGGAGATGGACATAGGACTCTCAAAGGATTAGAAAGACAGAATGATTGGAGAATGGAAATCATGCATTGGCAAGGTATAAGATGAGGCTGCAGAAAGAAACAGGTATTGGATCAGGCCAGGACATTTTTAGATACGTTAAGCACTTGGACTTTATCTTAACAACAACAGGATACTGTGTGTGTTTTAAGAAGAATGGCATGGCCAGATTTGTATTCTAAACTTCGCCTCACTCTGTCTCCAGTGAGATGAAATTTAGAGAGAGGGGAAAATAATTACTTGTGGAGTCTCTTTCAGAATTGATGGCAATAGTCCAGGTGAGAGAAAATGGTGACTTGAACTAGGGTGATGGCAGTGTACACGGAGACCTGAGGACCAATTTGAAAGATGTTTAGGAGGAATAATTAAGAACAGTTGGTGATTAATTGGATTTGAGTGTAAGAAAGGAGTCAAGAATAATTTTCTGGTTTCTGACTTGGGTCATCAGGTAGATGACATGACATTTTATGAAAATAGGGAACACTGACCGAAAACCAAGAAGAAAGATGTGAGTTTATTTTTGGACATGTTGAATTTGGACCTGTGAATTAGCCAAGTGGCTCTTTTAAGTATTTATGTGGTTACCTAATGTGTATTCATCAGGTAAAAATATAATTAGGCAATTGGATTAAGGGTCTGAGACTCAATAGATAGGTCTGGACTAGAGATAATGTTAGAAAGTAATGGCTCCTTAAAAATAATTTAATCTAACTCCATTATTTTCTAGATGATAGAAGTTATTCCTAAGAACACACATTTGTATAGTGCTTTATTGTTTGCACCACACTTTATGTTGTTTCTTTTATTTTCCACAGTTCATCATATGAGGAATTGTTATTTCCATATTTATAATTGAGAAGACTAAGGCTTGAGGTCCACATTTTTGAGGCTTCCCACTCTCTTAAAGATGATGAGCCCATCTGCAAAAGGTTAAAGTGACTTATCCTTTTAGTGACAGATAAAGACACTGCAAGAACAGGGACAAAGAATTGTTTGATCCTGAAGAGCCTGCTTGTCATGAAGACTGAGTAAAATTGCTGAATAAAACAAGGACACAATGATGAGACTTGTTAACCTGCTTTTGAAACAAAGTAACCTCACCCCCAATTCATGGGACATGCCTCACAGGGAGTCTAGCCCTTATAGCTACTTTTCCATTGATAACTAGAGTAAGGACTGGAGAGAAGTACAGAAGCTTCCTCCTCCAAGAGAATGGCATTATCTTCTCCGTAGTCCAAGATGAAGACATGAGGGAGAGAAGAATTTTGTCTATATAACAATAACTCTAAGTTATAGAATTTAAGTCTTTAAAAATGGAGTAATGAATGGTATGTCTTTATTTTTAAAACAATTAATTAATTTTTTTTTAAGACAGAGTCTTGTTCTGTCGCCCAGCTGGACTGCAGTGGTGTGATCTCAGCTCACTACAACCTCCACCTCCCAGGTTCGTGAATGGTATGTCTTTAGATATAAACATTAGAGGGAAAGAAATAACTCTTTTAAAAAATTATTATGTGGGTTCTTTCTTTATGAATACCTTGAAAACTAGGAAAATCATCGTGCTGCATGAAAGCAAGAAAATGAGTTAGGGAATCCCTTGAAAATTGTTTCTGCCCAGTGATGCTAAGACTGCACAATTTTTTTTTGAGATTCACAAATGTAAACACTCTATTTGCTTACTTAAGCTTATTATCTTAAGCTATTTTAAGTGGCTTTCCATGTAAAAAAAATTTTGTACTGTCTGAATAATCTGGCATTTCTAAAATATTTTAAAATTTTCTTTGAACTTTGGCAACCCTATTTCAGTATTTAAAAGTAAATCTCATGAACTTATCCTATCAAGAATCACTGGCCTGGCTGGACGTGGTGGCTCATGCCTATAATCCCAGCACTTTGGGAGGCTGAGGCAGGTGGATCACTTGAGGCCAGGAGTTTGAGACCAGCCTGGCCAATATAGGGAAACCCCATCTCTACCAAAAATACAAAAATTACCCGAGTGTGGTGGCACACGCCTGTAATTCCAGCTACTCAGGAGGCTGAGGCATGAGAATCAGTTCAACCCGGGAGGTGGAAGTTGCAGTGAGCTGAGATCATGCCATTGCACTCCAGCCTGGGCGGCAGGGTGAAATTCTATCTCAAAAAAAAAGGTATCATTGGCCTTAGAGTGTAAACTAGGATCCATTTCACATAATACTAACACTGAGATTTACAGTCTTAAAGAATCATACTGTTTTCCATAGAGGTTGTACTAATTTACATTCCTACCAATGGTGTATAAGTGTTCCCTTTTCACCGCATCTGTGCCATCTATTGTTTTTTGACATTTTAATAATAACTGTTTTCCAACTCCATTAAAAATGGGCAAAGGATATGAACACTATTCAAAAGAAGACATACATGTGGCCAAACAATCATTTTTAAAAAAAGCTTAGTATCACTGATCACTAGAAAAATGCAAATAAAAACCACGGTGAGATACCGTCTCACTCCAGTCAGAATGGCTATTATTAAAAAGTCAAAAAATAATAGATGCTGGCGAAGTTGCAGTGAGAAAGGAATGCTTATCCACTGTTGGTGGAAGTGTAAATTGTTCAGTTTGTAATGTTCAACCATTATGGAAGACAGTGTGGCAATTCCTCAGAGACCTAAAAACAGAAATACCATTTGACCACCCACCAATCCCTTACTGGGCATATACCTCAAGGGATATAAATCCTTCTGTTATGAAGACACTTGCACGAGCATGTTTTTTGCAGCACTATTCACAATAGCGAAGACATGGAATTGACCTAAATGCCCATCAGTGATAAACTGAATAAAGAAAATGTGGTAAGTATACACCATGGAATACTATGTAGCCATAAAAAAGAGTGAGAACATGTTCTTTGCCGGAAAATGGATGGAGCTGGAGGCTGTTATCCTTAGCAAACTAACACAGGAAAAGAAGACCAAATACTGCGTATTTTCACTTATAAGTGGGAGCTAAATGATGAGAACACATGGACACATAGAGGGGAACAACACACACTGGGGGCTACCAGATGGTGGAGGTTGGGAGGAGGAAGAGGATCAGAAAAAATATCTAATGGGTACTAGGCTTAATACCTGGGGATGAGATAGTCTGCACAGCAACCCCCTAGACACAAGTTCATCTATATAACAAACCTGCACGTGTACCCCTGAAGTAAAATAAAAGTAAAAAAAAAATGGCCATTTCGCTGGGGTAAGGTGGTATCTCATTGTGACTTTAATATGCATTTTCCTGATCATTAGTGATATTGAGCATCTTTTTCATGTCTTTGATGGCCATTTCTATAGTTTCTTTTGAAAAATGTCTCTTCATGTCATTTGCCCACTTTTTAATGGGGTTATTCATTTTTTTCTTGCTGATTTGTTTGAATTCCTTGTAGACTCTGAATATTCATCTTTTATTGTATATAGAGTTTGTGAATATTTTCTCCCATTGTATAGGGTTGTCTATGTACTCTATTGATTATTTCTTTTGTTGTGCAGAAGCTTTTTTTAGTTTAATTAAGTCTCATTTATTTATTTTCATTTTTGTTGCAATTGCTTTTGGGGCCTTCCAGCAATCATACTACTGGGTACCTACCCAAAGAAAAAGAAGTAATTATATCAAAAATATACCTGCACTCGTATGTTTATCACAGCACAATTCATAATTGCAAATATATGGAATCAACCTAGGTGCCCATCAATTGATGAGTGTATAAATAAGATGTGGTATATAAATACTATGAAATACTACTCAGTCATAAAAAATAAAATGTCTTTCACAGTGACTGGAATGAAGTCATTTGTACCCCTAAAGCTATTGAAATAAAAATAAGTAAATAGATAAATAGACAAATAAATAAATGAAGTATCTGGGAATAAAAAGAACCATATTTAGGTTCTGTCATATTGAAGAGTCTCCCTCAGAAACAAATTGACATGTCTTGAAAAGGAAACAGATTAAGGACATCTTTGAAAAGCTCATACCATTCAGCAAGTACTAGTTTGTTTGAAGAGGCATCAATGAGCTTCTGAAATTCACTCATACTTATAATGATGATAGTGTCGTCAGAGAGATATCTGTACAAGATCTTGCTGAGAGAGAGAGAGTGTTTACTGGAGGCTACTAGAGACACCTCCAGCCTGATTATATGTGTTAAATCTAATTGTGATTTAACACTTCTACTGTTAGCCACAAGCGAATGACCATGACATTTCAGCAAGTTCTTACATTTTTTGAATTGTCCAGAGTTATTTGAAATACGATTTCTCTTGCCACTCTCTTTTTAGGAGAAAGACAATACATCCTATAGCAATGAGTCCCAGATAAGTTACATCACTGTTAGGTTCATTGCATGTTTCTCTACTGTTTTTTCATCCTAATTTTACTAGAAAGCATGGTGCTTCAATAGTAAAACTGTCATTATATTACTTGTAGGTTTAAGACAACCATCACAATTAACTTGGTTCTATTTGATTTCAAGCACTTAGTGACTGAATAATGAAAGGCAGAAAAAATTTTAGAAAAAATTAAAATCACATCACAAACAGATACTATAAAATTTTGTTTTTTTAATTGACACATAAAATTGTAGGTATTTATCATATCCATGAAGTTTTGAAGTATATATATGTTGTGGAATGACTAAATCTATCTAATTTTTTGTGATACTAAAATGTTTAAGACTACAGAATGATTCTCTTAAGAAATACATGTGCTAAGATACTGAATTTGGAAAAAATTGTTAATGGATTTTGCAGGTTATTAAAACTATTAAAAGTACAACTAATCAGTTTTGGGTCTGACGTATCTCTATAATTGGCATGATGTCATAAAAAGCACAGCCTCTCTAAAAAATGTCTGGTAAAAAATTATCGTAGGATTAAGAAAGTAAACAGAAGCGTTAAGTTTTTAGTGTAGAATCTAAAGCTTTGATAGGCAAAATTTATTAGTAGAGGAGATTATACAAGGTAGAAATTTGGACTTAATCTCCTTCCTCCTCCCAGAGTTTTAGATTTTCTAGGCCTAGGCTGGGACCTGGTCCCTGCCTTTTTAAAAGTGAAGCATTCCCAGAAAATTATGATGCAGGTGGTCACAGGACAACTCTAGTATGTATTAAAAGTTAACTTCCTGGCAATTTGGATAAATCTTATTATCATAATATTGACCAAAAGAATCCAGACCCCAAATAGTATATAGTGTATAATGCCTTTCTAAGTTATGAAAATGAGCAGAGTTGATCTGCATTCTGTCAAAAGTCAGAGATTACCGTTGGTAAGGAACTGTGATTATAAAGTCACAGAAAAAAGGTATGGTTTAGCTTTGTCAAGGGATTTTATAATACAAACATTTTAAATGTTTGTATTTTATCATTTCATTTGCTCAAAGAACCTCTGTTACAATTGAAATTTAAAATTAAAAAAATAAAATAAGGTTAAACCAAAGAATTTAGCAATTATCACATATTTGAGAAATCATTTTATAATCCAGATCAATAAATTACAGCACATAATTGAGAACTTGCAATAAAACTTTACACTGACAAAACAATTCTCGTATTTGAAGTTCACATAAAAAATACTTTTTTATTTGTAGATATTAAGTCTGATTTGACAAAGAGGAAAATTAACACATTTTAGCTCTCTCTATAAGAGAGCTGTCAGGGGCTGTAGAGGAGTTGTAGAACCCTTTTTGGAGACTGGAAAAACTCAATTTTTAAAACTTTCTTAAATCTGCATATAATTCAATAATTTTATTGATTTTTTATTCTCTTTCCTGAGTTCTAATGAGGCAAAATGAACTGCTCAAGATTTTGGGACCTGTGATTGATCTACATGTACAGAACTAAGAGAGTTTTAAAGAATGTATTATTTGCCCAATCTGGATGGAGTCATCCATTTACATACTGGTATAATAATCAGGATTTAGGAGTTGTCATCTTTAAATGCCTTTATGGGACTGACAAATAACTTAATTGAGCCACAAACATAAGTTTAAGAAAATAGAGTGACAAGTACCTGTCATCCCGAAATGCACATACTCCATTTAACTTTATTTTAAGGCATCATGAAAGCCAAATATAATGTAGATTGGGCTAATAATGTTATTTTTTTTTTAATGGGCCAATGTGGTATTTTTCACTGGGTGCTATTGACATTGGGTGAACAATTCTTCCTTGTAAAGGACTGTCCTGCACATTGCCAAATAATTTTCATTGTTCCTCACTCCCAACCCTCACTGATGCCCCGGTCACTAGTTGTGTACAGCACATTCCCTCTACGTTTTAGGATGCCTTCTAGGGAGACAGTTCCACCCTGAGTTATGGGCTCAATATTAGGATTAGGGAATGGCATTATTTTTTAGTAATGTGTGTTGTTTCACCTGAACTGAACTCAAAATGTTGAACAGATAATCGACTTTTGCTTCTGCTATTGAGGTCTGTGACACCTTGGTGACACTGGCTCATCTTTCAATGTGGAGACTACCTCTAAAATGGACAAAGTTCTTTAGAAGTTAAAGTTTATTACTCTAGCCAAATATTAATTAGGTTTATATATTTTGTATGTATATAAAAATGGTTCAACAATTTCATTAAAAGTTGATGGGTTTTCCTTTTTTTTTTTTTTTTTGAGACGGAGTCTCGCTCTGTCGCCCGGGCTGGAGTGCAGTGGCCGGATCTCAGCTCACTGCAAGCTCCGCCTCCCGGGGTTACCGCCATTCTCCTGCCTCAGCCTCCCAGTAGCTGGGACTACAGGCGCCCGCCACCTCGCCCGGCTAGTTTTTTTGTATTTTTTAGTAGAGACGGGGTTTCACAGTGTTAGCCAGGATGGTCTCGATCTCCTGACCTCGTGATCCGCCCGCCTCGGCCTCCCAAAGTGCTGGGATTACAGGCTTGAGCCACCGCGCCCGGCCAAAAGTTGATGGGTTTTCCATTCAAGCACTCAAAAACTTATTGATTAATTGTTTAAAAAGAGAATGAATTGAAGAATTGCTGAAGGCACAGGAAGTGAACTAAGTCTGTGACCTTTCTGACACAGGCTTTACCTCGTCAATAAAGTTACACTTTGTGATGTAATATAAATAATAGATAACAATGGGTGACGAACCCAGAGGGAGAAAATGACAGGAGGTGAAGCATTCTAAGCTTGGCTGTGCATTATCTTCAACACATTTGTTGCATTGTGGTTTTATGAGGATTAGACTTCCAGAGTGTTGCTTGCTAATGGATACTAACTAGAAGGTGAGAAATCTCTCTGTCACTTGCTGTGGTCAGAGAAAGAAAAAATCTTTATGGAATGGTTAGACACTCATCCAACAGTCAACTGACTGCCTAATGCAGAATTTATCGGAAGGAGCTCAACTTTCCCCACTGGATAGACCTTGGTTTTTTGCATGCATTGACATTACTCCTAAGTCAAAAAGTAGGTGGCCAGGAGGAGGTATCCAGGGGATGAGAAAAGAGCATGGACTTTGGATTCAGCAAAAACCTAGATTTAAATGCCAGTTTTGTCATATATTTACTTTGGGAAAGATAATATGTCCTAACTAGTTTTCTCATATATAAAATATGGACAATAATATCTCTCAATTGTAGGATTCTTATCCTATAAGAATGGATGGAGGTTATGTCTGCAGAATGCTCAGCTTCTTCCAGCCTTTCTTCTCTTCTTTGCCTTCTTTCCTCCCCTTTCCTTCCTTGCCCTTTTATTTCTTTTCCTCTTTTCTTCCATATACTATGTGTTAAATTCAACTATAATGCATTGTTATATTTCCATACAAGTAACAAAGATAATGAAACTAGCAATAATTTTTCACATTAGTCTATATATCTTTTAGCAATACTAAAATAAATGCACAGCAGTGTGGTTCATTTTGTCACTCAGTGTGCTTAGTTCTCAGGTTTATCTACTAGATTGGCATCATTTCTGAGCATCAGATTTTTCATGTTGTTGTATATGTTGTGATAATCAGTTTCTCTCTTGAAAAGCCTCTGTGGCAACCATAGCGGTGTGTGCAGGGGAATGTATAATAATTATTAAAAAATAGTAACTTAATTTAATGGAATATAAAAAGAAGTAGAGAAGAAACAAAACTTCTTTGTTTTTGAGCCTGCTATTCAGATGTTCTGTAGGAAAAAATGTATTGCTTGTGTTTTTGCATGGGGTCTGTCAGCTATCTTAAAATTCTAGTGCATGATATGTTATTACCTTTCTCTTTTTACCACTAGTTTTTGGAGTGTGGAGTTTAGCTTTGATTCCTTTAGATCATATTAAATCTTTTCAGGCCTATGTTGTACTTTCTAAGGTACAGGATTAGTGTCAAATTGCCAGAATAAGAATATCTAAAAGGGAATGAAATTCTGGTAAAAGAAATTTTAAAGCTGCATATTTCTATGAAGCACATGATAAAAATATACAAGGATGTGCATATTTTATATACGTGTTTTTATACTATATAATGAAAAATCAACTTACTCCCTATTAATAATATTATTTTACAAACTTATTAAGAACAAGCCAATGGTGTTAAAAGATTTGTGTCAGGTGGAAAGTACACAGTAAAGGGAGAAGATCCTAGAAAACTACTAATTTATGAAGATGTATATCTTCATAAATTATATGTATATCATGTATATCATGAGACTCTTGTCTTTTATAATGAAAATCTTACTGAAAATAAGAAAAAAAGCAGATAATTTAAATGTGTTTCATATCATAATGTTTAAATATTCTGGATGCTAAGTTTATTTCATTTTAAATAGACATCATGTTTGACATGAAAAATATTAATCTATTTTTTATTCTGTAAATGCAGATAGATATTTCACATGTTTAAGTTTGACATATATGTATTTTTTTGGCTTAAATTATGCTATGCCCTTTGTTCCTGCTGCCTCTGTGACTGTTCATTTAGGATTGGCAGGTACAGCATTAGGCAGTACTACATTTTAACCTCAGTGCTTATATTAATAGTAGTACTTTCTGAAATTATATGCCTGCAGGACAAAACCCCAGTTGGCCTTGGTCACCCGGTTCTTCCTCACCTTTCTTGCTTTTAATTCTCAAGAATAACTGTAGAATGAGCAAGGAATGTAACATTGGGAGATAAAGAACTGGCCAGAGAAGGTGGGGCTCTGTTCTTGTCCTACCTAGAGTAGAATGTCTGGCAACACTTTTTACCCAGTGTGTTAAGTTGATCCCCAGTATAAAACCCAGAACAAACTGCCTTTAGGGGGCACTTCAGCTGCGGTATGACATGTGGCATGTGCAGTTGAGACTCCATCAGCCCTGGGCAACTTGCCTGAGCCTTAAAGGACCAGCTTGCCATGAATCCTAGGCTTTTATTGTCCCTTGAAGCCTACCTGTAAGTAATAAAGTTGCTTTGCTTAATTCGTTGTGTGAGTTCTGTCGCACCAGTCTCACGCAAGTGGACTGATACTAGTGCATGGTATTGGCAAGGTGTGCAGACTCCTCCCCTGGGACTGATACTAGTGTACGGTGAATCTGTTTTACACTGCCTTCTAAAAATGGAAAGACGGTCGGATGCAAGTGTCTCATGCCTATAATCTCAGTGTTTTGGGAGGACAAGGCATCTGATTGCTTGAGCCCAGGAGTTCAAGCAGACATGGGGGTGGGTGCCTATAGTCCCAGCTACTTGGGACACTGAGGCAGGAGAATGGCTTGAGCCTGGGAGGCAGAGGTTGCAGTGAGCAGAGATGGCACCACTGCACTCCAGCCTAGGCAACAAGAGTGAAACTCTGTCTCAAAAATAAAAATAAAAATAAAAATAAAAAATACAATAAAAAATAAATTAGAATGGGCCAGGCCAGGTGGCTCATGCCTATAATCCCAGCACTTTTAGAGGCTGAGGTGGGAGGATCACTTGAGGTCAGGAATTCAAGATCAGCCTGGCCAACATGGTGAAACCCTGTCTCCACTAAAAATACAAAAATTAGCTGGGTGAGGTGGTACATGTCTGTCATCCTAGCTACTGGGGAGGCTGAGGCAGGAGAACTGTTTGACCATGGGAGGCGGAGGTTGCAGTGAACTGAGGCCATGCCATAGCACTCCAGCCTGGGTGAAAGAGCGAGACTCTGTCTCAAAAAAAAAAAAAAAAAAAAAGGATGGATTATACTATTACTTGACCTCTTTTAGTAAATGTATTTAATGTTTTAATTGTGAAATACTTGATGGTGAAATTTGGGAAGATTCTTGATGCTTGAAACCATGTTTGCTTGGAAAGTGGAGAATATATTTTAATAATTGCAGGAAAGGAAATTTTATATATGTCTGGCAATGAGTTATGCCTATGACAGTATGCTTATTACTCTAAATCAGGCTCAGTGTGCCATTCATAATGAGTTAGTCGTGCCTGGTTCAAGTTCTTTTTAATGTAGTATATGCAAGTTTTACAGAAAGATCAAGTAAGGTGCTTCTTTCTTTTAAGAATATAAGGGCTGGGCGCAGTGGCTCAAGCCTGTAATCCCAGCACTTTGGGAGGTCGAGGCAGGCAGATCACGAGGTCAGGAGATTGAGACCATCCTAGCTAACACGGTGAAACCTCGTCTCTACTAAAAATACAAAAAAAAATTAGCCGGGCGTGGTGGCGGATGCCTGTAGTCCCAGCTTCTTAGGAGGCTGAGGCAGGAGAATGGTGTGAACCCAGGAGGCGGCGGAGCTTGCAGTGAGTGGAGATCATGCCACTGCACTCCAGCCTGGGCGACAGAGTGAGACTCCGTCTCAAAAAAAAAAAAAAAAAAAAAAAAAGAAGAAGAACATAAAAGAGCATGCTCCATTAGTGTCTATATTAGTAAAAGACACTTTTTATTCCAGTTGTTTCCCATGCCATCAAGGCACCATTCAATGTTTAAATGTAGCAACTTTATTGAGCTTTATTTTTTTACACAACAGATTTATTTAAAAATATTTTATTATTTAGAACAGTTTTAGATTCACAGAGAAATTGACAGGAAACAATAGAGATTTCCTGTTTTCCACATGCACAGCCTCTCTCATTATTGCTATTTCCTATACATTGTCAACTTAAAAAAATCAGTATGTATAGCATTTTCTTAGCTCTGTATGTGCATATGACAGTGATTTGATGTTCATCTAGTTTTGAACCATTTTGGTTGCTTTCTTAATCTGGATAGACAAGGTGGTGAGTATGATAGAAGCTACAGCTCTTTTTTTCCAGACATGCTCTAATGAATATTGGACGTTTTGTGAAAGACAAAAAAAAACCTCTTTTATAATTATTGCAAGTAATATAAAAAAGAATATTTTTGAAGCCTAAAGGAAAATATTCAGATTACATTATTGTTTACTCTGGATTAAGAAAAAACTCTATATTGTATTTTTCTCAAATGGGAATAGCATACATATGATGCTTGTCATCCAGAATCCCTCTGTCTTTCCAAACTGAATTTTAGATGCAATACTCTTTTGATACTTTTCATATCTACTCTCTAAAATTAATTATCTCTCTTCTACTGATATTCCTAGTATTACGATTAATATACCAATACTTACTGTTTACTATATTGTGGACATTCTGCTAAACAAGGCACATATAATTGTTCAATTTTCCTTCAAAGATCTGAGATAAATACTATTATTTTATTCTTAAGCAGAGTTTTATAAAAACAACTAAGACTCAGAGAGAGATTTAGTATCCTTCCCAAGACTCAATTTGATGGAAGCTAGACTTCACTTGGGATTTTTCTGACTAAAAATTGTGATTCTTGGCATCTGTGGTAGGGCAATTCATTATTGTGTAACTCTTTGTTGAGCACTGCAGGACAGTTAGGATCTCTGGTTCTGCTCTCTAAGTGATAGGAGCACCTTCCATCAATGTGTTATCAATAAATACCTCTACACATTTTCAAACATCCTTTGGGGGAGGTGGTCCTAGAACAACCCCATTGGAAAATCATTGCTGTGATGAAACAATGAAAATCATTAAGTGGTCTTAGTCCATTTTGTGCTTCTATAAAGAATACCAGAGACTGGGTAATTTATACAGGCTTATTTCTTACAGTTCTGGAGCCTGGGAAATCCGATGTTAAGAAGTCCACATCTGGCAAGAGCCTTCTTGCTGCATCATCCCATGGCAGAAGGTGGAAGGGCAAGAGAGAGCAAAAGCGAACAAGAGGTTGAACTCAGAGCCTCAAGCTCTTTTATAATCAGCATTATTCTCTTCATTTAATTGGAGCCTTCATTACCTAAACACCTCACATTATGCTCCGCCTTCTAACGCCTGTGCCTTGGTGAATAAGTTTTGAACACATGCCTTTTGGGAGACACATTTGAACCATAACATGCTCAAAGAATGAAAAGTTTAAGAGAAAGTCATTGCAGGGTTAGTTCATATAATCATCATGATTGTGAACCTAACTAGGTTTGGCTGAGGCCTCCTTAGTAGAAGTGGCATGAAGGGAACCAAAAGGTGGAAATGGCCTCATATTTGAAAGGCCCAGCTACCTTTATAAAAAGCTACATGGTGTCCTCAACGTAGTATCGGCAGCTATGGGTGTTTCATGGTTGTAGTTAAAAGCAGAAGAGTTTTTGCAGATAGTTCCAAACCCAAAGCAAAACTCCAGTTCCTAGAAAAGTTACCCTAGGGATATAAAATGGATGGAGTTACCAGAACCATGTACAAGGTAGAGTATCCTTAGTTCCCTTTAAAGTCTTTAGCACAGCTGTTGGATATGGGATATGAAGTCAGAACAGAGAGTGTGATCCACTGCTGTGCACCAGAGAGTGGGTGTGGTAAAATTTTACACCATCTCAGGTGAGGATTGGTTATAGGGACTGGGCAGCACAGTATATTCAAGAGGCTAGAAATAAGGTAAAACCTGTGAACAATGAGGATGAAAAGACAGACTGAGCAATTTGCTCCCTCTGACTGAGGTGGTTTGGTAGCCTGAGGTAGATTTGAATGGGGTAAAATCGAAGTAAACAAAGAATAAATAGTTTAACCATATCCTCAGCTCCCGAAGAGCTCAAAGTGCACTGCAGGCAGGAGTCAGGGTAATGGGCAAGTCTGATACAAAAATTCTCAGTAACAGTGTTTACATGTACCATTGTATTTCTAAAAAATGTTCTTATTTGGAAATTCAATTTAAAATTTTAAGTGGTCAGTGTTTTCACCATGACTAAGTTACAAGTGAGTTTGGGGATATTTGTTAGACTTTTTGACTTCTCAATGTCTGAAGCTTTGACTTATGTGTGAAAAATGCCTAGTAAGAAGTAGAGCTTGCTCCCTGAAAATGTCAGATATTCACGTTCTGAGCATCCCTTCTATGGACACATGACCTAGGTGCTGCCAATCAAATTGCCTTACCAGGGTCCTTGGCAAAAATCCGGTGAAAGGAGGAAGGATGGACCTTGTAGAATCCACTCAAGAGATGATGATTGCCTCTGTGTTATTGTGTCTAGTTTATAGAAGAAAGCTCCATGTGGATCCAGTGGCAGCATCCACAGCCCACTGATAGCTCTATTGCCTAACTTGTGGCATCTTGTACTCAGTGGAAGTAGCAGTGGTGAACATTTGTTTTAACTGTAGAGTTTAGCCCTTGCAAATGTTCTGTGTGTATCTAAAATTCACATATACTTTATATACATTAAATTACACACACTTATGTGTTTAATTTGATCATTTTTGACCATTTTATACACCTGGTAACTACCTAACCTTGGTCCCTGAAGACCTTTTAAGTTCTTCCACTTTTAAGGACCTTGTGGATTACACTGGGTCTACCCAGAAAATCCAGGATGATCTCTGTATTTTAAGGTAAAATGATTAGCAAACTTGATTTTGTCTGCAACATTAATTCCTATTTCCCATGTAACCTAATGCACAGGCTCCAGGGATTAGAGCATGGGCATCTTTGGATGTTTATTATTCCACATACACACTCAGAGAACATACATACTTTGTATGATTCAATCTTTTTAAATGTCTGAGAATTGTTTTACAGCCAGGAATATAGTCAATCTTATTGGGTGCTACATGTGCACTAGGAAATAAAGTTTTCTTCTGTCTTGAGGTGGAATGTTTGAGTAAGTGTAAATTAGGTCAAGTAGGTTATATCCTTTGTGATCGTTGTGTTTGTTTTATTGATTACTGAGAGAGAAGTGTTGAAATTTCCAACTATAATTGAGAGTTTTCTATTTCTCTTTTCAATTCTATAAATCTTTGCTTCATCTATTTTGAAGCTGTGTAATTAGTTCCATATGCATTTAGTTTCCTCATCTCATGTCCTTTTTTTTTTTGTTTTCAGATACGGTCTCATACTGTAGCCCAGGCTGGAGTACAGTGGTGTAATCATAGCTCACTATAGTCTCAACATCCCCAGGCTCAGATGGTCCTCCCACCTCAGCCTCCTAAGTAGATTGGACTACAGGTGTGTGCCACCATACCTGGCTAATTTTCTTTCTTTTTTTTTTTTTTGGTAATGACAGGCTTTGTCATGTTGTCCAGACTTGTCTTGAACTCCTGGGCTCAAGTGATCCACCTGCCTCAACCTTCCAAAGTGCTGGATTTACAAAGTGCTGGAATTTTTGCATTACAAAATATTCTTCTTTATACCTGGCAATATCTCTTGTTCTGGAAACTGCTTTGTCTAACATGAATGTAGCCACTCTAGTTTTCTTATGATTTGTTTTCATTCCTTTATCCTATCTGCATCATTATATTTAAAGTGAGTATCCTGTATAGAGTATATAGTAGGGTCTTGCTTTTTAATCTGACAACTCTTTTAATTTAGGATTCTAGACAATTTGCATTTAATAGAATTACCTATAAAATCAGGTTGAAGTTTACTCTTTCTATTTCATTAAATACACTTTATTTTTAGAGCAGTTTTAGATTCACCACACGATTGAGGAGAAAGTACAGAGAGTTCTCACATATCTCCTGATCACCCCTTTCTCACCCATCCATTCCCCACCTCATCCTCCCCAACCATCAACATCCCGTACTCAAATGGTACATCTGTTACAACTGATAAAATCCTGTTGACACATCATTATCATCCAAAGCTATGGTTTACACCAGGGCTCATTCCTGGTGCTCTATATTCTATAGGCTTTGACATGTACATTCTATGTTCATTGACATGTATCCACCATTACAGTACCATATAAATACTTTCACTGTCCTAAAAATCCTCTGTGAATGAGTTCTAATTGCTCCACATCCTTGTCAGCATTTGGTGGTGTCAGTATTCTGAATTTTGGTCATTCTAATGGGTATGTTGTGCTACCCTTTTTTTTTTTTTTTTTTTTTTTTGACATAGGGTCTCACTCTGTCACTCACATTGGAGCGCACTGGTGCTATCTAGGCTTACTGCAACCTCTGCCTCCCAGGCTCAGATTATCCTCCTACCTCAGTCTCCTGAGTTGCTAGGACTATAAACATGTGCCACTGTGCCCAGCTAATTTTTTGTGGAGACAGGGTTTTGCCATGTTGCCTAGAATGGTCTTGAACTCCTGGGCTCAAGAGGTCCTCCCACCTCAACCTCCCAAAGTGCTGGGATTACAGGAGTGAGGCACTGCACCTTGCTATTATTCTTTTAACTTAAATTTCTCTGATAACATATGATGTGACGTACCTTTTCACGTGTTTTTCTTCTGTGTATCTTCTTTGGTGAGGTGTCTGTTCAGGTCTTTTGTACAGTTTTTAGTCATGTTACTAATTTTCTTTTTTTTTTTGTGCCTGGCCAGTTTACTAATTTTCCTATTGTTGCATTTTAAGAGGTATATACCCAAAGGATTATAAATTATTCTACTACAAAGACACATGCACATGTATGTTTATTGCGGCACTATTCACAATAGCAAAGACTTGGAATCAACCCAAATGTCCATCTGTGACAGACTGGATTAAGAAAATGTGGCACATATACACCATGGAATACTATGCAGCCATAAAAAAGGATGAGTTTGCGTCCTTTGTAGGGACATGGATGCAGCTGGAAACCATCATTCTTAGCAAACTGTCACAAGAAGAGAAAACCAAACACCGCATGTTCTCACTCATAGGTGGGAACTGAACAATGAGATCACTTGGACTCAGGAAGGGGAACATCACACACTGGGGCCTATCATGGGGAGGGGGGAGGGGGGGAGGGATTGCATTGGGGAGTTATACTTGATATAAATGATGAATTGGTGGGTGCTGACGAGTTGATGGGTGCAGCACACCAACATGGCACAAATATACATATGTAACAAACCTGCACGTTATGCACATGTACCCTAGAACTTAAAGTATATATATATATAAAAAAAAAAGTTCTTTGAATGTTTTGCATAACAGTGCTTTGTCAGAAATGTCTTTTAAAAATATTTCCTCCTAGTATGTGGATTGTCAACTCATTCTCTTGATAGTGTCTTTTGCAGAGTGGAAGTTTTTTACTTTTAATGAATTCTAACTTATTATTCCTTTCATAAATCATGACTTCAGTGTTGTATCTAAAAAGTCATCACTATAGCCAAGGTCATCTTGATTTTTACCTGTTGTCCTCCAGTAGTTTTATGATTCATATTTAAGTTTATGATCCATTTTGAGTTTTTTTTTATGAAGGATCTAAAAGACCATTTGTTTATTATTTATTTTATTTTTTCTTCATTCCATTGTTTTCTAACTTCTTTTGGATTAAGTATCTATTATTTTTATGTAGCTGTTGAATTATAACCTATACAACTCTGTTTTGCTTTAATGACTGCTCTACAGTTTATAATATAAATCTTTAATATATGACAGTATATCTTCAAATAATATTATACCTTTTTTTTTTTTTTTTTTTGAGACGGAGTCTCGCTCTGCCGCCCAGGCTGGAGTGCAGTGGCCCGATCTCAGCTCACTGCAAGCTCCGCCTCCCGGGTTCACGCCATTCTCCTGCCTCAGCCTCCCAAGTAGCTGGGACTACAGGCGCCCGCCATGTCGCCCGGCTAGTTTTTTGTATTTTTAGTAGAGACGGGGTTTCACCATGTTAGCCAGGATGGTCTCGATCTCCTGACCTCGTGATCCGCCCGTCTCGGCCTCCCAAAGTGCTGGGATTACAGGCTTGAGCCACCGCGCCCGGCCATACCTTTTCATATATAGTACAAGAACTTTATAAAAGTATGCTTTCATTTCTTCTATCTTTTATGTAATCTTGGTCATATATTTTATGGTAACATAATTTACAAACCTTACCATATGTTGTTATTCTTTTCTTCTATAAGGAATAAGTTAAGTTTTAAAGACAATAAATAAACAAGAGTAGACTAGAAAAATGGCTTTTATATTTGCCTATATATTTCCAATTATAGTGCTCTTCATTTTTTAGTGTTTTGAAATTTTTGTGTTATTTTTCTTGTGCCTGAAGAACTTCCTTTAAGAATTCTTGTAGAGCAAGTCTAATGGCAATGAATTGTCTCAACTTTTGTTTGTTCAAAAAAATCTTTATTTTACCTTCATTTTTTGAAAGATAGTGTTACCACCTCTAAAAAGAGGCAGGGTCTCACTATGTCATCAAGGCTGGAGTGTCATAGTGTGATCATAGTTTACTGCAGCCTTGAACTCCCGGTCTCAAGTGATCCTCCCACCTCAGCCTCCACAGTAGCTAGGACTGCAGGTGCACACACCATACCCAGCTGATCTTTTTTTTTATAGATATGGGGTCTCTCTATGTTGCCCAGGCCAGTCTTGAATTCCTGGCCTCCAGTAATCCTCCTACCTCGGCTTTCCAAAGCACTGGGATTGCAGGCATGAGCCACCACACCGAGCCTGTTATAATATTTTCTTATGGCTTGAATAGTTACTATTGAGAAGTATATCTTAATTATTTTAGTTATTATGAACATAATATTTCCCTTTTCTGAGTGCTTTTAAGATCATCTCTTTATCAATGGTTTTTACCGATTCAATTATGACATGCCTAATTATGTATTTCTTTATGTTTATTATTTTAGGGTTGATTGATGTTTTTGGACCTGTTATCTAATAATTTTCCTCAAATTTGGAAAAGGTATAGCCATTCTTTAAATATATTTCTCTCTTTTCTGCCTTTTCTTTGTGAGACTTCAGTAACAAGTATATCTGGCCATTTGATATTGTTGCATAACTCACTGATCTATTTTTATTTCTTTGCTCTTTTTCCTTTGTGTTGTTAAAAGAAAAACTTCAGCTGAATTAAATTTAAAGGAGTTTAATTGAGAAATGAACAGTTTATGAATTGGGCAGCCCTCAGAGTCAGCAGATTCAGAGAAACTCCATCCCAGCCACATGATAGACAAAAAAGGTAAATTTCCCTTTTATGGACAAAAAAGGGAAATGATGTACAGAAATCAGAAGTTAGGTACCAAAACAACTAGATTGGTTACAGCTCAGTGTTTGCCTTATTTGAACACAGTTTAACACTTGGCAGTCTATGAGTGGTTGAAGTGTGGCTGTTGGGATTCGCTAAGACTCAGCTATTATTACAGGTACAGGCTTCTAAGTTAGATTTTCAATCTTTTCTACCTATTGAATTAGGTTGCAGTTTGTCCACAAGGACTCAAATATAGAAGTACAAAGTCCTTCTCAGGCCATATATAGATTGCTTTAATAATTTGCCCCTTTTGGTCATTTTTTTCAATTTTGAGAGACTGACCAAAATGTTAGTCATTGATGTCACTTCTGCCATCATAAATGTACTTATTTGGTTTTGAAACCCACTGGGAAGAAGTAGAACAATGAGTTTTACAAAGGTAGAAACAAGAACTAAGTAGAGGGTACCTCGTTATGCTGGAAATTCCTGTTTACAGGAGAAAAACAAATCCTGGTCTGTTCTAGGACCTGTGTGTTTCCTTAAAGTCTTAATTATGTCACATTTAGCATGAGTGACTCCATTTATGTTTGGTTTGGTCTGTTGGGGCCTAGTGCATGAGCTCAGTCCAAAACAATAGCATCTCATAATTTTGTTTAAAAAAGTCTCCCGTTTTGGTCAGGTTCTCACCTAGGTGAGAGTATGACCAAAACTTAAGGCATTAGTGCCACTCTCAGTTACCATAATTTTGGGTATCCAGTCTCAGAATGTCATTCGTAGGTTATGGTGTCCTCATGGTGCACTAGGGAGACTACTACTATGACTATTGGGAGGATAATACCAAGAGTTTGGAGTATGCCCTTTACCCAGGGTCCGCATAAACCAAGCCACCTAAAATTAAATAGATTAAAGAATGAGCTAGATAAAAAGTCTACTCAATTAAGAAGTTTCTTCATTAATGCTCTGCAACTAAATCTCTATAATCTACATTTGATGTATTTCTCCATAGGCCACAGGTGCCAGCAGATGCACAGATACTTCTCTGTTTAGCCAATTCTACTATTTAGCATAACTTTGACAAAGGAATTTAAAGTCTGTTGTATAACTATAGTCTTTACAGTAGAATCTACTATAGAGCTTTTCATGAGGGATACATTTCTAATTATTACCTCTTTTACTCTAAACTATGGAAAAAGAACCTAGCAAATGATGCTCTTCTAGAAGAATGAATGCCTCCTGGCAATGTTCCCTTTAACTCATGATGTGGGTTAACAGGAGTGAACCAATGTTCTCTTTCTGACTGATTATGAGGCAACGTATGCACCATTAAAGTTTCTCACTTACATTGGGCCTTCATTTTTATATATCAAGGTATAAGGTTATCCATGTATAAGGCTGGCTGCAAAACCCTTCACAAACAAAATACACCCCATAAGTGCACATAACATTTTCGTTTCTATTTTTCATAAAGGCATAAACAAGGAAAAAATACTCAAAGATAAAAGTCTCATGATAGTAGAGAAGTCTTGATCCTTGATCTTGGGAAAGCTGTTCATGTCAAGGATGCCATCTTCTTTGGGGAGAAACTTTCCTGGTTAACTTTACCTTAGGGGTTTCAATGGATGTACAGTTCCAAGAGATTTGAGGGACTCTTTTCAGCTGTGAGATAAAGAACTCAAGGTTCAAGGTTTCAAAGTTTTGTTGCAGTGTGAATGGCAAGGGTATTCTTTCTCTGATGTTCTCAGAAGATCCAGTCTTTGGGTTCTAGATTGTGAAGGGGTTGATTGTCCTCCATGAATTGTAAAAAGCTTTCTTTACCTGGTGAAAATATACTGTGGCATACATAATAATCTACTGTTATAACATCAGCCATCTTGCATGGGAGAGCTTTTATACAACCAGATAACAGGCATTGAAAATGACAATTGAATGAAATCCCTTTATAAAAGTTTAAATGGTCCATCAGGTAGCCAAATGTACCTGAAGCTTTGACTGTCTTCCCAGGGGTATGGATTTGACAAACCAAACATTTGTTATAAACTATTTTAGCAATTTATAAGTAACCATACCAATATATTTAATTTGGATCATTTTATATTTTCCATGATGAGTCATGGAATGCAGAACTTTTAATAACAAAATTTTTAAGAACACAGAAAGGACAAGGTGGCTTTCTTGGTTCTCCATGAGTCCATGCTTTATTAACATTAGACTTATATCCTCTTAAATACAAGTTGTTTCTCCAAATTAGGTGATAGCACTGATAACTGATGGGTTATCATAGGTAATTTGACATAGACCACGGAGTTCATTCAAATTGTATACCTAAACAATTACAGTATTGGCTGATTTAGCAGGAGAATCTGGCAAAGTATTTCCTTGGTATTCAATTAATTTTTGTTCTACGTGGTTTAGAAGTTTTATAAATCAGTCAGTCTTTTCATTAAAGTTTCAGGAATTCTTATCCAGTCCAATTTTTGGGGAATATGATTTTAAAGTTATTAGAAACTTATATGATTATATATAAAATCATAATATGATTTTAAAGTTATTAGAAACCTGTATTCAAGAGTGCTTTTCAGGGTCCTTTTCATCCTTTCATGAATCTCCTAAAAGAAACTATATTCTAGGATTTTGCATGCATGTGAAGTTTTCAGAAACTGCATCAGCATTAAGCAATTAACTGTGGAAATGACTTTAAATAGCCACAGTTAAAGAAACAACTGAAAAGGAAATCAGTTATTTCTGTGATCTACAATAACTTAACATAGTAACCATAATTATAATTGATAGCATATACTCAGACATATTAGAATTTTAGAAATCCCATACAATTTTGGAACATATATTATCATTCACTAAAATAAAACCTGAAGAAGATTAAACATTATTTTATTTTGACAGTGTTTTCCATGTAACTTAACATGTCAAATAATCCTGTTTACCTCTTTTTTGTATGCTTCAGGGGCCCTCTGTAGCATCTCAAAGTTAGAGGTTTAACATATTGTTAAAACATAACATGTTAAAGGTTAACATAATGATATTAACTTGATATTATGAAATAGAATTCCAGGTTACAATAAATCATTCATTTAGCCAAAATAATGTCTCAAAAATTTTTTAAAAAGGCAGAAATCTTTACTCACTGATAGCAGAAAGTTATCTTTCTGAACTGTCTTTTGTCTTTCCCTTCTTTTTGGGGGTAGTTTATTCAAAAGGCAAACAAAAATCGTTCATTATCTTTTAATATTACCTGAAAATCTTGTTTAATAGAGAAAGCCAAATTTCACCCTTGCATTAAAATACTGTTAATGTCAACCCAAAATTTTAATAAAACCATATAGACAAATTTATCCTATTTTAATCAGCTTGATCATATGGTGAGATTCTCATAAACATTTTATAACCCTTGACAAATTTTTGTTAAAGAGCAGGTCAGTGCTTTAACAAAACCTTGTTGTGCTTTCATTTTGATGTTCAACTTGTGGAAAAACCAAATAATGCCCCTTTAAATTTAATCAAAATATTCACACACATAATTTCTTTTACAAGATTAATTTTTACAACCCTTCCACAACTTATTCAAGCCTTTAGCTTTATCTCATCTAATTTAAAACAATCCTTTAACCCTCTAAACAAGGCAAAAATTTACATTGCCATGCCTTCTTATACTCTCTTACTAAAAACACATTCCACTCCCCTTACACACCTTGCATATAAAACTATTTTTTCAGTAGTCTCAATTACATGTTATAATACTAACTCTGAGCAGCTTCTACTTTCAGTGCATACATTTCCTTTCACAAATCCTTTCATGACTTACATAGACCATCTATGACATGCTTGGTCTTTCTGACTTCTAAACATCCTTCTTTTTAAACAGCCAGTTATTTTACTTTAGGACAAGAATTCAACATATACAATCCTTTCTTATATAAAATCTCTTTTCTCTATAACCTTGCATAGGTAGGGGGATGGCTTATTTGACATGTCCGCAGGCGTTTTTGAGAGTCTAATATCTCCAAGGTAGATAAATTGAACAATTTTTAAAAGTCAAAACAGTTTATGACCTTAAAGTATTTAGTAAGCCTTATATCTGATCTTCCAATTTAGACCAAATGTCTTTATTTTACCAATAATCTTTAAAACTTTTTATTTCCCAAAGATTACTAAAATTACATGAGCTAAAAGGTGTTACAGTTTTTATTTTTCTTTCAAAATATTTGATTAGTACTTGTTTTTCTTTAAGCCCATTAATTAGAGCTCTTTTATATAAACATCACACATACACAACACATATATGACTACACAGACGGACAGAAGAAGATCCAGTAGTTGTAAGATTTTTTTATTTGCTAGTTTCTTAATTGGATTACTGGCCTCAGTGTGGATCCCTTCAAGGAACAGCGCTAGCACCCTGTTTCTAGGGCCTAATAAGCAAGCACAGTTGGAAGACAAAAACAGATCCCCAAAATTAAGGGTCTCATTTTTCCTGGTTAACATGGCGAAACCCTGTCTCTACTAAAAATACAAACATTACCTGGGTGTGGTAGTACACACCTGTTATCCCAGCTACTTGGGAGGCTGAGGCACAAGAATTGCTTGAGCCCAGGAGGTAGAGGTTGCAGTGAGCCAAGATCGTGCCACTGCATTCCAGTCTGGGTGACAGAGTGAGACCCCATCTGGAAAAAAAAAAAAAAAAGAAAAATGATCCCATTTTTATATCAGGTCTTAGGTCTCCAAAAAAAGAGAAGTGCTACAAGAGAAGATAGTGCAATGCTTTTACTGTACATTTTATTGCATGGCAACCCAAAGCCAATGAGCCCATTTTGCAATTAACCCATCCCTAAAAGTATATTTTCTCCCTAGTTATTACACACTAAAGCTCTCTTATAATATGAAGTAATCTCTGATACCCCAAAGTAAAAAACATCACATAATACAATGGAAAACAGAACAGAGCCTTAGATTTTGAGAGGGATGTATTCACTTTCAATTCCTGGGGTTTCATGAAGGAAACAAAGGTTTTTCCCAAAACAGGATTTGTGGCACCTCCTGTTTTTCCCAAGGAGTCCCAATCTTTTAGAGCTTGAATACCCACTTTTAATTAAGCTGACTTTTAACCACAGCACTCTTTAAAGAAAAAAATAGTTCTTTTAAATCTTTTATTATGTGACTTAAGCCAGGCCAAACAGCCCATATTTCTGTGCTCAGAGAAAGGAAAATGTAAGATGGTTCATGGAGGGGAAGATAATCAACAAAAGGTAAAGGTCACACAGATGTCAAACCAGGAAGGACTCATTCCCTAAGCTAGGAATTGAACCCTGAACCAGGGCTGCCATTGTGTTGAGAGAGACCAAGAGAAAGTACTGCCACAAGGTCAAGCTCCCAAGGACATGAAACAAGATGAGAAGGAAACATTATGCAGTTTTTGTTGTTGTTTCAGAGACCTGCAGCAAACTTTGTTACTGACCCGTTTGCTGGGCCATCTTGAACAATGGGCTTAGAGGGGTACTAGGCCTACATTATATCCTAAGGTACCCCTCTTTATGATAACACAAAGCCCATCAGAGTCACTATAGCTTAAGACTAGCCTCACAAATCCTTTTTCCCCATTAGTTAAAACTTTACAGAGGAGATAAACAGTGATTTTTACCATTCATTCAACCAGTTTACACACACACACACACACACACACACACACACACACACACACAGAGGCTAGAAATCTGACTGGTAAGAATTTTTTATCCTTTTGCTGGCATGTCAGATTTCTGGGTTCCCTTTCCCTGAGTGGCACTAGTGACCCTGCTCACCACACCATAGCTCCAGGTCCCAAGCTACATTACTAAGGAAAATCATGGAGCCACAGGCAAAATCCTCTCAATTTTGCAAGATGCTGAATAAGGGTTTGCATGGGGTAACCAAATTAACATCTCCATTCTGGCCAGAACACAATATGTGTGACAAAACAGACATTAGCCACTCTGCTTAGCACCCAATATCAAACCAGCAAGGCTTAAACTTGCCCCTTTTTGGGCCCTATCATCTTTAATCCATTTCTAACCAAAAGGGACTTTACTGAGGAAAGGGCCTCTAACCCAATCCTATCCTTTACTCAGGTAAAATGTACCCCATTACTTATCCAAAGTCAGCCAATTGGTGCTGCAGTCTATTTCCTTTGGATTGGGATAGTAACTAGATAAAAATAGAAGATTTATTTTTTTAATCAATTAGTCACTTAAGGTTTTTATTTGCCTTTCATAAAGTCTTTAAGTAAAAATATTGAAATCTTTTTAGAAGCATCTGCATATTAATAGGCATCCCTAGATGAGTCTAAATGCGCTTCAGTGCATTGTTCATTCAGAATGTTCCACTGTAATTTATCTTTAGTAAGATTTTGTCATTTCCTTAAGACTTTATTACTTCCCGGGCCTAATGTATAAGCTGAAGGAACTCAGTTTTCCAGAAATTGAGGATCCCATCTTTACCTGAAATATTGGCTTTGCTCTTAGGTTCCCTTGAACCTAGCCAGTGATTTTTTCCTACCTAAGCATGCAAGAAAAATGAAACGAAGGGGCAGAACACAAAAAATCCCTGTGAATTTTTAAAAGCCAAATTTTACAACCCTGCAATATTACCATTTACTACCAGTTTCTTTCTGACCCAGTCAGATATAAGAGGCCTCTAACTGGATCTAAGCCAGTTAATTACCAGATCAAATCTGATCCCGGATCCAGTCCAGTTTCTGTCATGACTTCCAAACCCAGTTTGGATCAGAAATTTGCTCGAAGAAACTCAGAGAGCTCACAACACAAATCCATGGAGCTCTGAAATCCAATAGAGAACTTATCCACAATCCCCAGTTACTCTGAGAAATGGAAGGACCCAAGTGGTTCCCACAGGTTCCTTGATTGTTCACTCAGTGCTCCTGGGGCTCATTAGGAGCGCTAGTTTGGGTCCCACTTCTGACACCATTTGTTAAAGAAAAACTCCAGCTGAATTAAATTTAAAGGAGTTTAATTGAGCAATGAACGATTCACAAATCAGGCAACCCCCAGAATCACAACAGATTAAGAGAGATTCCCCCACAACCACGTGTTGGAAGAAGATTTATAGACCAAAAAAGGGAAATGACCTACATAAATCAGAAGTGAGGTACAGAAACAACTGGATTGGTTATAGCTTGGCCTTTGCCTTATTTGAACACTGTTCAAACATTTGGCATTGTAATGGTGGTTGAAGTATGGCTGCTGGAATTGGCCAAGACTCAGCTATTATAGGTGTACACTCCTAAGTTAGGTTTTCAACCTTGCCTACCTATGAAGTTAGGTTGCAGTTCATTCATGAGGACTCAAATATAGAAGTATGAAGCCATTTCCAGGCCATATTTAGTTTGCTTTTATAGTGTGCTGTATATGTGATAGTTTCTATTGCTATGTTTTCAAGTTCACTAATTTTTTTTATTCTGAAGTGTACAATCTGTTATTAGCCCCATCTTGTATATTTTCTAAAATTTCAGATATTATAGTTTTAATCTCTAGGAGTTCCATTTGGTTTTTGTTTGTTTTGCTTTCTTTTTGGTTAGATAGTATCTTTTGTGTCCCTCCTCATCATGCTCAGATTTTTCTCTACATTTTTTTAACAGGTTGAGGATATTTACAATAGCCATTTTAAGGTCTTTATTTGCCAATTCTATTATCTCCGGTATTCTGTGATGTGTTTCTGTTGATCTGTTTCTCTTGGTTCTGGGTTATATTTTCCATCTTCTTTATGTATAACTGATCATTTTTGACTGAATGCCAGGCATTATGAATTTAATGTTGTAGGGTGTGAAATTTAGTTATATTCCTTTAAATGGCATTTTTCAAAAATTTCTGGAATGCAGTTGTGAATGCCAGACATTATGGCTTTTATGTTGTAGGGTGTGGAATTTTGTTACATTCCTTTAAATAGCTTTTTTTAAAAAAAATTTCTGGAATGCAGCCATGTTCTTTGGTATCAGTTAAATCTTTTCGAGGGTTGCTTTTATGTATAGTTAGTGAGGATCCAGAGTACCTTTCAGTCGAGGGCTGATTTAGTTCTATTTCTAGGAGGATTCTGAGCAGCTAATCAATACGCCATGAATTATGAGGTCTTTCCACTTTGACTGGTTGGAACATGAACAATTCATAGCCTTGTGCAATCTGTGAGAATTATTCCACCTACTCTTCTGGGGATAGGGTGGGGAATAGTCCTTGTTATTCTACGATGGTTTGAAATGGAAATCTTATAGAACACTTTTGAATGATGAATTCATTTTTTAAAATAGATATAATGCTATTCAGATTTTCTATTTCTTGTGTCATGTAAGTTTTCTTTCAAAGAATTTATTCATTTTATGTAAGTTATCACATTTATTTGCATAAAATTGTTCATATCTCATTATTATCCTTTTACTGTCACTACGATCTATAATATCTCTGCTTCAATTCCAATGTTAATGAATGTAGGGCCCAGAGGGCCTAGAGCATTTCTCTAGTTATTTTCCCTGCCCTGCCCCCAACCTTCTGCAGGCCCAGCACACCTGTGCTTCAGAGTGAGGTGGATCTCTCTCACCTCTTCTGCTCTTCCTTTATATTCCTCCCTAACACTTGATAAAGGCCTGTGGAACAGGTAACAGATGTGCAGACTCACCTTTTGTTAAGTCCCACTGGGGATTCTAAAGTCTCATGCCATCCGCAAACTGGTGTTTAAAACTTAGTTAAAATTTTAGCTATTTTCTTCTTACCTATGTTTAAAGTGACTTTATCCTAATCCCACTTCTCCTCCAAAGACTCAAGCCACTAAAGGGGAGTCATTGCTTTCTAGACCGTAACTTATTTGGCTTCTTTTCATCTGCAGCACACTTATGGCCATTAAAGATCTATGATCTTATATGTAATCTCACTTGTTTTTGTTGTTAGGATATAAACGGCATTCTCTTTCAAGTGTCTACATATTTTGTTTTACAGCCCATGTTGGAGATCTCTGCTAACAGAGACCATTGCTGTCACGGAGAACAAGGAAGAGCAGGAACGATGGAATGGTTCTGGTGTCTTCTGCCTTAGGGGCTGCTTCTCATGACAAGCTGCAACACTCAGACTCACCTGTTTTCACTCCCCATTCCCTCAGGAGTGGTTGCTGTTGTTACAATCTGGAGGATCTTGCAGAGCTCTCTGTTCTATGCCCTTGATATGGTTTAGCTGTGTCCCCACCCACAATCTCATCTTGAATGGTAATCCCCATAATCCCCATAATCCCCACGTGTCAAGGGAGAGACCAGCTGGAGGTAATTGAGTCATAGGGGCAGGTTTCTCCCATCCCATTCTTGTGATAGTGAATTCTCATGAGAGCTGATGGTTTTATAAGTGTTTGGTAGTTCCTTCTGCATTCATTCTTCTCCCTGCTGCCTTGTGAGGAGGGTGCCTTTCTTCTCCTTCACCTTCTGCCATGATTGTAAGTTTCCTGAGACTTCCCTAGCAATGCTGAACTGTAGTCAATTAAACCTCTTTCCTTTATAAATTACCCAGTTTTGGGTAGTTCTTTATAGCAGTGTGAAAATGAACTAGTACAGCCCTATACTCTGATATCATTTCAGTAATTTTATTCTCTGCCCTAAGTAAGCAGTTGGTTTCTCCTGCCTATAATTAAGTACCTTAATGATATATTAAGTGTTACAAGATAGGCTTAAAAATAAATAATATTGAATGTATTTGTTATCGATGCTACTTCAACAATGTTTTTGTTTTGTCCTTAACTTCTCTGCATCTTACTGAAAATTAATACTCAGTTGAGCTTACTTTTCTTCCTCACCTTGTAACTTATAACTAAGGGTGATAATAGCAGTTAAGATTCCTGATGTTTGTACTGATACCTCATATGGAAAATAATCATGAAGAGTCTTTACATTACTCAAAAGATACAGTTTCCTTGAGAGACACCCAAATGTCATTTGCTTAGCTCTTGCAATTCTGCTAAAATGCACTACTAAAAAAAATTACTGAAAACTTAATTGTTTTCTGATTGTTGCCTTTTCGTGGATAAGTAAAAGAATAATCCTGGTAAGAGCCAGAATTTATCTTGAAAGCTTCATAAAATGTACGAAGGCTACACATCTCCCCTTAATCTTGATTTTGGTTAACTGAGTTATCATGCAACAAGTCAGTCACTCAAACCAGTTACTTATCACCCTATCACATCCTCTAAACTCAACTGTCATGTTGCCCTATCTGTGAATCTGTTATTTCCTCCAAATCATCTCTCCAGTCCACTTCCCTAGTCCAAACTTCCATTGCTGCTCATTTTACTTTTATTGGTTGCAGTAGAAAGCTGCTACATGATTTTGTAGGCTTGAAAAAGGCTCTCATTACTGATACTTCTTTTGGTTCAGCTTTGCATCACAAAGAAGGCAGCTTTCAAAAGTTAACTGAAAAGAGCACAGATAAATTTATCAACAGATACTGATTTAAAAAAACACTCTTAGTTTTAGCTGTCATTTACAGACAGAGTAGCCTAGAGGGATAGAATGTTTTAATAGGTACCTCAGGTTTTCAGAAAGCTGTTGAGAACAGGACTATTTCCAGGAGAAGTCAGATTAGAAATGGGATTTCTAGAACATTAACTGTATGGGACCCTAGACACCTAAGAAACTGATTTGGACTTGGGATAGAAGTTCTCCATTGTGAATTGCAACATGCTGGCATAACTCAGTCAGTATAAGCAGAAGTAATGTGCTGGATATTTTTCCTTTGTCCTTTCGGAGCTACTCTCCATTTCTTGTCTCCATGCTCTGAGCACTGTAGGCACAAATAACCTCTACTTCTACATCAATGGGTTCCTCTTCTTTAGCTTCTGATTGGGCATGACCAATGAGAGACACAGGCAAAGGATGAACAGGTAACAATGCAGTGAGATCAGGGTATTCACTCACCAGGCTTTGTCCTGGCAGATTGCCAAACATTGGCTCTGTTCCTCTCCTGTGGCTTCTCTTTTTGCCTCTTCAGTGTGAAGGGTGGTTGCAGACACACAATTACTAGCCCCAAGGACTACACTATACGTTACTTGTTTCTTTTACTCCTACCTGCGTTTTCTAAATAGTTCCTCTCCCCAACTCCTTCATCTGAGTATGTCCTCTGTTTTCTGTTGGGACTATGGCTAGTGTAAGGGATACTCAAAATATTCAATAACTTGTGAGGCATGGGCAACAACTAATTGGAAAGGTTTTAGCTGTAAACAGCCAGTAAGGCAGCACCAGTGCATACCGTTTAAGTATTTGTGCTGGCTATGGAATGTGGAGTAAACATTTTATAAGTAACGGTAAGTAATGTGTCAAAATTTACAAATTAAAAACATAAGTGTGTTCAAGGGAGAGCCTGGGGATTGTGCAAGCATGGGGATTGCACAGTCTAGACTTAGTTGCACATTTCCTTCCATTTGGTAAAACCCAGGTGGGCTTTTAGCCCACCTCATTCTTCTAAGACCGGAAAAGCACTCTAACCTGTTCCTCCTAATTTAGGCTCCTAATTTTACTAATCAAGACATCTTGTTCTTATATCCACTAATAAATTCTACTTTTATTAAAATAGAAAACATTTTCAGGCATGCAGAATCACATAATTATAACTTTGCAGACCCTTCAAGGAGATACATCTGATGTATTTATTAACTTACCCAGTGTATCTTCCTCTTTAAATGCAATAGGTTTTTTCCATTTGATTAATGCTTCCGATCAGATAGCATTCCATCTTCTCTGCTGGTGAACTGTTCACAACACTCCATACAGCTATTGCCATGTCTGAGAACCTTTCCTGGAAACCACCAGGCAGAATTGATCACTATTCTCTGTGCTTGAAAGCACTTTTCACTCTGTATAGTGATTAATAGTGTGTGTTTCTGTCACCATTGCGAGATTTTGATCGCCTTGAAAACGGGGATCAAATCTTTTTCATCTTTATCACCTTAGGGCTTACCACACTGTACATGATAGAACTGATAAATGTCTGTTGAACTGAACTCAATGAATTTGGTTCCTGCAGATTCCACGGTGAGCACATGGCAGAGCCTGAATTCAAACCCAGTTTTGTTCTCAGTCCTGCGTCCAAGCTCTTACCCACAATAATGTGCTGTGTTTCTTAACAGTTTCTCAGGGGGTTTTGCTCTGATACATGCTAGGTTTTTTTTAAATGTTAAATTTGCCTTACCATTTTAGGAAGTCGGTGATTTCTTATGTGGATTTTATCATCTAATTTACATGTGCATTGATTAGTTTTGTGTTCTTTGTACCATAAATCAGAGTAACAAAAGAGTTTCAAAACCTGTCATCAAAAACATAATTTTCAAAAAGCTTTATTCCTGTTTTCTTTCATGGCAGGGAGCAAGAGTGAAATAAGAGGCAGAGGTATATAAACTGTTCGTATAATACTATAGAGAGCCTGATGTATAGTAATGGCTCCAGGATTGTAAACGTCTCTCTTGGCACTCTTAACACTGTCAGATTATTACTGTGTTCTCAGATTCAGCTGGATGTGTTCAAGGATCTTCTTTGGTCTGAAAGGTCAGCTGCTTTTAGTTGTGCACTGGTAGAATACTAATATGTCCTTATTCAAATTACCTGCTACAGCGCTTATTAAATTGATGGCCTTGTGCTCTAATTTAATACTGGTGTCGTTCAGAGGCGGGCTGCGGCGGCACTCTGTGCTGAACTGGGTGATGGTGAGGCAAAGTTCAAGCTGAAACCATGGTTTGGGGCTGCATTTGCCCACTAAATTAGCAGTCAGATGCAGTGTATAATTAATTAGCAAAAACCAGGGAAAGCTTGTCATTTAATAAGCCTTTTTTATTTCCACATTACACAAACAGTGGGAATTGATCCATTAAGTGCCCGGCTATTAATGCTGTTTAATGTATGTCTGGTTGTTAAATTGAGATGTCTAGGTACATACGTTCAGAGTTTAAGAGCTCCTCATAGTTTGTTCAGTATTGGCTGAGATTTTAGGTCATGTTCCACGGAATCAATAAGAGCTTCATTACTGAATTTTGAACCCAGTTCAAACCTGTATATGGATTTAAGCTGATAGTTTTTAGCATGGCCTCAGAAATAAGTCTTCATATATATCTCTATATAACTTAAAGTTCAGCTAGTCTCCTACTCCTAATATTAAATATTATATTGTATTTTCAGCATTCTATCTTTCTTTTTTATATAATCCTTGCTTGCAATTGCCTAAGGCAGAGAATAGCTTTATCTTTGCAGTATTCGGTATAGTACCATGGAATGTTGGAGTTGGAAGGAGCCTTGTGAAACATACAGAATGAGATTTCAGCTGCCCTGCCAGGATATTTGGAAGGGCACATAGTCCTAAAGTGGTCTAAGGAACATTCAAAGAGCTGGGTGTTGGAAGCAGCCCTTACCCTAATGTTTTTTTTCTTAAAATGCTTAAGGATGATTCACACTGTTTTGTGAACTGGTTGTTTATAGTTACGAGGTGGTTAACAAATGTGTTCTTTAGAATAAGTCATTACAGTTACATGCGCAAATGAGAACATTAAATGGTTTCTCTTTTTTAGTTAATGCAGATAGGAAAACTAGAAACCTGAATGTGAAATTGCTTCGAAAATAGGATAACTGTTTGAACAACTGATAAGGTCCATTTGCCACATGGAGAAATTATTGTATTTTCCTGTGTCAGTCACATTCAAATTAGTGAAATTAGTCCCTATATAAATTGTCAAGTGTCCAAGAAGTTAATTATGTGTGTACACATAATTTGAAGGCTCATAGAAAGACCAACTAACATAATCATAAAGCTATGTTAATATCTGATATTTTTCTTATAAACAGTTACATTTTTCCTCAGGTTTACATAGGGAATGGTAAGGCTGCATTTTTGTTAAAGGATACCACTTGGGATTACTTTTCCTTCTGTAATCAGAAAAAATATTCCAGCTGCACTATTTTCTTTTCCTTACTTTCTTTTGAGACAAGATCTCACTCTGTTGCCCAGATCAGAGTGCAGTGGCATGATTACAGGTCACTGCAGCCTCGACCTCCCAGGCTCAAACAATCCTTCCACCTCAGTCCTGCAAGTAGCTGGCACCATGTGCATATGCCATCTTACCTGGCTAATTTTCAAATTTTCTGTAGAGACAGGGTCTCCCTATGTTACCCAGGCTGGTCGTGAACTTCTGGGCTCAAGCAATTATCCCAATTGGCCAAATTACTAGGATTACAGGCATGAGCCACCACACCTGGCCTGCAGTGTTTTCACTAAAATACGTGCTATGGTCTGAATGTTGGCGTTCTCTCCAAATTTGCATGTTGGAATCTTAATATATAGTAAACTTTGAAAAGAGGTTGAAGGAAGTTGTCTTTACCCCTTTCTGCCACATAAAAACACATTAAGAAAGTATCATCTTTGAAGTAGAGAATAAGCCTTTACCCCTCACTGAATCTCCTGGCATCTTGATCTTAGACTTCCTAGCCTCCAGAATTACAAGCAATAAATTTCTCTTGTTTTATAAATAACCTAGTCTAAGATATTTTGTTACAGTGGTTCATTTTGACTAACACAACATGAAAATTTTACTGTGAACAATTGCTGAAATAGAATGCCTGTGGCACAAAACGTTTGTGTTTTGGGGACAATTCAGATCTGTGTAATTGCACTTACTTCATTCGGCTCCATATTACAATCAGATGTTTTCAAGCTTTTCTACTATCCTGACTGAAAGGTCCTTAGTGCCAGCCATATCTAATTATTCATTATACTTAAAAAAAATTCCCTGCAGAAAAAAGGATATAACACATTTAGGTGGTACTAAGGGAAAACCTGTTGAATTGAATGCATGATAATCTTCAAAGGACAGAGTTAGGCAAGTACTTTTTTTCCCACCATGCTTAATCCATACAATGCCAACAAGTAATTTATTGTGTGAGTAAATATATAATTTTGTATCTTCCATTAATTTTCCTGCCCTGCCAATTTTTCATAAAATAGTAGAATTACTTTCATGATGCCGTTGTGTTTTTCTCAGCGAGAAAGATTTGTTATTATTTACCTGCTAACAAACTCATTCTTTTACTCATTCATTAATTGTTCACCGTTTAAGAAGGGCCTATTATATGCCCATAACTCAGTGATACAAATATATTGCGAGATTTTGACGTATTTTCCCATTTTTGTTATGCATTGCTTTTTTATTGGCATTATTTATCCAATAAAATGTATTTTGTCATCTATTAAGCTTGTTTATTTTTTTGTGGTAGAATTAGTGCAAGTCACTCAATATTTCCAGTTATTTCATTCCCCCTTAAAATTAGGCATGTAGAGTACAGCTTTGGAAGGGCATTGTAAAAAGAAGTGTGTGATTTGTCATTCTGTTCTCTCTGCTGTGCTGATCCTGGAAACCTGTGTTCAGATAATTTTCATCACCCTGATTCTTGGGTCTCTACAATGATAGAAATTCTTATCCACTGTTGACGAGGTAGTATGAGCTAGAAATAAACTTTTGTTCTATTAATATGTAGGTATTGTTTATTTCTGTATACCCACATACAATCTTGCTTTATTAGTCAAGGTTCTCTAGAGGGATGAAACTTCTAGGATAGATGTATAGATATAAAGGGGAGTTGATTAAAGAGTATCAACTCACACAATCACAAGATGAAGTCCCACAATAGGCTGTCTGCAAGCTGAGGAGCAAGGAAGCCAGTCTTGAGTTCCAACACCTCAAAAGTAGGGAAGCCAACAGTGCAGCCTTCAGTCTGTGGTTGAAGGCCTGAGATCCCCTGGCAAAGCACTGCGTAAGTCCAAGAGTCCAAAAGCTGAAGAACTTGGAGTCCAAGGAAGCATCCAGCATGGGAGAAAGATGAAAGCTGGAAGATTCAGCAAGTCTGGTTTTTGGACTTCTCGTGCCTGCTTTATTCTAGCTGCACTGGCAGCTGATTAGATGGTACCCACCCAGACTGAGGGTGGGTCTGCCTCTCCCAGTCCACTGACCCAAATGTTAATATCCTTTGGCAACACTCTTACAGACATACTCAGGAACAATACTTTGCATCCTTCGATCCAATCAGGTTGACACTCAACCGTCATACTTGCTTATCCTAATTTATACAATCATTATCAATTATATGTTTTCAATGGGGAAATGGGAGATGTTGGCTGAGGGTACAAGATTTTAGTTAGGAAGAATAAGTTTAGAGTGATCAGTGGTGATCATATTTGATAATACTGTATTGCATATTTCAAAATGGCTAAAAGAATAGATTTTAAATGTTTTTTACTACAAAAACCTAAAGTGTAGGGGAGGTGATAGATATATTAATTAGCATGATTTAATTATTTCACATATATGCATATATAAAACTTATACCCCATTTATATATAATTGCTTGTCAATTAACAATAAATACATAAATATATAATATATACTACTATAGTGTTCTTCAAATAAGTCTTTGCATCTTGTGAACTTTTTTCTGACAATGTTATGGTTATATTGCATTATATAAATCATTTTCCACATTTCTAAATTTAAGTAAAGCAGAAAATCTTTTTAAACATATTTTCTGGTGTCTATATATCCTCCAAGTTTTCTGATTAATTTTAGTATATTTTACTTTAGTGTCTTGGGGTTTCTTTCAAACTAATAGTCATCAAAATGATGTATGTTTTACTTTGAATGCAATACCTGTAAAGTAAGATAAAGAAGATCATTTAAAATGTATATGTCAAAACATTTCAGCTGCATTAAAAGCAATTTTGGTGGGATATTCTACGGTGTTGTGATTCTTAGATTATATATAAAAAATGTAGCCTATGGGATAAAGGCCTGAGAGCCCCTGACAAACTATGCTGTGACAATATTTTATTTTTAATGAACCAAAAAATCCTGCCTGTAGAAAGCCTCTGCCATCTTTATCCATGTGTACCCAGTGGTTAGCTCCTGCTTGTATGTGAGGATATATGGTATTTGGTTTTCTGTTCCTGCACTAATTTGACCCATGTAAGAAAGCTGCTCATGTACCCCCTGAATCTAAAAGTTGAAATTATTTTTTGAAAAAGCCTAGGCTTTTTCCTAAACCCCGCAAACATTTTTATTTACTCAACTGTGTAAATGGAATATCTAATTTGTTATACCAGATTAAAGATAAACATGATAAAGCTTATTTTTCCTTTTAGTTAGGTCAATTCAGTAGTCTTTTAAGACATATCTAGATAATTTGGATAAGTGTTGATTTAAAACAAAGCAAGTACAACTCATGAACCAACATTATGTTGGGATATAAATCAAATTTACTTCACAGTGAATTCTGTCAAATTTCACTTTTGAATTCTTTGATACACTATATAAATTTTGTTGAAATATGTTTACCAAAGGCTAATTTATAAAAGTAATAAAAGAAAAAATGGTTGTAAGACTTAGGAGGAAAAATGACTAAATTACCATGGTGGATAAATAAAATAAAATTTGATATAATCATTAATGTAATACAGAATAATAAGAATATGCAAAGATATTCCTAGCATATTGTTAGGTAAAAACTAAGTTATAAAATAATATGTACCACTCTGACCTCACTAGGAACACATTAGATACTAGTATATATCTACATACACATATATGTAGTATTTATATGTCTGTCTCTGACTATACACATATATAAAAGACCAGACGCACGAATAAATAGTAAGATGAAAGGTCTTTTAGTTTTCCTTTTTGCTTATCTAATTTTTAAAAAAATTTTAAAGTGAACCTGTGTTGTCTTTGTATTGAATAAAAAGTTTTAAACTTTATCTTGTGACTCTTTAGTCACCCTTGTCACAGAAAATTCATTTCATCAGAATATCTGGCAACATCATTACAATGATAGTTTGGGTCCTTGAATAAAGATTTCATGAAGAATATGAAGAATATGGTTCTTTTCCCTTTTTTCTATTTAGATATTTTGAAATAGATATATTGAAGGGAGAGTTAGACATGTTCCACAACAATTATGAAAAAAATCAGTCCATTAAGCTTGCCGTCCTGACCTACATGATATTTCTATTGAAAGAAGTACAGTACTCAAGATAATTCCCATATAAGGCACTGAAATCAGCATTAAAGGATTTTGAATTACAGCTGATGAGCATGCAAGGCTGAAAGAAGACATTAATTTTTTTTTTAAGTTCTGAATAGTGTTTAAATTTCTAAGATAGGAGCTACATTAACAGACATTTATATATACTTTTTATTTCTCTATACATATGAACACATAGAAGAGTCAAAAATGACCACACATTGTCTTTTTATACTTTGGCATGATTTGCAGAAATAATTACAGTTGAAGTAAGAAATAAACTCATTTCTCATAGTGAAGTTTGAATATTTGCCTATATTTTATACCTTATAATTATAGACAAAATAACAGTGTAACACATTTGTTCTGGCTATTATATGCATGTTAAACACAGTTGCAAAACTCAAGGTATGCAGATATTTTAGTGGTTATTCAAAATCGCATTAGTTGTAATTTATTTAATAATTTTTGAAGCGTGAAATTAGATATGCATATACTTTCATTTTAGGCTGCTTGTTTTATCTACATCTGAATTAATTAAACTGCACTTCCCAGTAAATATCTGTAGACTGAAAGACTGTATGAGAAAGTTATTGTGAAAAACACTTTCAGAAGATTCTTGAAACTTTCAGTCTTCTCAACTCATAGAATTTTGTCTTTAGTTAGGTCACGAATACCATTTTTGTTCAGAATAAGCCAATGTATTTGGTTTGTTTAATTGTTCTTTTTTTTCAAAAGCTTTGTTATTATCTTTCCTTCTTTTAAACTATAGGTTATAAAATATGTAGCCTATAAAATCATTCTCATTGGGAAAGCATTGCAGAAAAGTCATTATCTTTTTAAGATAAGTATAGTTAAAAGGTAAATTTAAGCCTTTGGACATCATATAGGTGATCACTGAGCAATGAAATTGATGTTCACATCAGAATTACTGATTGTTACCCATTCTATTAAGGCAAACTCTTATTGAAAATTAAAAATAAAATAAGTTTTTGAGTTTTATAAATATAAAAATGTTTCTTATTAATTCCCCTATAACATTTTACATATACCTTAAGATGATTGTTTAAAATAGTCTGTTTAAAATAGTGTGAAGTAAAAATTCTAGTCAGTTTTAAATAGTTCGAATTAAGATCTCTGAATACCTTACCTACTGTGAAAAAAGGGAGTGAAAGGCAGAAAATTTATATTAGAATGTTTTACATATTATCTAGAATGGAATGTAATAAACTTTTAAATATCCTTCTGGTTGTAATGATAGGATGTCTTTAGATAAATTTACAGAATTTATTTTATTTTACTAATTGATTGGTATATTCATCATCCACAGATATTTTAGTGAAAACTGGATTCTAAATGACTTTCCTATGATAAGCTTTCCAATTAATTCTTCTCACACTGTTTTCCTGGTGACATTTGAACTTCTTTCATTATATAAAACACATCTGGAATGAGACATTGTTGAATAATAATCATGGATGCAAACGTGTTAAAGGTTGAACCCCTGACATAGTCAAATATGTTCTGGTTTAAAACAATGACCTCAACTAATGCTGCTTTAAGTGAATCACATTTAGAAAGAATATATAGGCATGTGTTTTTAGCCTGCCTGTCTTGTGCTAGAATTGGTCAAAGACAGAGAAATGAAATTGTAAACTGTGTCTTCCTTGTTTGTTAGAGATGATGGTAGTCATATTTTCCCTCCCATCAGCAAATATTATTTTCTTTTTCTTGTCTGATATTAAAAATATTGCAATAAGGAAATATTTAAAAAGCATTATCTAAAACATATGTTAAATCATATATTACTTAAAATTCACATCTGTTTCATCGGGCTACTAAATTTCTTCCATAGTGTATTTCATAAAGGAGAAGATGCTGATAAGATCTCGTTTAAATGGCTTGCTAATACAAGAAGCAGATCATTTTAAATGGACCTTACATCTTTATAGGATGTTAGAAATGAAGACATTACCTCAAAATGTAGGTAATTATTGCCTCCTCTTTTATCAGTGCTATTTTCTGAGGTATTATCATAAGAGAGCACTTTAGTATTAAGCGGGGCCTTAGAGTGGCAATAAATCAGTCCAACTGAGTCATCATTGTCTAAGGCATCTGAACTACTGAAATGTTGTGGATCCTACTGAGAGTGTGAAATCACTTGACCCTTGGCATTAACCTTTGCTGAATGAATAGACACTGCTTTCCACATTGAGGAACAAAGCAGAAGACTATTGATTAAACACCACATTCACTTGATATTAAATACTGGCTGAACTCACTTCTTGCTTCTAGTTCCAGAGGGAGAAACCCAGAGAGTTGCTGAGTCTCAAGAGAATGGATGTTTGTAATTCAGAACAATGTTTTTCCTAGAAAGTACTTTTGTTCTCCTTTGATCAATAACTAGCACCCATGATCAGCCATGAGTATATATTGTCAATTCTGACCTGTATATTTTATCACTTAAGGTGAGAGGTCACAGTGTTGTGACTAATATTTCAGTTCTAATAATGGTTTCCTGACTTCAATATCTATTTGAAAAAGCAATTTGTTTTATTTTATTTCTTGTTTATGAATCATTATTTTGGCAATTGATTTGTCTGCGGTAGTAAAATATCTGATTTTTCTAAAATTCTTTGATTTAACTACTCTTTTTGCCGATGTTGAATTTTTACTTGACATTGTTGGAAGAAATCATAGTAAAAGACAATCTTAGGATTTATGAGTTATGTTACTTGGGAAATAAAAACATTACAGCTAAAGAAATTTCTGAATTTTATAAAAGGGGGAAGCTTTGGAAGAGAATGTAGCAGTACATGTGAACATAAAGACACAATAAAAAACAAAATATTTTACAGGAAGTCCTAAGCTGATTATCTTCTGATCTGCTGCATGTGCCTAAACTATTGATAATAGTTTGACAGCTTCTTTATAGACCTACATTATCCAGGAGGATAATTAAAATTAATTTAATTCATGGAACAAGAGCTAAATTTTAAAATTTTAGCCACAAATTAGAAAATCATGTTTATTTTAAATTTCAGTCACTTCTATGTGCTTAACTTTATATTACTGCAATTATTTTATTACAAGAAACTACATAAATAGCTACAAGGTCTTCCTTTTCTCTCCAAAATTTCATATTATTCTGGGCCCAGGATATTACCTCAGTAAAACTCTTCGTAATTGTTTTCATCACTAAAGGTGTTGACTGGCTTATGTTTAATCTTAGAATTCCAGATCAGCTAGTTGTGACTCTATCACGGTTGAGGAAAGATGATTCCTTGCTTAAATAACAAAATCTTCCTTCTAAGGATATAATGGTGTAATTTAATACAGTAACATCCACACAGACTCACACAGTTTGCACAATTTTTGAAAAGGAATATTAGAAGGCTGAGGGAAGTTGATAAAATGAATCATGCTGCTAAACTTAATGGTCAATCCTTTTGATTTGATGCATTCTACAGGGTGTGTAGCCCCTGAAATCTTACTGTGAAAGCTGCTGAAGCTTGGAAAAATATGAAAAACATTCTTTTAAAAGACTACTTTGGTTTTGTATCACGTATTTCTTTTTCTTTATTACTAAGGACACCTGTATAGAAGTCATTTCTTGTTTTATGGTTATCTTGAGCACAGGCATGCTGCATATGCACAAGAACCTTGAAGTTTACTTTGGCACTTGGGGGTACCAATGTACAATTTACTTTACTCACATAATACAGTACCAACTAATTTTGTGCATGCCAAATAAAAGAAAGATAATCAACTTACAAATATTGATATTCTAAGGTTATGTTTAATAAAAAAATATAAAGAGAATTTGTTTCTTTGGGTACCAAATAAATGTATTACTTATTCTGTAGTTCATACTAGCAAACAAATTATTTTTGTGGTATTTTAGATGTAACCAAACTGAGTAGAGAGAAGTGACTGTGTCAAGGTCATATAGTAAGTTAGTGACACAGCTGTGATTTGAATTCATGCAGCATGTACTGCAGACCATTTCATAATCTTTTTGATGTCTTTATGTAGCTTCCAAATGGAAATTATTTTCAAGTGAGTTTGGTGATCAAAATACAATGAAATTATAAATAATTTATTGAAAACAGAAATATTGAAACTCCAAATTCAGTATTGAAGAAGGAAGGAAAGGAGAGGAAGAACAAGAGGGAAAGAAAGAAAAAGATTTAAAAAACCCAAACACTTGGCTCAGTACTGTAGGTCTTTAAGGAAAAAAACAAATAAGAACCTCAATTAAGACATATGCAAAAATAGTTGTTTATTGCTAACATGGGTGGGGAGTTTGTAATTTTTTAAATGTTCAAACAAAGTAAGTAGATTCTCATTCAAATTTCTGCTAGAATAAATACCCCTATCCAGAGATAGTTTGGAACACACTAAGATAAAGTAAACAGTGAATTTTTCTACTGATTACAGAAGAGATCCACTGCAGTTTACTCATGAAACTGGTATTGTTGCTATATTAAAAACAAAGCTCCCTTTCCAAAAATTGGTGGGTTTTTGGAAAGTCAACAGGAAGAGCTCCACAAGTATTCTGCCATAAGTAGATTATTTAAAATCGAACGTTGTTCCCATTATCTGACAAGTCACAAGAAACTTCTTTTTAAACAGTTTATATCTAAAAAGGACAGCTTTCAAGGTTTCCATAGCCTGAACATAACAGACTCCAGCCTGGTAGGAACCTTTTTGGGGAGAGACTTTTGTTTCCTTGAATTAGCAAAAGACTTTGAAATTGACTACACATTGTTAAATCTTTGCTTGGGATCTAGTAAAAACCTATACAGTTTATCTGACATAGTAGAGTTTATCTTTTTACATTTGTCATTCCTCATAAAAGATATCGACCAGACTTTTTGTGACTTTGACCAGCAGAAAACCTTGGCTGACATACTCAAGGCTAAAATGCAGTCAGCGGAAATGGAAACACTTCAACTCTGCCCCTGTGGCAAGAATGGCTTCCCTTCAGACAATCTGGTCAGATTCTTTATGGACCCAATGGGAGGTACATACTCGGGGCATTGCGTTTATGTTTTTCCTGACCTACCTGCTCCTTAGAGCTATATCCTAAGACTGCTGCTTGTGTAAAACCTTTCAGAACTATGCATCATTGATCTAGCCATAATCACACTGATCTGTTGGCTTTTCACTAAACTTTACTTAAGTGAAAACTAACCCTCTCCTTCCTGTTTGGGGTTATGATTGACTGTATGTCTTTTGAATGGTGTGAAGATGCTGGCTGTGAAACTGGAACACTGCTTTTTAAATGTCTTTAAAAGAAGGAAAGAAAAATGTGTACCCTCAACTACCACAGAGCAAGATAAAAGAAAATAATGACAGCATGCACTGAGTTGGCAATGTTGACCTTTAGAGAATTTTTTTTAGAACATCTCAACAGTTTGAAAATGACTTTCTCTTTTATTTTTCCAAATTTATTCTTTTAAAAATACAAGAATTTCGTAAGGATGCATTTTAATTTATTGATGCAATTTTTCAATTATGCTACACATGTATTTATTGAGAGCCTCTTAAATATTTTTGTTTAGAAAACAAACATGTCACTTTCTGCCTGAGATATAGAACTAGGATAGGTAAATAAAAAGAATAGGAAACAAGAGGCCATAAGGACATTAAAAATTGGTCAGAAAGACCAGCAGGAATACTAGCAAGGTATGGGCATGAGATCTAGTATAAAGTGTTACCAGCTTTTACTTTCCATCTCATCCCACTCCCAAATCACTTAGACTCTGTTGAACAGGTATATATGAAGTTAAGCTTTATACACAATGTGCAGGTCAGAAGTTATACAAATGTGTAGATATAAAAACCATGTTAGGTGTCTTTTATGTGGGCAGCACTGATTTCAGATGCTAAGCTTTTACTATACATGTCTATAATTTTATGACACTAGGGTAGTATAAGTACTTAGTAATATTTATGGTCCTCACTCATTTCTCCCTGCACATTCCATGCAAGTAGGTAATTTTTCTACAACGAATAGCTTCTTATTCTTCTATAAGGAATGGGAATGGAAAGGGGTAATTATCATTTAGTTGCTTAGTACTGTATTTTTATGTATGCAAGGGCAGACCTCTTGCCCCATCTTTCAAAACAGCATTCCTAAACATCACAGTGCACCCAGGGCTGCTGAATGAGGGCATGTGTGCTGACCCGAATTATTAGCACATCCATCTGTCCAGCAACACTATGAAATACTTTCCATTTTTCACATTACACATCTTTTATGTGAAAACACACACACACATAATGGCAGCTTTAATCAACAGTTTAGCTCTGGATAAGAATTAACATTGACCATAATGATTTCCTTTCACATATTATTCTAATTCTAAAGTTAGTAAAAATAAAAGAGTGGTTAAATAAATACTTTAAAAATCTTGATTCCTTTCCCATTTTTCTCTAGATCCTTCTTTTCTTACATTCAACCTTGTTTATAAAGGTTGTTATATAAAGAAATAATGCCTGTTGGTTATAAAAATGGTCTGGTTGCATGTAAGTAAAGGCAGATGAGTCACTTTGCCATTATCCCAGGTGAGTTCACCAAATAGGTTGTAGGTTAGATTTCATGCAGGAATCAAAACAGTGGCTCTAATACATCAGCCCAAAGGAATTTTTTAGCCGCAGATTAGTCTGTTATGCAACAATCAACTGTGGCTCTAGTTAAGGAAACAAGTTTTATTTCATAATGTGAGGATTGACTTCTGATACCCAGAAAAGAGTGAAATAAAGAGCCTTGAGAACATATCATCTTAAATTCTTCTCTGGAAAAGTAACCTGGTGATTGATTATACCAAAGAACTGAGATCCCTGCAGTGTTCAAGCTACCGTATTTAATGTCATTTGATTCCACTTATTTTCTGGTTTGGTAAAAAGAATCCTTTTATGATTTTTAGAATGGTCATGATTCTCAAATCAGGTTACCAAATTTTATTAAATTGGACAATAACATTATCTATTTAGAATTAATATGAGGTAATGTCCTTCCTAATTTATGGTATCTATTCTAGGAGTCACTTCTGGGATATATTATTGTTATGAGCATAAGAGAAAAGGAAAATGAAGTGGTTCCTGGCAAAGAAGTTCCCACAATATATTCAATGTAAAGAACTATCTGATGCTTATCAATGTGCTATAAGGAATTTTAGGTAGAAAAAAAAGCCTTGGGACTTTGTGTGAGAGGCAGCCTTTGAGATGTGTTTGGAAAGCCCGTATGTTGAAAGAAAATTTAACTTCACCCTCAGATGGCATTCTCGTCTCCTTTGAGATTCATCCACTGAAGGGGGCCCTATACCAGATCCATAGTCCACATCTTAGCTCATATAGCACTTTATCATAACTGCTTTCTGTGTCTTCCACTGGGCTGTGACTCAATGAGAACAGAAAAGTTGAAAGACAAATAAGTCTGACATTACTTTTAATCTCACTCTCAGAATGGATGAGAGTATATACTGGATGCTTGTATATACCTCTCAGCATCTTTGAAGGGGCACTGAAACTTCAATCTAATTGGGAAAAGGGAGCCCTGAACTTTAGGCCTGTTTTAAATGTGCAGAGGTAGGATTGAGACTTTCTTTCCTTTCTAAAATACCTCTCATGATTCTTAATTACTTTTATAGAGTCCTTGAGCCTTAAGTCTCAGCCATATTAAAATCCCTTTTTAAAAGACACTTGCTGAAGAAATAATGGCTTAGTACTAACAAAAAGAAACCCCACAAGTTAAAAATGTACTTGGCTATAATGGAATTTATTATCATAAACTACAATTGTCAGTTAAATTGTATCCCTTAAGGCATTAACAGTGTTTGTGCAAAATGAGCTGATTGATCATCAGTACTAAGAAATCTTTTGTGAATTATTGTTGATACTAAACACAATTTTTGATTGTGATCATACCCTGGCCTTGGAGTCTGGTTTGCTTGCTTGTAAATTAGCCAGTGTTCTTTGGTGCAGGGGATGAGAAATGTGACATTGACTTTGGAATTGTGATCAATAGCTTTTGATCTAAGAATCCTTTTTCTTTTTTGCAAGTGGTAACTGGCACAAGGAACGTTTTCCATCTGCAAGAAAGAATATAAAGAACTTGGAACAAGAAAAAAGTAGGTATCTCATCAGTCAATGTTGCCATATAGGTAAAGGCTGAATTTTTTTAAAAAATCAGAAACATCTCTATTATAAAGATTTAACAGTTGCAAGGTAGTGTAGACAGGGCTCTGCATGTTAAAGCATTAAAAACAGAACAAGCAAAACAACATAAAACAAAAGCATCCTTTTGATGAGTTCAGTCTTACATGACCAAAATGTTGTTATAATTGCCCCCTAGGACTCTATCTACAAAAATGGATTACTTAGGGATTGTATTAGTCCATTCTTGCACTACTATAAAGAAATTCCTGAAATTGGGTAATGTATGAAGAAAAGAGGTTTAATTGGCTCATGGTTCTGCAGTCTGTACAGGAAACATGGCTGGGGAGGCCTCAGGAAACTTTGAATCACAATGGAAGGGGAAACAAACACATGTATGGCTGGAACAGGAGGAAGAGAGCAAAGAGGGAAGTGCCACACACTTTTAAAGAACCAGATCTCATGAGAACTCACTCCCTATCATGAGAACAGCAAGGGGAAGTCTGCCTCCATGATCCAATCACCCCCCACCAGGCCTTTCCTCCAACACTGGGGATGACGTCAGATGAGGATGAGGACACAAATCCAAACAATATCAGGGATTAAATCTTCCAGTATGAAATATGATATCAGACACATCAGATACATTTCAAAGAGAAGAATGAATACATATGAATGAGAAATTTGATATAGACTCTAGGTTGCCTACAAAGGGGTCGGATAACTTTTCCAAGGACAGCTCTGTATAGGTCTACCTCTAAGAAAACGAATGCACACTAATACTCGATCCCAGGATTTGTGTTTGTTTCATTTTATAAAACATGTAAGGGTCCCTACATGTTTTACAGATACTCACGTTTTATTTTCTGTTTTCTATGCAATCTATAATTTATTACATTCTAAATATTTTTTCATTTCTATTTTCTTATCTTTAAAATAAACTTCTTTCTTCCCATGCGGATGAGCCACTTGCTATTAATGGAACGGTCTTGATTTATTATAGATATGTTGAATAAAGTTTTCATAAAGTATCTCAGTCACATAATAAAATTTACCAATATGAAAGTCTTTTGACTAGAATTCTAGCACTTTCTCATTAACCTATGCCTTCAGTACAGCAAAGGATATGCATTGGTATGAAGATTTGTGTTTTAGATGCAGACTGATTAAATAGAAATACCGTTTGTTAATGAAATAATGTATATAGATACCATGCCCAGCACTTGTTGGACATCATATCATTAATTCTTACAAAAAGCTGCAGAACTAAATATGGTATCCAAACTCTTTTCTCCATTTGCAGAGGAATAAACTGAGACTGTAGTTCAAAGATGTAAAGTAACATTCCTAAGATTACAAAGCTAATAAGTGAAAAACTCACATTATCATTTCAAAGTAATTCCATTCTTAGTTACATTACATTGCCTCCCTCTCACTTTTTATCATCAAGATAAATGTTTGTTGCAAAGATAGAGTCTATGTTTATGTTTTATGTTGATATTTTCTTACTCTGTATATAGTAATAAGAGTATTAGTGGGAAACAGAAGAAATGTTTTTTAATTTATCGAGTTGGAACATATTGTTTACTTAGGACTTTGGTCAAACCATAGTTTATCATCTGTATTAGTCTGTTCTCATGCTGCTATAAGGACATACCTGAGATAGGATAATTTATAAAGAAAAGAGGTTTAATTGATTCACAGTTCCATAGTGCTGGGGAGGACAATCATGGCAAAAGGAGAAGCAAACATGTCCTTCACGTGGTGGGAGGAAGGAGAAGGATGAGAGCCAAGTGAAGGGGGAAGCCCCTTATAAAACCATCAGATCATATGAGAACGTACTCACTATCTCAAGAATAGCATGGGAGAAACTGCCCCCATGATTCAGTTACTTCCCACTGGGTCTCTCCCACAACATGTGGGGATTGTGGGAACTAAAATTTGAGATGAGATTTGGGTGGGGACACAGCCAAATCGTATCATCTTCTTATTTTATTAAAAATGTCCTTTCTGTAGCATTCTCAGCTTTGAATCTGTATCTTGTTATTAAAGAGAGTAGCTAAATGAATAATTATTAGCACCTTTTAAATAATGTAGTTCTATGTAATTGAAGAAAAATTATTGTATAAAGCTAATATATATTGTTTTATTTTGATTTTATGTAATTAAAAAACCCAAAAAATTCTTAGTATAAAAGGTATACCATTGAGCTAATTTGGTTTGAGTAATGATATCTGTTTTAAGAGAAAAATGAGAAAAATAACAAATCTACTGTTAGTAACACCATTGCATTTATACCTGAACATACTGTCTCCAGATCTTGTTTATTTTCTTGTCTATCACCAATTGTCCATTAGGAAAATTTTCATGATATTGACTTTTCTAATTTAAAAAGACTCTTGTATTTTTTCTATTTATTCTACTGAAATAAATAATATCACAATGATCTATCGTTTTACCCACAAGAGAAAAATATTGTGAAATTTTAATAGAGTAATTAATTCATTCAATATCTGAGTAGCTACTACTATGTGTCAGGCACTGATATGGCCCTGTGAATATAACAGTAAACCAAATAGACAAAAAGTCCTGCTCTCAAGGAAGTTATATGACAATAAACAAGATTGATACTGTAAAAAAATATGGTATAATACATAGTAATAAGTGCTAAGAAAATAATAATGTAGAAGTGGGGCAAAGAGAATATTGGGGATGGTATGTTTTAGATAAGGTGGCCAAGGAAGGCCTAATGAGATGATGTCATTTGAGTAGAGACCCAGATGAAGTGTGGTAGCAAATCACAGATTTTTTAAAAATCACATATAAAATATCCTTTATGAGTTAATATATGCAGTTACGTATTTGGCATTATGTAGCTATTATATTGACATTAGTGTTAAAGTGTCTTTCTAGTAGCCCAATTTTAATAACTTTTTTAAACAAAACTGTGTGTGTATTGTTCTTTAGGCTCTATTATTCCTTTACGAATGCCAGAAGACTTTTGAAGCAACTGCTCAAGTCATTTAAGAAAAGTAATATCTCATGGTTTTATCTGCCTCTGGTCTTTGATGATGGTGACGTACTGATGGGGTTTTGACCCTAGAACTTAAAGTATAATAAAAAAAAAAAAAAAGAAAAGTAATATCCTTGGCTAAAAGTAGTATTCAACTTATTGGCTACAGAATATTGAGATATAAGACAGAATCCCTAACTATAGTTTTATTCTCCTATTAAAGAAATGAATAATGCTGGGAGACTAGAGAACCCCTCTTTTCTCCAAAGGAGACAGTCCCTAAATCTCATCTTATCGCATTGAATTTTAAGCCTAGGATTTCTAGGTGATGAATACTTTTCTTCAATTTTTTTTCCCATGACTGAGCTACCTAAAACCAAAACTGATCTGTTCCCTACGTGCCCAATACACAGTGGTAAAGAAAAATCAGATATACAATTTGATTGAAAATAATTTATTTAAAGCATGGTGCTATATATATGTATGTCAGTTTTAATAAATATTTTATGGTAATCGGTTAACATTTGAAGCACTCTATTTGGCATTGTATCTGCTAGAACTCACTCCCACTCCTGCAGGTATGATAAGCCCTTCAATTATCTTTAACCACTAACAAAGGATGTATTAATTAAGATAATCTACTTTAGAAATGATTATTCATTCGTGAAATAAGTGATGTTTAAGATATGTGCACTTTCTAGAAATGTTATACACTCACCTCTGGCTTTCCATGAACAAGGTCTAAGAATCTAGTGGCCTCAGTAGTATATTCATTTCAATTTGTTTCCACTTTCCTTCAGAATGACATTGTAAGCCCTGGATTCTGTATAGTCCTATGTTAGACATACATAGTGGAGCTCATTGACTTAATCCAACTAGCAGCATACCTGAATCCTAGAATATTCATTTATTTCTGCTAGAAAATTTATTTGTTTATTTCCAATGATCCTTTCATGCATGGTTTGGCCAGAACATCTAAAAGGAATGAGAACAAAAGTTTTATTCCCTTTACAGAAAAGATTGTAAAAAAAAAAAGTACATACTAAAATACATGTTTGGCAGAATTTGATCTCAGTCTTGCACAGTTGTGAGATATGAACATTTAGTTCTTATGTACTTATATCCAATGGGGGCCAAAGAAACTTAACAAAAAGAATCTACTAATTGTGAATGACCACACTGGCTTAAGTCAGTGCACAATCACTATATTTAAAAAGTCCTATTTGAAAAGGAGACAAGGGAAACACACAGCAGTTACTGGTTCATAACAAAAAATCAAGATGGTAAATATAAAAGAGATTGTAAATATAAAACTATTATAAAATTTTAAAATTGTTTAAAAAAGAAAACAGGCTTAGCAGTAGATAAAACTATGCCCTATGCATTGTCACGCACATTCCTTTAAAAGTGCTTGGAAAAGAGCAGGGGGGCTTCTTGTTCTAGCAGGTCCTGCTTTGTGTGAGGAGCTCGATGCTTATGATGGCTACATCTGAGTTTTGGAGACTGTGTCCCCTGAGTGGTTGTGCATCTTTCATCCCACTTCCTACTGCTGCAGATCTGGAGGCCTGTGGATTCCTTTACAGAGTGCACAGTTGCAAGCAGTTCTTTGCCATCTTGTTTGTTTAGTAGTTCAGTTCCCTACAAACTTTAATAAGAAATCAGTATGTTTCTACCTGTTAGGAAACACAGCTAAAGATCTTGCTTGGATGTTGTTTTAAACCTGATAATTTTGGCTCTCGGGAGTTGGCTTCTATGCTCTGACCTTTTTTTCTCCCCTTTTTTAGGAGCCATGTCCTTGAAGCCATTTGGGACAATAGGATGTTGTGGGCCTAATCTGCTGGGCCGGGCTTGCTCCCATTGTTCAGCAGAGCACTTTTAAAAGAATGTGTTTGATAACACTTAGGGCAGTTTTACCTACTGCTAAGTGTGCCTTTTTAAAAACAACAGTTTAAATTTTATAATAGTTTTATATTTGCTGAAAAATTGTGACGATAGCACAGAGTTCCCATATATCCCTTGCCCAGTTTTCTCTATTATTAAATTCTTCCATTAGCATGATACATTTTTTACAGTTAATGAGCCAGTATCTATATGATGTTGTTAACTAAAGTCTATATTTTATTTGGATTTCCTCTTTCTGTTCCAGCTGCAATTCAGGGTATCACAATATGTTTAGTCATCGTGTCTCCTTGGGCTCCTTGTGCCTGTGACACTCTCTCAGACTTTCCTGTCTTTTGATGACCATAACAGTTTTGAGGAATACTGGTCAGATATTTCATAGCATATCCTTCACCTGAGAATTCTGATATTTCTTCATGATTAAGCTGATGATATATGTTTTTGGGAGGCAGATCACAAAGGTAAAGTCCCACTTTCATTACATCACATCACATCACATCAAGAGTATGTACAATTGTTAAAAAAAAGCGTTTTGACTGGGAGGCCATTAGGCTGATATAGCTCCACCACCTTGAATTCCTAGGTAAGCAAATGTAAGCCAAATGTAAACAGTAAAACCAAACTTAAATTTTATCAATCAGAAACTACCAACTATCTTCTAACTAGGGACATCCCACTTTAACCAATCAAATTTCTTTGTCTTGATTATACCTTGTAAAATTTTTCTCTCTCATGCTCCCTACTCCTCCACGTGGAGGGCAGAACTGCCTATGGTCTGGTGCTGCCTCATTCGTGAATCACTGAATGTTCAAATAAACTCATTAACATTTTAATGTGACTAAGTTTATTTTTTAATATTATCAATAGGAGTTATCACTGTTGAAGTTCACCTCAGTCACCTGGAAGTGGTATTTGTCTTATTTCTTCACTGTAAAGTTACTCTACCCTCCATTCACTGTTTTTTTTTTTTTTTTTTTTAATAAACTGCATTCTTTGGAAGAAAGTTATTACGCACAACTTACATTTAAGGAATGGGGAGTTACGCTTCACCCTTATAAGAGTAAAGTATCTACATGAATTATTTGGAATTATTCCGCATGGGAAATTTGTCAAATCTCTTTGTTTATTGAATCATTTATTTATATCAGTATACTTATTTTACATTTTGTGTTATAATCCAATACTGCATTATTACGATACTTGAATTGCTCCAGCTTTGGAATTGTAGGCTCTTTCAGTTGGCTCTTGTGTCCCTTTGAGATACCTGAATCATCGTGGGATTTTCTTTTTGAACACTCTTTTGCTTTCTGGCACTACAAGATGCTCCACACGCATCTATTTCTTGCCCAGTCATGGAAGCAGCTATGTTTGCAAGGAGCCCTGGTTCCTTTCAGTGGAAGATGACAATAGAAACTAAGACCTTGGCACTAGGCATGCTCATTTTTACTGATCTGTTCTTGCTTCCAGGTCCTCTTTCTTGACAAAGCAAGGAAACACATGTGTGTACACTAATCACATATACACTATCTATGAACATTTCTATATGTAACCCTCTGTATCTGTATTTAGTTAAACATGAGTTCATACTGATGTCTGTAAATGTAATCCATTACAATCTGGATCATTTTAACCTTGTCTTCTCTGTAACCTCTCACTACTACAATGAGAAGCCTAGATCCCTTCATCTGCCATACATTTACTTAATTATTCATTTCCACTATACAGGTATTGTGATATCTGAATTGTAAACATGTATCCCCTTAGGAAAAACCTTACCAATTATAGTGTGGTGCTTATGTATTATTCCTGTTTATCTTTAGTCTTATAGATACCACTCATTTCCAGTCACTTAGATCAGGATCCTTTCCCCCAAATTCTTCAGTGAGGTAGTTTCACACATTTGTAGTACAGTTAGATTATTTTATACATTCTGCATTCCATTCTGGGGTCCCCTGAATTCTTAACCTTTTAAAAAATATATGTTAGGTTCAAATCTCCTTATGTTAAGTTTGTGTTATATATTTTATGGTTTTGAGAAGTGGATAGTGTCAGGTATCCACCCCTATAGTGACACACAGAATAATTTTACTGCTCTAAAATAGCTCCTGTGCTTCGCCTATTCAACCCCCTCTCCTCAAACCTTTGAAAATCACTGATCTTTTTACTGACTTTATAGTCTTGCTATTTCTGAATGCCATGTAATTGATATCAAACTGGGTTTTTTTTTTTTTTGGACTTCCTTCTTTCACTAGTAATATGTGTTTTAGATTCATCTATATCTTTAGTGACTTAAAAGCTCATTTGTTGCCTATCAACGACAAAGTGAATAAAGAAAGTGTGGTACATATATACCATGGAATACTATGTAGCCACACACACACACACAAAGAATGAGATCATGTCCTTTGCAGGAATGTGGATGGAGCTGGAGGACATTATCCTTAGCAAACTAATGCAGGAACAGAAAACCAAATACTGCATGTTCTCACTTATAAGTGGGAGCTAAATGATGACAACACATGGGCACATAGAGGGGAACAACACACACTAGGGCCCGTAAGAGGGTGGAGACTACAAGGAGGGAGAGAAACAGGAAATGTAGCTAATAGGTACTAGGCTTGATACCTGGATGATGAAATAATCTGTATAATCAACCCCCATGACACATGTTCACCAGTGTAACATCCTGCATATGTACCCCTGAACATAAAAGTTAAAAATAAAAAAACTCATTTTTGTTTACTGATCAATATTCTATTTTATGTACCATTGTTTATCCATTTGCCTATTGAAGTACATATTAGTTGCTTCCAGGTTTTGGCAATTATGAATAGAGTTGCTATATATGTTTGTGTGCTGGTTTTTGTGGACATAAATCTTCAAATTATTTAGGTAAATATTTCAGTTGCTAGATTGTATGGTAAGACTCTTTTTAACTTTGTAAGAAATTGCCAAACTGCCTTCTAAAGTGGCTTTATCATTATGTATTTTTACCAGCAAAGAATGAGAGGTCTCGTTGCTCCTCATCAGCCACTGATATTGTCAGATTTTTGGATTTTAGACATTCTAAAACTGTGTAGCGGTATCTTATTATATTAATTTGTAATTTTCTGATGACAAATTATGGTGAGAAATTTTCATTAGTTTGTTTATTATCTGTTTATCTCCTGTGGTGGGATGTGTGTCTATTCAGATCTTTTCACCATTTTTAAGTATAGTGTTGTTTCATTTTTGTTGAGTTTTAAAAGATAATTTTGTATTTTGAACAGAAGTCCTTTATCCGACTTTTCAAAAATATTCTCTCCTAGTTTGTTGCTTGTCTTTTCAATTTCTTAGCAGTGTCCTTTGCAGAGCACAAGTATTTAATTTTAAGAAAGCTAAATTTATCAATTTTTCTTTTATAAATTGTGTTTTTGGTGTCATATCTAAAAACTCACTACCAAACCCATGATCACATAGATTTTCTCCTATGTTATCTTCTGGAAGTTTATAATTTTCATTTAAAATTTACCTGTGTAAACCTTTTAAAAATATACTTTTGTGTTAGGTGTAAGATTTGTGTCTAGGGTTATTTATTTATTTATTTTTGCATATGTACATCTATTTTTTAGCACCATTTGTTGAAAAGACTATCCTTTCTCCATAGAATTGTCTTTGCTTCTTTGTCAAATATCAGTTGACTACACTTGTGTTTATCTGTTTCTGGACTCTCTATTCTGTTCTCTTAATGTTTGTGTCTATTTCTTCAACTATGCCACTGTATCCTAGTTATTGTGGCCTTATTCTTGAAATAAGGTGTGTGAGTCTTTTATCTTTGTTCTTTCTCAGTATTACGTTGACTAGTCTGGGTCTATTGCCTTTCCATATAGACTTTAGAATCAGTTTGTCAGTATTCACAAAATAACGTGTTTGGATTTTGATTTGAATTGTGTTGAGCCTATAGATCAACTTGTAAAAAATCGACAATGACTATTATTAAAAAGTCAAAAATTGATAGATGCTGGCAAAGTTGCAGAGAAAAGGGAATACTTACATACTGCTGGCGGGAATGTAAATTAGTTCAGTGACTATGGAAAACAGATTTCTCAAGGGACTTGAAACAGAACTACCATTACTGGGTGTATACCCAAAGGAATATAAATTATTCCACCACAAAGACACATGAACATGTATGTTCATTGGAGCAGTATTCACAGTATCAAAGACATGGAATCAACCTATATGACTATCAGTGGTGAACTAGATAAAGAAAAAGTAGTACATATACACCATGAAATACTTTGTAGCCATAAAAAGAATGAGATTATGTCCATTGCAGCAACATGGATGGGACTGGAGGTCATTATCCTAGCAAATTAACTCAGGAACAGAAAACCAAATACTGCCTGTTCTCACTTACAAATGGGAGCTAAACTTCAAGTACACATGGATACAAAGAAGGAAACAACAGATACCAGGGATTACTTGAGGGTGGAAGGAGGGAGGAGGGAGAGGATCAAAAAACTACCTATTGGATACTATGTTTAGTATCTAACTGATGGAATAATCTGTACACCAATCTCAATAACATGCAATTTACTCATGTAACAAACATGCATATATACCTCCTGAACCTAAAACAAAAGTTGGAAAGAGATAAAAATGGACATCTTAAGAATATGAAGCCTTGAACACATAGACTATCCCTTTATTTAGATCCTTGATTTCTTTTATCAGTGTTTTGTAGTTTTCCTCACATACATGTTGTACATATTTTATTACATTTATACCTAAGTATTTCTCTTTTTTTAGTGCAAATGTAATGGTATTGTGTTTTACATTTTATATTCCAATTGTTTATTACTGGCAGAAAATAAAGCTTTTGACCCTCGTGTACTCAACTTGTATCCTGCAATCTTACTATAATCACTTATTAGTTCCAAGAGTCTGTTGATATATTTTGGAATTTTCTACATAGAAAATAATTTCATCTGTGAACAAAGACAGGTTTATTTATTCCTTCTCAATCTGTATGCCCTTTATTTCCTTTTCTTGTCTTACTACATTAGGTAGGACTTTGAGTATGACATTGAATAGGAATGGTGAGAGAAGCATCTTTGCTTTGTTTCTGACCTTAGTGGGAAAACGTCCAGTTTTTTCACCATTAGATATGATGTTAGCTACAGGCTTTTCCCAGATGTTCTTTATCAAGATGGGGAAGTCTCACTCTGTTCCTAGTTTGCTAAGGGTTTATTTATTTATTTATTTATTTATTTATTTTTATTTGTTATCATGAGGTATATAGCTTTCTACTGTATTTCTATAATACTTTCTATAAGAGTATTTTTACTCTTAGGTAAAATAGGAAGGCTAGCAGGGCTGGAATGGGAGAAATGTCCTTCCCTCCAGCTGTGATAAGGCTCAGGTAGCCTTTTCCCTAGGAAAGTAGGTATTGGTAATGCAGAATGCCTTGACATATTTCAAAATAATTACTTATGCCTTCCTCCTGCCAGAGCCATGTGATTTGTTTTCAAAATTTTTTACCATGAGAATCCAGTGAGATTCCTGGAAATAAAACCCAGGAAACTCTCAGTTTTCCTAACTCGCATGTTAATTCACACTCAAAATCCCTCAATTCATCAAAATTGCCACTAAGTTTCCTACCAGCTTATACTCCAGTGACTTCTGCTCCAGATCTTGTGTAACTTTCTGGAATCTCTTGTCTCTCCGATTTTGGAGTGGCAGTTTTTCCTGTAACTGTTCTCTGGTAGGTCTAAGAAGTCACTGAGTGGAAGTCTAAGCCTGATATTTTTAAGTCATTCTATTTGGAGTATAGGAACAACTGCTTTTGTGATCTGTACATCTCCAAAGCAAGAAAAACTTTAGTTTATTTAGATTTTCTAGGAGGGCAGCCTTGCTATGGTCTGAATGTTTGTGTCCCCCTCAAATTTATATGTTGATATTCTAACCCCCAAGGTGACAATATTAGGAGGTGGGGCTTTTGGAAGGTGATTAGGTTATATAGGTAGAGCCCTCATGAATGGGATTGGTGTCTTTATAAAAGAGGCCTGGAAAGACCCCGCACCCTTTCACATGTGAGAAAGAACCATCTATAAAACAGAAAACAGGCCCTCACCAGACACCAAGTCTATTGATGCTCTGATCTTGGGATTCCCAGACTCTAGAATTGTGAGAAATAATTTTCTGTTTTTATAAAAACTACTCGGCTTACGGTCTTTTGTTACAGCAGCCTGACTAGACTAAGATACAGTTTTCTTAGCAAAATGGTATATCTTAACATCTCTGCTTGCAGACTGGTTAGCTCCTTCGGTTCTCTCCTACAGGACTTTGTGAACAGTTGCAAGAATGTGCTTGCATGTACTAACATTCTAAAATTTCCCCACCACTTCCTCTTTCTCTGCATAATTGGTTTGTATGTAGACTGATTTTAAGGTACAAGAGCTGGTAACTTGACAAAACTTTTTTGCTGCCACACATCAAGGGTCATGTGCCATATCTGAATCCTTGTATCTACATTTTATTTTCATGTTTTAGAGTTTTTTATTGGCAGCACACCACTTTGAAGCATCAAGGTGTACGTAAATCAATTACAGATTGATTTTGGTTGCATGTAACAGATACCAGAGGAAATTAGCTTAAACTGGATTTGAGCAACATAATGAGTTTATTTTGCTCTGTTGCTGAGAAATGTAGAGATAATAGTCAAGGACTATGAGGAACTTCATAATTTGTTGGGAATGGCAACAAAGTTGTGATGTTTCCACTCCCAACAAATACAGATATTGTTAATGAGGAAGAAGGAGAGAAAAGATGTTGAGTAAAGTCTAGTTCTTTACAAATATTCCAGAAGTTTATTGTATTTGTAAGAGTTTATTATATTTGTTGATGTAAGGCTTATTTAGATAGGGTTTACATTATTACTTTTTAAAAAGTGGGTTGTTATTTTTAGACATTATACATTCTCTTGTAACTACTTTCAGGTTAATTCAGTGTGATAAATTACAAAGGTACACTCTAGTGCAGATCACTCTAATGCAGGTTAACTAAATTTAGTTCTGTTAAGCCCAATACTGCATTAATGGATGCCCTGGTATATTCTGACATTATTTTAACTTGGAAAAGGTCTGTTTTCATATTTTCAAGCTTCTATGAAATTAAACAAAGTTTGAGGAAGGGTGGTCTCCACCATCACTTTATAGCTATACATTTATTGGTCTAGGACTAAAATATGTAAGTGATCTGATCACAATAACTATCTAGTTATATTTTTTCAATAATGGACTTTAATACCATGCAATGAATCGTTTCCATAAAGGATGAACCAATAAAGGATACAACATTTGAGACAAGATTTAAAGAAATATTATTATTGATGTTTATACAGCAGGAATAAAATACTGTCTTACTAAAAAGCTTGTATTTATTGTCTTCATTTGCAGTCTTTGAAAACTTTTTTTAAAATTCAGTATTTATACTAATAGACGACATTATACATTGTATTGGACTTGAACATTTTAAATCTCTTCACTCAGTAGTATGGTGAAGCCAACTCTCACTGGATTGTGAAAGTCAATTGTGTGCATCCTTTCCTAACTTTGCATTCAGTGACATAACATTGGTAGCTAGAAATTGACCATGGTGAGAATATTTAGATAAGGAAATCAGCAATACTACAAATCGGGACTTTTTTAAAAAAATAAAATATCCAGTTGTTAAGTATTTACTAGCATACCCTTGAATTCACCAGAAAAACTCTTGCAGATTTGTTTGAATCCAGGAATCTAGATCCATCCTTGCAACTTTTTGACTCCATAATTTCAATATTTTGCAATTCTTCTCCTTATTTTTCTTGATGATTTTTTTCATGTTAAGAGAAAATGTAGAAGTAAATGAGAGAACTAAGAAAAGGAAATATTCTACAGAATAGCTCCTGCATTTCTTTTTAAATCCCCATGTCTTAATTTCTAATCAGGTTTCAGTCTTTGATTACATTCTAAATTAATTATACAATAATTGTACACCTTTTGCTATGGATTGACTTGTGTTCCTTCAAAGTTTATAGGTTGAACCTTAATCCCCATGAGATGGTACTGGGAAATAAGCTCTTTAGGAGGTAATTAAGTTTGGATGAGGTCATGAGTGTAGGGCCCTCATGATGGAATTAGTATCCTTATCAGAAGAGACATCTCTCTCTTCAGGCATACACAAAGGTGAGGATGTGAGCACTGAGAAAGATGGCTGCCATCTATAAGGCAGGAAGAGATACCTCACCAGAACTCCACGATGCTGGCACTGTGACTGTGAACTTCTAACCTATAGAACTATGAGAAAATAAGTTTCTGTTGTTTAAGCCATTCAGTCTATGATATTTTGTTATGGCAGTCTAAACTGACTAAGACACTCTTGCTATTTTAGATTTCTATTTCTAATAAAAATGATTTAATAAACCACAATAAAAGATTATTTATTTTTAATAAAGAAGTTCTATTTATTTACTGAAGGAGACTCAGTGAACTTTCAAGGCTGCAGAGACATTTTTCCAGTTTAACAATTGGGCTCTTAAAGGAGCCAAGGCCATCTTATGTTCAGAAACGTAATATGAACATGACAGAAAAAAAGTATTAACAAGTTACATGTGTGGTATTGGCATTTTGTAATCCATTTTGAATATTTCTCTTTACCTTTTTTAATGTCCCCAATGGACAAGTGACTCTACCTCTTTAGATTCAGTATATTCAGCAAAGGGATTATCATAGTTTCTTTAAAACAGAAGCATATTTAATGCATTTTATTAAAGATAATCTTAGATATAGCATTTATTGTCTTTTTTTTTTTGTTATAGAGAGTGCAAAAGAATATGGATAATTAAGGTAATTGCAGGATTATTCAAGGTAAAAATACTTCTTTCATTGCTTGATTGAACTTTAATTACACAGACAGTTGGAATCATTTTCCACTTTAATTTATGGTGTAGACCTGACCAATTTGTCTGCTTTGAGAACTGGATATGTATTTCAAATTAAAAATGGCAAATCTCATTTTCCATTCATAAATGGGATTAACATAATGTAGATTCAAAGGTCCTAGGATTCAGGAAAACAGGGCTTGAGTCTGTTGCTACTCTATGGGAACTGCTGAACTTGTGACTTTTAATTAGCTTCTCTCTCATTTTCCTTGATGGCAATAAGTTAAGTTCAGATAATATTTATTTGTTCACTAAGGATTTTCATGCTTGAGTGTAGGGCACTGAATTAGATGTTAGGGAGAGGAGAGTCATTAAAAAAATAAGTCAGATATAATTTTATCATCAATCTTAGACCATAACAATGGAGATGAGGTAAATCCGAAAAGTGGTAAATCCCCAAAGATGTAGGAACTAGCAACTATGGAAAAGGCGTCATTTGAATTCATTCTTGAAGAGTAGGTAGGATTTGGGCAGGCTGGAACAGAGGAAAGGGCACGCTAGGCAGAGCCATTTATATAAGCAAAGTGTATACAGACAAGAGACAAGTTTAATATAGGTGGAGAATGGGCTGAATAGAAGGGGGAAAGTAGTAAACTTCTTTGAACATCTACTGTGTGTTAAATACACTCTTCAAAATCAATCAAATTTGAAGAGCTCTTCAAATTTGGTAGTATCAAAAGATAAAATAGAAGACTTTATTGTTTGTGTGTGTGTGTGTGTGTGTGATATAATGATCATACAACTGACAATGATAATAATGATAGCTTACTGGTCAAACAAATTCTCTTTTATAGTCTTAATTCACCTATAATTTTTGCATATACTATATGCTCACAATATAATTAGTAATTTGTTTTTGTGAGCCAAAAGTGGGAGGAACAACATGAGTCATGTCTATTGTGCTGACATAAATCATGCTTAGGACTGTGTGAACCTTTCTCAGAAGAACATTTTGAATATACTGCAACACACAGGATGTGAAGTGTTTATACAGTCCTGTATAAAATTATTCCCAATATTGCACCAGGTTTTTTTTTTTTAGCATCATCACTAAAGAAGAAAGAAGGACATGACCTTTTGTTTTGCCTCTTAGATATCACAGTCACCAGTCATTTTTGTCCTGATGGAAACTATAGAGGTGGTCAAAACATTCTTTCCTAGAAGAATATATAAATGTAATGAAGAATCTTTTGACTATTTTGGTACATCTCAGTTCCTAAATTCCTGTCTCATTGCTTATCTCAAAAGAATAAAAATTGGATCTGGTCTAAAAAATTATGCCATCACTGATTTTGTCAAGCCTACTAATGGTCTGTAAATCAAATCAAATCTCCCCTTTCAGATGCAAAATGTTTCAATCGAAATACCAAGCAAGTAGTTTTTGAGAATTCTTATGTTCTAGGCCTAGGATTGCATCAATGAACAAAATCAACAAGAGACTGTTTTTCTTCCAATGTTACTTCCTGCTATGGTTTGAATGTTTGTCTCCATCCAAAATGCATGCTGAAATTTAGTTGCCATTGTAACAATATTGGTGGGTGGGGCCCAGTGGAAGATGGTTAGGTGCTGAGAGCAGAGCCCTCATGCCATTATAAAAAGATAAAAAGAGCCTTGGAAGTGGGGGTAGCTCTCCAGTTTGTCCCTTTCACCCTTGGCCATGTGAGGATCCAGCCTTGCTCCTCTCCAGAAGATTCAGCATGCATGGCACTATATTAGAAGAAGAGAATGGCCTCACCAGACTCCAAACCTGCTGGCACCTTGACCTTAGACTTCTCAGCCTCTGATACTGTGAGCCAATACATTTCTTTTCATTAT